>NC_143046.1:60865000-61196250 GCF_057628025.1 Oncorhynchus mykiss | reverse complement strand
AGTTAAAATAAGTGTTAATTCAGTATTGTTGTAATTGTCATTACAAATAAATAAATAAATAAAATCGTCCGATTAATCGGTATCGGCTTTTTTGGTCCTCCAATAATCGGTATCGGAATCGGCGTTGGAAAATCGGTCGACCTCTAGTCTGAGCATCCCTCTCTGGAGCAGAGATGGTGATAACCGCTTGAAGAGAAGACCCTAGTCTGAGCATCCCTCTCTGGAGCAGAGATGGTGATAACCGCTTGAAGAGAAGACCCTAGTCTGAGCATCTCTCTCTGGAGCAGAGATGGTGATAACCGCTTGAAGAGAAGACCCTAGTCTGAGCATCCCTCTCTGGAGCAGAGATGGTGATAACCGCTTGAAGAGAAGACCCTAGTCTGAGCATCCCTCTCAGGAGCAGAGATGGTGATAACCGCTTGAAGAGAAGACCCTAGGCGGTTACTGTGATCATTAGGAACGGACACATGGAAATGCTTTTTACAGGGGTAGAAGGTAATGCTTATGCTATGATGAATCTGTGTCATACCTTATATGCACCATACCGTACATCCTTCAGTCCAGCCAGTGTTGGGGAAGCTACTCTGAAAATGTAGTTATCCAAGTTACCAATTACTTAATCCTGGAAGAATTTAGGCTACACTACAGCTACCATTAAGAAAAATATAGCTTACTTAACTGAAGTAACTTAGAAAAAGTACTTAGTTACATTTCTATCTAAATCTGAAATGTCAACTACAAATTGCAAGAACAGATCACTCTGGAGTCATAATATAACAGAATGTGTCATTTAGCCTATTAAACATAACAGGTAAGAATTGGGCACATAGTGTTTCACGTGAGAATTGGGCAGGTCTGATGCTGAAAAATAAAGGACATTCTTGCCTACTTCACACACATTTTATTTTTGCTAAAAAAAAGTTGTCGTTCCAATAGTTAGCAACACCACTACATGGCAACACTACCAATATTTGAATATAGTTCAACTACCACCATGCTACTGTAAAATGTAATTACATTTGAACTAAATGTAGTTCACTACTCCCCAACACTGAGTCCAGCATCCCTTACTCTAAGCTCAGGGTAATTGTGCCCAGATTTCTGCTCACCCCCAGAGCCAGCGATTAAGTGAAGCCTCTTTGTTTTCTCTTGATGAGCTTCATAAATTTAACCCGTATTCCCTCGTGTTTCCCCAGCATGTGTTTGTTATGGTTAACAAATCTTCCCCCAGTCCGGAGCCTTTGTTATTTCTCAAAATAACTTGAGTCTGTTAGGAGAGGATGATTATGTTATGTCATTCAGACAGAGGATCAGAGAGGATGTTTAGTCGTACTCGTTTCCCCCGCTAGTGACCCTGGGTTTGGAATGCCGGGCCAGCAGTGGCATGGAAACGCTCCTCGCACCCCCGATTGAGGAACCCTGGGTAAACAAGCTGGCCGTGCTGGTCTGCTGTGGCTCCTCTTATTAACAGACGCCTCTGTCTCACTGACCCCGCGGGAGGAAGACACACCCTCGTTTCAATTAACTTTAACTGGGGAGAGGTCACGGCTTATGAGTGGAACAACCAGCTGACAAACATCAGACCCCTCTTGCTGTGGGGTTCAAACAGTCCATCTCTTCTCTTTGTGGTCACACAACAGTCCTTTCACAGTAGACAGGATATCCCCTGTACTGGTCATGGAGCCACATGGTCGATGTTCATGAGATGGTCTGAACCTTCTCTGCTGTTGAATGCTTTTAGAAGCATGTTCATACATCAGAGTTGTGTATCTGTTCTCGTCTCGTAAATGAGTAGAACCTTCTATCACACGTGTCTTAACTTGGCTCTCGTTGCCATAGTCCCTTTCCCTCAGCAGGATGTTAGACTGGCTGACTTAATGTAGCCCTTCGGTACCACTCAGATTACAGCTCACACAGGCAGAAGTCATCTGAGCAAGCTGGTCTCCGGAGACAGAGGAAGAACATGTTAATTATTCAAACTGGGACTCTCAGAAACATAATGACTTCTGCAGAGATCCATCTTGAAACCCAACACCTCAGTTTTTCCTTTGGAACCCCAGCAGCCTGCTCATAGGAGAAGATCCCCCCCCTATTGTCTCCCAGAGCCATGGAATAGATATTAAAGGCGCAGTGGCTAAGTAGTGCGGTGGAAACTGCTGCGTGGTGTTTTACTGTCCACTGTGGACCTGTCCCTTCGAGGAGCGTACCAGACTCTCTCTTCAGGAGCAGGAAACAGATGTGGCCCCCACCTGGCTGATTGACGGGGGTGGGGGAATGCCCATCTTGGGCCATGTTCCTGCCGTGTTCCTCTGGTGTCAGGTGATGCGTACCGTTGGCCCCTGCGGTGAGGGGCAGGAAGAACCTGTTGTGATGGGCCTCCTCAGGTCTCCTGTGAACACTTCTCCATGTCTGTCAGGATACAGGGCCTATCTGGAGGCCCGAGCAGATCCTATTCAGAACAGTCACTTCTCTGCTTTTTCGACGCTAGCTCAGCATAATAAAACGGATTAAAATGGAGTGGATTTGATTTGATACGCACATTATTCACCTGGTGACTGTTCCTATTAGTTGCTACTGCTGAAGTGGAGGTAATGAACTTCTGCATAGCAGTCCGAGCTGGTGTTTCTGTGTGTGATTGGCCCGCTAATGACAAAGCCAGAGGTGCTGTTTGATCTTAACCCACTCTCTACAGCTTAGTGTCAAAGTCTCACTATTTCTGTTTTGGTTCAACACAGTTGCTGTGTGTCTTTTCCTGATCCGTGTGGGCTTTTAGAGCGCCTGAGAATATTTAGACACATCTTTTCTCCATTTCTTCTCCTGGTATAAATCTGCCTAACGTTCATGAAGTTTCCATAATGACCTAAGGCTCTGCGTGTCTCAGTGGCCTTCTGAAAGAGCAATTTGGATACTGAGATGTGGTAAATTTGACGTGTTATGAGTTTGCACATATGGCTGTTTTTCCTAGCCACCGTGCTGCTACATCTGCATTGCTTGCTGTTTGGGGTTTTTGGCTGGGTTTCTATATAGCACTTTGACATCTGCTGATGTAAAAAAAAAAAAAAAAAAAAAAAAACATTTGATTGATTGCTACCTCAGCCCCATGCAGCTCGATAGGGACGACTCTAGGATGAGGTAAGTAATATGTAATCTGTTCCTGAGTAAATTCTCCTGATATAAAACGGCAGCTGAGTGGAGTTAGCTGCTGATCACTTGCAGGTTTCCTCAGTGTGGAGTTGGTCTGAGCGAGCGCAGGCTATTTTCTGCTCTTTAGCGATTACCGTGCCAGTCAGGCTGATGCCAGCGAGGCTGGTGTGGATGCAACACCCTGTGAGCCATCTTACTTTTCTTTTCTGGGGGGGGGGGGGGGGGGAACTTGGCCAGACTAAAATCTAAAATGTCGAAGTGTTTTTAATGCAGCGCTACACTAACCAGAACAAGCAGCTTACTGACGTCATGATGAATGTAGCCGCTGTGATGTTTGATAAGAGCATTGCAGTCTGAACAGGGCTGTATTACCAAACTGCACACAGGGCACATGACCCCCAAGGGGCACCCTTCCCCTCGGATATACGGCTCCCTCGGGAACAGACCCTGACCCCAGTGATCTGCGTGAAGAGGAGGTGGAGAAAGAGAGGCAGGAAGGCTTCCTTCTGAAGAGTAGGCGGCGATCGAATAAACCCCCACTCCCCTAAATTCTGCTCGCAAACATGCTATCCTTGGACAGTAAAATGGCAGAGTTATTGGGAAGATTAAACTACCAACGTGACATTAAAAACTAACATTGTATGCTTCGTGGAGTCGTGGCTGAACGACGACAATATCAACATACAGCTGTCTGGTTATATGGTGTACCGGCAGGATAGAACAGCGGTGTCTGGTAAGACCAGGGGCGGCGGTCTATGTATTTTTGTTTTCAACAGCTCTAAGGAAGTTTCGAGCCATTGCTCTCCTGCGGTAGTTTCTCATGGTAAACTGCAGACCACATTACTTACCGAGAGAGTTCTCATCTATATTCTTTGTAGCTGTTTACATACCACCACAGTCAGAGGCTGGCACCAATATAGCATTGAATGAGCTGTATTCCGCCATAAACAAACAAGAAAACGCTCACACAGAGGTGGCGCTCCTAGTAGCCGGGGACTTTAATGCAGGGAAACTTAAATCTGTTTTTACCTAATTTCTATCAGCATGTTAAATGTGCAACCAGAGGAAAAATAACCCTGGACCACCTATACTCCACACACAGAGATGCATACAAAGCTCTCCCTCGCCCTCCATTTGTCAAATCTGACCATAATTCTATCCTCCTGATTCCTGCTTAGAAGCAAAAATTAAAGCAGGAAGCACCAGTGACTAGATCAATAAAAAGTGGTCAGATGAAGCAGATCCTAAGCTACAGGACTGTTTTGCTAGCACAGACTGGAATATGTTCCGGGATTCCTCCGATGGCATCGTTGGCTTCAATGACAATAAGTGCATCGATGACGTCGTCCCCACCGTGACCGTACGAACATACCAGAAACCATAGATTACAGGCAGCATCCTCACTGAGATAAAGGCTAGAGCTGCCGCTTTCATGGAGCGGGACTCTAACCCGGAAGCTTGTAAGAAATCCATCTATGCCCTTCGACGAACTATCGAACAGGCAAAGCATCAATACAGGACTAAGATCGAGTCTTACTACACCGTGTCTGGCGCTTGGCGGATGTGGCAGGGCCTGCAAACCCTTAGACTACAAAGGGAAGCACAACCGAGAGCTGCCAAGTGACACGAGCCTACCGGATGAGCTAAACTGCTTCTATACTCTCTTCAAGGCAAATAACACTGAAACATGCATGAGAGCACCAGCTGTACCGGAAGACAAATCACGCTCTCCGCAGCCAATGTCAGTAAGACCTTTAAGACGGGTCAACATACATCAGCATGTGCTGACCAACTAGCAAGTGTCTTTACTAACATTTTCAACCTCTCCCTGTCTGAGTCTGTAATACCAACATGTTTTAAGCAGACCGCCATAGTGCCTGTGCCCAAGAACACGAAGGTAACCTACCTAAATGACTTCCGACTCGTAGCACTCATTTCTGTAGCCACGAAGTGCTTTGAAAGGCTGACTCACATCAACACCATCATCCCAGAAACCCTAGACCCACTCCAAGTTGCATTACCGCCCCAACAGATCCACAGATGCAGTCTCTATTGCACTCCACACTGCCCTTTCCCACCTGGACAGAAGGAACACTTATGTGAGATTGCTATTCATTGACTACAGCTCAGCGTTCAACACCATAGTGCACTCAAAGCTCATCAATAAGCTAAAGACCCTGGGACTGAACACCTCCCTCTGAAACTAAATGCATGCTTTTCAACCGTTCGCTGCCCACACCCACCCGCCCGACTAGCATCACTACTCTGGACGGTTCTGACTTAGAATATGTGGACAACTACAAATACCTAGGTGTTTGGCTAGACTGTAAACCCTCCTTCCAGACTCATATTAAACACCTCCATTCCAAAATTAAATCTAGAATCGGCTTTCAATTCCGCAACTTAGCTTCTTCACTCACGTCGCCAAACATACCCTAGTAAAACTGACTATCCTACCGATCCTTGACTTCGGCGATGTCATTTACAAAATAGCCTCCAACACTCTACTCAGACTGCATCCAGTTTGCTATCACAGTGCCATCTGTTTTGTCACCAAAGCCCCATATACCACCCACCACTGCGACCTGTATGCTCTAATCGGCTGGCCCTCGCTACATATTTGTCGCCAAACCCACTGGCTCCAGGTCATTTATAAGTCTTTGCTAGGTAAAGCTTTGCCTTATCTCAGCTCACTGGTCAGGATAACAACACCCACCCGTAGCGCACACTCCAGCAGGTATATCTCACTGGTCATCCACAAAGCCAACACCTCATTTGGCCGCCTTTCCTTCCAGTTCTCTGCTGCCAATGACTGGAACGAATTGCAAAAATTGCTGAGGCTGATGACGTATTTCCCTCACTAACTTTAAACATCAGCTATCTGAGCAGCTAACCGATCGCTGCAGCTGTACATAGCCCATCTGTAAATAGCCCATCCAATCTACCCATCTCATCCCCATATTATTTTTATTTACTTTTCTGCTGTTTTGCACACCAGTATTTCTACTTGCACATTTATCACTAAAGTGTTAAGTTGCTAAATTGTAATTACTTCGCTACTATGGCCTATTTATTGCCTACCACCTCACTCCATTTTCACACACTGTATATAGACTTTCTTTCTATTGTGTTATTGACTGTACACTTGTATATTCCATGTGTAACTCTGTTGTTTGTGTCGCACTGTTTTGCTTTATCTTGGCCAGGTCGCAGTTGTAAATGAGAACTTGTTCTCAACTAGCCTACCTGGTTAAATAAAGGTGAAATAAAAATAAAAAATGGATCCTGGACTTCCTGCGGGCTGCCCCCAAGTGGTAAGGGTAGGTAACAATACATCCGCCACGCCGATCCTCAACACAGGGGCCCCTCAAGGGTGCGTGCTCAGCCCCCTCCTGTACTCCCTGTTCACTTATGACTGCACGGCCAGGCACGACTCCAACACCATTACATTTGCCAATGACACAACAGTGGTAGGCCTGATCACCGACAACAACGAGACAGCCTATAGGGAGGAGGTCAGAGACTGGGCCGTGTGGTGCCAGGACAACAACCTCTCCCTCAACGTGATCAAGACAAAGGAGATGATTGTGGACTACAGGAAAAAGAGGACAGAGCACGGCTCCATTCTCATTAACGGGGCTGCAGTGGAGCAGGTTGAGAGCTTAAAGTTCCTTGGTGTCCACATCACCAACAAGCTAACATGGTCCAAGCACACCATGTCAGTCGTGAAGCGGACACAACAAAACCTATTCCCCCTCAGGAGACTGAAAAGATTATGTGTGGGTCCTCAGATCCTCAAAAGGTTCTACAGCTGCACCATCACTGCCTGGTGTGGCAACTGCTCGGCCTCTGACCCCAAGGCACTATAGAGGCTAGTGCGAACGGCCCAGTACATCACTGGCTTCCTACCATCCAAGCAGTGTCAGAGGAAGGCCCTGAAAATTGTCGGACTCCAGCCACCCTAGCCATGGACTGTTCTCTCTGCTACCGCACGGCAAGCAGTACCGGAGTGCCAAGTCTAGGTCCAAGAGGCTTCTTAACAGCTTCTACCCCCAAGCCATAAGACTCCTGAACATCTAGTCAAATGGCTACCCAGATGATTCACATTGCCCCTACTCTCCACACCGCTGCCACTCTCTGTTGTCATCTATGGATAGTCACTTTAATTAACTCTACCTACATGTAACCGGTGCTCCCGCACACTGACTCTGTACCGGCACCCCCCTGTATATATATTTTATTTGTTACTGCTCCTCTTTAATTACTTGTTACTTTAATCTCTTATTCTTATCTGTATTTTTTGAAACTGCACTGTCAGTTAGGGGCTCATAAGTAAGCATTTCACTGTTGTAATAAAATTTGATTTGATAACAAATAGTTTGTAATTATATACTAACTTTGTAGAATTGCAGGAAATTAGCTTTAAATCGGCACAATTCTCTCGGCTTAATGACAAAATGTGAACAAAAGCATAAAATGAGCTGTAAAACCTCAACAAATCTGTCTTATGGCAAAAAGTGTAGAATTTAAAACTGCAACATTTTCTCTTACCCTCATGACAAAATGTGTAGAATAGCATAAAACTTCAAATTTGGGGGCCCAAATGTGGTATTCTGGCCCTGGTTAAGGTTACTACAAGCTTCACTCCTTTGATCTACCTGCATGCTGGTGGAGTGGGATTTTTGATTACACAGTTGATAACATGATATCCTCGCCAGGCCCACCCACTCCCATCCACAAGGGGGCGATAGCAAAGTTGTAAAAAAAGAAATGTTCTTTTAATTTTGTGAAAGCAAAGAAGGGTCACCTTCCCTTGCTACTGAAGTGGCAGTCTGGCTCGCTGGCAGTCTGGCTCTCTGGCTCGCTGGCAGTCTGGCTCGCTGGCAGTCTGGCTCGCTGGCAGTCTGGCTAGCCTTTTTTAGCTTCCCACATCTCCATGTGAAGTAATCAGATTTATAATTAAAATAAGATGCCCTGGCAAATATTCTTATGCTTGCCAGTGTAACCGAAAACATTATCCCAGTTTGATATACTGCTTGTGTATTCATTCCCATATCAGCTAAACATAGAAAGTAATGTTTTGGTCATGGAGAAAAAAAGCACATTGCCAGCTAGTTATCTACAAAGTATTTAGTTCCATTTCTAGTTATTACTTCTAAACAGTATACCTGATGTTGGCACAAGATGGAGGGGAAGTTGGAGCATAACTAACAAATTTGTTAATGAAAATGTATGTTTAATCCAGTATAAACTAATGTATGAAATGTATTTTACAACATACAAAATTCACAAATTCTACAGCACAACTGCAGAGTTATGGCTTAAGTGTAAAACAAATTAATAACTCAATGATCCATGCTTTCTGGGAATGAAAAGTCCGGAAATTGTGGGCATAGCTAGAAAGTTGTCTGTCAGAAGTATTACAATGTAAATGTACTTTTAATCCATCTCTCTGCATATTTTAAGACATGGCATATGGGGGTGTAGTTAGTTTCCCAATGGGCTTGACAATTCTCTTATCACTCATCTTGAAAAATCTTGGAAGTCAGTCAATACACCATCATTGACATAATGGAAAAATAGTTAATGTTTTAATATTGAAACAGCATGGGTGAAGAAAAACAAGTTGGTACAATTTAATGCAGCCACTAGGGATGGGGGTGTGAGCATACGAGTCTGGCAGATGAGATGTAGTCCTTGTTTGTGTCTAAGTTGTTGTTCGTTTGTATACATTGGTATCTGGAGAGTTAAAAAATGTAAATAAAATAAAAATTATATATTTTTTGTTGGATTCTTGTTTGGTTTGTTTTTTGAACTCTCACTAAGACTGTCGTTAGGGCCACATGAGGGCAGGTACAGGGCATAAAATTGCCTCAAATAAGGTATTTCTTTGGCCAATAGGACCCCTTATATCAGCTTGGTATTTTCAGGGTCGATAACTCTGAAAGCGAAAATCTCTTTCTACACAGTTGAAGTGAAAACTAGGTTGGGTGTGTCTGTCAATCATTTGCCTAATCACTTTTCCTGGAGCAAGTCAGGGTTGTAAGGGCAATATGAATGAACAGTATATAGATCTGGGGCCGGGCTTACACTTCTGCCCTCACGTTTTTGCCTTCACTTGCGCTTCTGCCCTCCGATGCACCGCACCTTTCTGTTAAGAGTCTGATCACAGCAGCAGGAGGCCTAGACTACAATACAGTACACTACACGTTGTCTGTCTGCTGCTCGTGACCTCTGAAGCCTATTCCTTTTGACCGTGTGAAGGGTCTGTAAATTAGTGGATTGCGCAAGGAGGAAATAGCCTGGCACAGGAATGCAAACTTTGCTTGCTATATGGGAATCAGGTGTGGGAATCTGGGGTGATGCCTCCCTCACTCCCGAGGGTTGAGCCAGAGATGGACATGAAGAATGCAGGGGAATTTCACCCCAGAGGTGCCGAGTGAGACATGGCTTCTTTTAAATCATGTGTGTCATATAGCATTACAATTAATAACCCACATTTACTCTGCAGGAAACAACATGTTTGTCTGTGAAATGAAATTGAGCCATAAAAATCTGGAAACTTTGTTCCGATCAAGAATGTGGCTGCTATGACGATTGATTGATTGATTGATTAACATTCACTGTGATCACTGTAACATACTGTACACTTTCTTCTATGACTAAAACGATAACCTCTCAAACTCAACTCTTCTCTCCTCTCTTCCCCTCTCAGAACTACGGAGTGGAGACCGACAACCTAAAGGATCTGGTGGTGAGGATGAGAGCGGCCACCAACGGCCTGCACATGTCCACGTCAGACCACAGGAAGAGCCCGACGTACGACGGCAGCACTTCCCGGAAACCTCCCAATAACTTCCTAACCTCTGTAGTGGAGCTCATCGGAGCAGCCAAGAGCCTCCTGGCCTGGCTGGACAGGTAAGACCTAACCTCCATGGTAACGATAGTCCTAGCTACATAAAATCTGCTCTATATATTCTAGCCCACGGACTGCCATTGTGGTTAGCTGTAACGTTAGTGTTCCCTACGCATAGGCGTCATTGAGCTCACTGAATATGCTGCTACGCTACACATTACAGGCATTGGTTTTCCTCGGCCTCTACAGACTACACCAGAAACGCAGCTCTTCTCTCTCAGGAGAGTTTCCAGAAAGGGTTTGAGGACATATGAGGGAAATTGAATACAAGTCTGGTGGTTTCCTCTAACGCTGTCTAGTCATTGTCCAGAGAATATCCAGATGAGATTTCAGAATCAATCTAGCCATACAGATGCACATTCTTTTCATAGCATTTGTTTTCAAGATCACTGTCAGTTAACTTAACCAAAGGCAGTATTTTCTGAAAGTAGTAGTAGTCATGTTAACATGTTGACCTTATTCTTTTTTTTTTTTCTTCTGAGGTTTGTTTCCAGATCCAAAATGTATATAATGTGATTAAAGGTTCACCAGTACTGTTATTTTCCTATGAACTGCATCCTCGAGGTGGCTCTATGTCACTCTGTTGTCCCACTGTAAGATTTACCCCCTTATCAAGCTCTCCTGACAACTACTGTGTCTCAGTGCTGTCAGGGACATGACCTGAGGATGTCATGCCAAAATGGCCTTTCAATCTTCTCTCTTGTTGCAGTACGCCCCTGACTGGGATCAGTGACTTCACCACCACCAAGAATAAGATCATTCAGCTGTGTCTGGACCTCACCACCACAGTTCAACAGGTCTGCACGCTCACTCACTCACTCACTCACTCACACACACACAACAGTGCACGTGTAGCTCTACCCTGAAAAACCACCTCTTACCTCTTTCCACTCAAGGCAGACTAGCCTGTAGGCATACACATGTAGAATTAAGTAAAGGAGCAGGGGGTTATGGGAACTGGGGAGAGTGGGGGCTGTGATATGACATCAGCCTGAAGCCAGTAGCCTGTCTGAACACTGTACAGGTTAGCTAATGAGGAGACCCCCAACCGTGGTGGTGTTTAACGGCAATCGCAGCCTCTGCGTTTACAGTTTCATAAAAACCTCTGGTGCTCTTTAAAAAGCATCTGCCAACATTCCTTAGGCTGCATTATTCCCCTGGCCATGTGGTTTCAGTTCCCCCCCAGCGGGAGAGCATACTATCTGTGTGTACATCCTGTGGAGGATTAGTGCACGGTGGGTTGAGGTAGTGGTACGGTGCGCTCCTTCACTGCCACATATTAGATGTTTACCTCCTTTTAAAAAGTAGCAAATCAGCAAACAGCCTTCTAGGTTAAATGTGTTTGATTTGGCCACAGGCTGTCAGATTGCTAAGGGTCTATTTATATCAGATTTATAGAATGAATATTTCCAGGTTGTTTTTCAAACTGGTTATGTATGTATATGTATGTATGTATGCGTGTATGCGTGTATGCATGCACTGAAAGAAAACAAAAGGGGTTAGTTAAAGACCCAACAGAGTAGCACAGTGCCAAGCTTCTTTTTGACAGTTTCTTTCCCCAGGGTATCCCAACAATTGATAAACAGGCGTTTACATTTTATACACGTAGTGAAAATGGCTGTTGAGACTGCAGGTGCCGCTTTTGAAGGGTTATTGCATCGAGTAATTTCCATTCCCAGAGTGCCGATTGCCTCACCGATGTCTGGGATTTCAGCGGCCCGGTGATTTACTGTTTTGAGTCTCACCCTGGGTGTGGAGGAGGAGAGGGGGAACTGAGGGGAGAAATTTCCCACGGAGGCGTTTGAAGTGAAGGGTTTTTGTTGCAGCTTTGCTGTGCTGTACTGTAGGAGACTCCTTGGCCTCCATGGCACTCAGCTGTGCGAGAGGCCCAGGTGGATATCTCTACATTTCACCCAGGGGCTACATTATCCTGTCACAAACACATGCAGGAAGTTACCTCCAATGCATGGACCAGTGTATCTCACATAGGCTTTAGACACTCTTGAACTCTCCCAAACGCACTGTGGGGGAGTATCACTGTGATTTTTATGGTGTGGGCGGGCTTCATGAGGTGACATGGCCTTTTCATGAACCTCCACCAAGAACGGGGCTTTCAGGATGGACAATTTATGTCCTGCTGGCTGAATGAACCCTATGTATACACGCACAATAGAGCACCCCAATAAAACAGCGAACATGCAGCCATCTCATCTGACCCGTGAGGTGAGAGATTGCTCTGTCTTCCTGCATGACGGCAGTCGGGTCAAACACTAAGTGATGAGGTGGAGAGATATTGTGGGAGGAAAGGGAAGTCTGGAGGGCAGGTCTGAGTCCTCATGGTGTTTTGATATCATGTTCTGTAAGATCCTGTACAACAGTCCAGTCTGGTCAGCTGTATGAATGGCTCCATGTTGGAATGTTGTACCAGCAGTCTTCTCTTTTTGCCACTTCATCTCTCGGCTGGACAAATCTCTGGTTACAGATGAAAGGCTGCAGGGCCGTCTGGGGAGTCATCTGATCCTAGTCTGCTGTGGGAGGACAACCAGGGCGTGAGGAGGCTGAGGACTCGCTGCTATACCCAGAGAACGTTTCCTCAGTCTTTCCCTCTGGTCTTGGTTTCAATCTGGCATATGTATGAAGACTGCTTCAGTTCTGTGTTTGATGCAGATACGAGACGATTTTGTGTTCCACAGATCTTCCAAGCGATTATGTAAAAAAACACAGATCTGAAAGATTATGTCCAAGAATATTACATTCATATTATGCAATAATTTTCTGCTTTTGATATAAAACAGTCTGCATGTGATTCACTTTGGCACAGTTTATACAAATCAAATCCGTGGCATATTATGATACTGTTTAGTCAATGTTTTTGACCTCAAACCCAATAAATGTGTCTTTTTAGCATATCCATCTTGACGTGTAGAATGCATCCAAATATAGACCTATTCATGGCAAAAATATGTACTGGTTTGTGATGGAAGTCATGCCAAATTCTTTCCAAAACCATCACATGTCTTTGGCCACGTTTGAAAGTAATTGAGGGGGAAGCATTGTGTTTTGGTACCAAAACTGAAACCTATGTTGGTATTTTATGCTTATTAGTATTCCCTCCATGTTTGTTCTGGCAGTTAGCCCTATTTGGTAAAATTGACAATCTTCTGTAAACCCCCTTAACTTGTCACAACACAACTGATTGGCTCAAATGCAATAAGAAGGGAAGAAAAATCCACAAGTTAACTTTTAACAAGACATACCTGTTAATTGAAATGCATTCCAGGTGACTACCTCATGAAGTTGTTTGAGAGAATGCCAAGAGTGTGCAAGGCTGTTACCAAGGCAAAGGGTGGCTAACAATTGTTTTGGTTACGACATGATTCCATGGGTTATTTCATAGTTTCGATGTCTTCACTATGTAGAAAATGTAGAATGTAGAAAATACTAAAAATAAAGAAAAACCCTTGAATGAGTCGGTGTGTCCAAACTTTTGACTGTTATTGTATGTGCATCAGTATCCCAAAAGAAAACACTCAGCTCAGTGCAGATCATAAGACGATTCTAGAGAGAAAGACTGCTGGAAGAACTCATGGCGCTAAACGACAAACCAGTGCTCTTCTATTGTCAGCCTTCATGGTTTTCACAGATAAGCTAGCGAATCTTGTCCATTCAAATACAACAATGGTCTGACAAGCCAAGTGTATTTGCCGACAGATACTCCTCCCCCTTGGGCCATAGGAATGTGCAAGGTAGGGGAATATGGAAATTCTCGGTCGTCCCCCATACGTTCTCTGCACAAAGGATTTATGAAGAACAGCAGAGCTGCATTTATGGATAATATATGTCCACACACACAAAATAACCTTACTGCTAGCTTACAAATCCTGGCTCCTCAAGTTCTTGTTTGTTGACATTGAGCAACACAATGGCAGTGACGCCTCAATACAATACAAGATACTGACCTGTCTGACTCCATAATTTCCCAACTCCGCCTCTGTAATGGCAGAGCCATTTCACCTGTGAGTTTAAGGACGGCTTCCTTTTGGGACATGCTTAGAGGCCATACCATAGCTGGGGGGGGGGGGGGTTCACAGCAGTGTCTAAGCAACAGTGGCCCCCTCTGACCAGCCATAACCGGGGGTCCTTTCACCACCGGACCACAGGCCCCAAGTCCTCCAGCTGTCTTAGGAGGCTGTTCATTCAGCTGTGAGCCCAGGCAGGCCCAGCTGCAGTCTGGGGAAGGGGGACCATGGGAGAGGGCCAGGGCCGAGGGGCTTCTGTATGTGGATGACACAGCAGTTACTATAGGATGTTCCCAACTTCTCCACCCCCCTGGTAGTCACACAGCAGCTACTGTTTCTTTCTTGTAATTTCAGGAGGCTCGCCTATCTATCAAATACATGGGAACCCAGTGCTAAACAGTATTTTATTTACTGAAGTATCCAAAGAAATATTCCCCATAAAAAAAGTGTGGGGTGAGTGTGGGTTGTTGGTCACCTTGAAGTTAGAGGATATGGTTCTTACAATGTACCAAGTTGTGCTTTCTAGATGTAAGGTTCCTTTATTTACACTGAAACCCTACTACAAGTTCTGCAATTATACTTATATTGTCCCCAAGTTTCTATAGAGATGTAATTTGACTCAGAAAGCTGTTTATTTTAGGCCTTGTCCATCTCCCACAGTCCGATACACTACATGACCAAAGGTATGCTCATCGAACATCTCATTCCAAAAAACATTGGCATTAATATGGAGTTGGTCCCCCCCCCCCCTTGCTACTGGAACAGCTTTCATCCACTCTTCTGCGAAGACTTTCCACTAGATGTTGGAATATTGCTGCTGGGATTTGCTTCCATTCAGCCACGAGTATTAGTGAGGTCGGGCACTGATGTTGGGCAATTAGGCCTAGATCGCAATTGACGTTCCAATTCATCCCAAAGGTGTTCAATGGGGTTGAGGTCTGGGCTCTGTGCAGGTCAGTCAAGTTCTTTCACACCGATCTCGACAAACCATTTCTGTATGGACCTCGCTTTGTACACTGGGGCAATGTCATGCTTAAACAGGAAAGGGCCTTCCCCAAGCTGTTGCCACGAAGTTGGAAGAACAGAATTGTCTAGAAATGCCATTGTATGCTGTAGCGTTAAGATTTCCCTTCACTGGAACTAAGGGGCCTAGCCCAAACCATGAAAAACAGCCCCAGACCGTTACTCCACCTCCCCCAAACTTTACAGTTGGCACTGCATTAGGGCAGGTAGCGTTCTCCTGGCATCCGCCAAACACAGATTCGTCCGTCGGACTGCCAGATGGTGAAGAGTGATTCATCACTCCAGAAAAAGTGTTTCAACTGCTCCAGAGTCGAATGGCGGCGAGCTTGTGTGCTGCTGCTCAGTCATGGAAGCCCATTTCATGAAGCTCCCGACGAACAGTTATTGTGCTGACGTTGCTTCCAGAGGCAGTTTGGAACTCTGTAGTGAGTGTTGCAACCGAGGACAAACGATGGTCCCGCTCTGTGAGCTTGTGTGGCATACCACTTCGCGGCTGAGCCGTTGTTGCTCCTCTAATGGATGTGAAATAGCTAGCTAGTTAGCGGTAGTGTGCGCTAAATAGCGTTTCAGTCGGTGACGTCACTTGCTCTGAGACCTTGAAGTAGTGTTTCCCCTTGCTCTGCAAGGGCCGCGGCTTTTGTGGAGCGATGGGTAACGATGCTTCGAGGGTGACTGTTGTTGATGTGTGCAGAGGGTCCCTGGTTCGCGCCCGGGTATGGGCGAGGGGACGGTCTAAAGTTATACTGTTACACTCCTAGATGTTTCCACTTCATAATAACAGCACTTACAGTTGACCGGAGCAGAAATTTGATGCACTGACTTGTTGGAAAGTTGGTGTCCTATGACGGTGCCCTATGGCGGTGCCATGTTGAAAGTCACTGAGCTCTTCAATATGGCCATTCTACTGCCAATGTTTGTCTATGGAGATTGCATGGCTGTGTGCTAGAATTTATACACCTGCCAGCAATGGGTGTGACTGACAATGCTGAATCCACAATTTTGAAGGGGTGTCCACATACTTTTGTGTATACAGTTGAAGTTTACAGTTTACAGTAGCCTAGTGGTTAGAGCGTTGGACTAGTAACCGAAAGGTTGCAAGATTGAATCCTCTAGCTGACAAGGTACAAATCTGTCGTTCTGCCCCTGAACAGGCAGTTAACCCACTATTCCGAGGCCATCATTGAAAATAAGAATTTGTTCTTAACTGACTTGCCTAGTTAAATAAAGGTAAAATACATAAAAATGAACATACACTTAGGATGGAGTCGTTAACTCGTTTTTCAACCACTCCACAAATTTCTTGTTAACAAACTATAGTTTTGGCAAGTCGGTTAGGACATCTACTTGGCGCATCACACAAGTACTTTTTCCAACAATTGTTAACAGACAGATTATTGCACTTATAATTTACTGTATCACAATTCCAGTGGGTCAGAAGTTTACCTTAACTAAATTGACTGTGCCTTTAAAGAGCTTGGAAAATCCCAGAAAATTATGTAATGGCTTTAGAAGCTTCTGATAGGCTAATTGACATCATTTGAGTCAATTGGAGGTGTACCTGTGGATGTATTTCAAGGCCTGCCTTCAAACTCTGTGTCTCCTTTGCTTGACATTATGGGAAAATCAAAAGAAATCAGCCAAGGCCCCAGAAAAAAATTGGGGACCTCCAAGTCTGGTTCATCCTTGAGTGCAATTTCCAAATGCCTGAAGGTACCACGTTCATCTGTACAAACAATAGTACGCAAGTATGAAAACTATGGGACCACGTAGCCGTCATACCGCTCAGGAAGGAGACGCGTTCTTTCTCCTAGAGATGAACGTACTTTGGGGCGAAAAATGCAAATCAATCCCAGAACAACAGCAAAGGACCTTATGACCTTATGAAGATGCTGGAGGAAACTGGTACAAAAATATCTATATCCACAGTAAAATGAGTCCTATATCGACATAACCTGAAAGACTGCTCAGCAAGGAAGAAGCCACTGCTCTAAAACCGCCATAACAAAGCTAGACTACGGTTTGCAGCTGTACATGGGGGCAAAGATCATACTTTTTGGAGAAATGACCCCTGGCCTGATGAAACAAAAATAGAACTGTTTGGCAATAATGACCATTATTATGTTTGGAGGGAAAAAAGGGGGGGGCTTGCAAACCTGAAGAACACCATCCCAGCTGTGATGCATGAGGGTGGCAGCATCATGTTGTGGGGGTGCTTTGCTGCAGGAGAGACTGGTGCACTTCACAAAATAGATGGCATCATGAGGGAGGAAAATGATGTGGAGATATTAAAGCAACATCTCAAGACATCAGTCAGGAAGTTGAAGCTTGGTCGCAAATGGGTCTTCCAAATGGACAATGACCCCAAGCATACTTTCAAAGTTGTGGCAAAATGGCTTAAGGACAACAAAGTCAATGTATTGGAGTGGCCATCACAATTATCCTCTAGATAATTTGTGGGCAGAACTGAAAAAGCGTGAGTGAGCAAGGAGGCCTACAAACCTGACTTAGTTACACCAGTTCTGTCAGGACTGGTCAGGAGGAATGAAATGAATGAAAATTATTATGGGAAGCTTGAGGAAGGCTACCCAAAATGTTTAACTAAATTCTAATTGAGTTCTGTGATGAAAGAAATAAAAGCTGAAATAAATCAATTTCTCTCTAATATTATTCTGACATTTCACATTCTAAATGTAAAGTGGTGATCCTAACTGACCTTAAGACAGGGAATTTGTCCTAGAATTAAATGTCAGGAATTGTGAAAAACTGTATTTGGCAAAGGTGTATGTAAACTCCCGACTTAAACTGTATATAGTGTATATCTGGATATTTGATCACATATTTGCCTATCCCCTATACATGGTTTTTATTTACTTTCTTTGCTGTCAAATAACCTCTTCCTGTGTTTTGATGTGGAGCATTGAGATGCAGCCCAGCTAACATGTCTCTCCTCCTCCACAGGACTGCACTGTTTACGAGATGGAGGAAAAGATCCTGGATGTTGTAAGTATATCTCCCCTCTTTGTTGTTTCCACATTCCCGCTTTCTATGGTAGCACTCCGGGAAAGTCTGTTTGAACCTTTTTGGGAGACGGAGCTCTATAATCCGTTACATGGGGATTAGGTGACATGCTTACAGGGGCTATTGCTAGCGTTAATAGTATAGGCAGTATTGCACTTTGGTAAAAGAGTAAAATGCACCCTGGCCATCAATCAGTTTCCTGTCCCTGACACTCTCCAGACTCTGAGCTGACACTGGACTTCTTCCCTCTAGCAACCTTATTGTAATCATTTTTGTTTGGTACTTTTACCCCGTTTTCTCCACAATTTCGTGATATCCAATTGGTAGTTAGTCTTGTCCCATCGCTACAACTCCCCTACAGACTCGGGAAAGGCGGCGATCGAGAGCCATGCGCCCTCCGAAGCACGACCCTGCCAAGCCACACTGCTTCTTGACACACTGTTTGCTTAACCCGGAAGCCAGCCGCACCAATGTGTTGGAGGAAACACCGTCCAGCTGGCGAGGGAAGTCTGCTTGCAGGTGCCCAGCCCACCACAAGGAGTCGCTAGAGCGCGGTGGGATAAGGAAATCCCATCCGGTCAAACCCTCTCCTATCCCTGACGACGCTGGGCCAATTGTGCGTCGCCTCATGGGTCTCCCGACCACAGCCAGCTGTGACACAGCCTGGAATCGAACCCAGGTCTGTAGTGATGCCTCAAGCGATGCAGTGCCTTAGACCACTGCACCACTCGGGAGGCCCCCCTGTGACACCCTTGATGAACTCTGCTGCAGACACACAAAATAGCTAGACTTCTGTCTACACTGTTTAGTCTTCTCCATGCCGAACTTGTTGTTCAATGAACTGTCCCGGAAAAACTGTTCTAGTTACAGCCTGGTCCCAATCAACGGTGAATAGTAGCATTTCAGTGATTTCTTGTTTCTTTACAAATCCCTGTCAAGTGATCTGGTTATAGACTTGTGTGGTCAACCAAAAATTAAATTAGAGCTAAAATAAGTTTGATTTAACGTTTGACTGTCCACATCTGTATGTAGGCACAACTGTGTTGTTGTGAGTGTTCAGACATGATGCTTGTTACTCGCCTGAGAAGAAAAAGCTCTTTATTCTCTGAGCGTCACTAAAATGCCCCCACCAATGATGACAAAGTGGTGAGATTGTCCATAATGACCTAGAAGGGGTGGGGGGGGGGGTGACATTAATGACCCTCACCCCCCTCCTCTCCCCCTCACCCCTCTTCTCTGGGGAGGGTGATAATTTCCCCAGAGACTTGCTGCTGAAGGACAGGGCCTCTCGTCACCAGACCGCTACCTCTCTAACACTGACTGAATGCAGACGGCCAAAGAAATAACACCTCTGGTGACAGGCGGTGGCTGCATAAACACAATCACGTGACCGGACATTAAATTACTGGGCTGGTCATGTAATCACAGCAGTCATAAAAGCACACAGTCACTGTTTGCCAATAAAACTTAAATTAAATCAAATTAATTTGATGAGATGTATTCATGAAATTCCATGATATTTTGTTTTCATTCTTTGGGTTGTTTGTTTGGTTTTCCTGTCTTGCTTAAAGGGGTTTCCTCCCCCCTCTCTCATTGCAGTCCAAGGTTCTGAACAGCATCTGTGACCAGACCATGAGAACAACCTCTGACCCTCTGATGAGCCAATCCGCATGCTTGGATGAAGTTCAGCTCAACAACATCAAGCCTGGGGAGGGACTGGTGAGGAATGCTGCATGGGAGTTTCCAGTTTAACCCCAAACCCACTGAATTACAAGCTACATTTATGTAGTGCACCTCAACTTTCTCACAAGTTCAAACTGTCTCAGAAATTCATGTTCCTTATGTTCATATTCCTACAGGGTATGTACATCAAATCCACCTATGATGGACTTCATGTCATCACGGGGACCACAGAGCATGTAAGTATGGTGGCCACAGAGGAACAAATGAGTAGATTTTGGTGAAAACCATCCTAGTGAACGCACCTTGCTCCTTTGGTTCAGTTAGTCTAAATGTGCACCTTTTTGTCGGTCTTATCCACTTCTCACGGTTCAATATACATCCTGTTGGTATAGCAACTCCCTTAATGTTATGCATAAACAATAGTTGCCAAGTTCTGATGGGGAGACAGTTAAGGTTGGGCTTCAAACAGTACATCTTCTTTCCAACCCAACCTGCCCCTCCCCCTCCTCCCATTCTGAGGGGGCTCAAGGGCATTGCTGTTTACCACTGAGCTAGGATAGCAGTGTAAATGTGTTCCTTACCAAGCAGTGGAGAGAGGGAGGTGTTTAGAGGTTAAATAATATAGCTGTTCCTGTCTTCATCATCCATTTAAGAATCACAAACTTTTAACAGTAAAGCATCCTCCTTCAGAGGAACGTTGGCAGCAGTGCTATTACAGCCTAATTATCATGCCCCCAGTCGTTAAGGATGAATCAAACCTTAACTCATCATGTGACTCATTCATTCCTTTGACATTCACATGCATAATGTGACGACGTATTCATAAAGAGGGCGTTTGTGTTGTTTAGTCAGAGTTATGTAAAACGTATATTTCCTCAGGGGCTTATTAAGTGGTCTGTTTCATAACAAGCCCATACATGGCACTTCTGATGACAAAGCGAACAGATGAAGGTGGAGTTATCCAGGGGCTAATACTACATGAAGGCGTTGTCTCTGAGCTAGGGGGGTTTGTATACTAATCCTGTCCTCTCCTCTCTGTGTTGTCAGTCCCCGGCAGACATGACCAGGAAGATCCATGGGGGTGATGAGGTGATCCAGGTCAACCAGCAGACAGTGGTGAGCGCCCGGCACCTGTTATCTCTGAAACCTGTCACAGAGAAAGGTTCCAGCAGTTGGAATGTGTTCCTTGCAGTCGACCTGACTACAGTGTGACATAATGATTTCACAGGGGGAAGTCTCTTCCTAGTTTCTTGCTGTGCCTCTTTCTGTTGTCCTCCGCTATGATGTACTGACACTGATCGATCTGTGCTGCTGTGCCTGGTCTCAGGTGGGCTGGCAGCTGAAGAACCTGGTGGGGAAGCTGAGAGAGGACCCAAAAGGTGTAGTCCTGCTGCTGAAGAAGAGACCTACAGGCACCTGCGGGTTCACACCTGCCCCTCTCAAGAACATGCGCTGGAAACCGCCCATGGCGCAGGTGCCAACCCCAAACCCCTTAATCTTTTACTCAGGTGTTCTTACCAAGGCAGTGTTTAGGTTATTGTTCATATTACCTTTTGTTGGATGTGACTCATGAGGGAGTATGGAGAAATGTTTGAGTGTAACAAGCCTAGACAAGTGTAGGAACCAGCCTGAGAGTTGGAGGAAAATATCCCGGAAGCTGCAGGGCTGAGGACAATGCAGAGCTGTTCTCCATTCAGTGATGGCATCCAAATAAAACAACAGCCACTGTACTCACACACTGGTGATGATGTCACTCAGACTGGGTCATCAGTAGTGGCAGCCAGCAGTCTGAGAGTCAGTCTGCAGGGAGATAGCATCTCCTTCAGTGGAGAATATAGCTGCTTTGGAGGTGGTTTGTGTAGGTGTGTGTAGAATCAGATCAACATCCAGCAGTAGGGTGGGAATCCTCAGTATGGCCTGTATTGATGGGGCTAGTCAGCCAGTCTCCATGGATGACAAGTATTTCAATAGGTCGCTCAGTGATTCAGCTCACAAAGGGCTTGGGTACACCCTCTTTTGAGAACGTTCAATCCCCAAAGGTTTGCGTTAGCGGAGAATCAAGTCTCTGAGGGTCCAAACAAATCCTGTGTTAATAAAGTTATGTAATGGTAATCCAATTCACCACTTTTCTCATATGGGGACAAATAGGATCTGGCTAAGCTCTTAGCCACAGCAATGCACCTGAGCCATGACTGCAGTAACTGGGGCTCCAAAGGGAACAATAGGTTGTTGTAACCGAACCTGCGCTCTGGTCCTGGCACTGCCTCGTTATGCCTCTGGAGGCTGCTTCTGCCTTGGGAAAATCAGATCACATAATATCAGACCATAGATGGTTTCACTTAACAAAGAACCTTTCATCACCAAGATACCAGATCACTCTGGACTTGTCCACCACCGTGTTTGAACAGGGTGTCAGGAATCAAAGCACGACATCTTGGGTTTAATGATAAGAGATAGGCGTCGGTGTGTTAAACAATGGTGGATCACACACAGTGATTCAGGAGTGACACTGAGTTCTACAGGTATCCTGGTAATAGGGGAGGAGGTGAGCGTAGACGTACCAGTATTTACTTTGTTTGATGCAGAGTGAAACTGAACCTGGTCGATTTACCAAGTAGTGTGGTTTTAAAATAGCACCATAAGCTGTGGTAGAATAGTATGGTTTCTTAAAACTATGTTGCTGCAGCTATTTTGGATTATCCTCAAAATCCTTCCATTCATTAGATACTACTGCACTGTTGGAGCTAGGAACACAAGCATTTTGCTACACCCGCAATAACATCTGCTAAATGTGTGTATGTGACCAACAAAACCTGATTTGATTCTCTAAATAGGGTTGTATAGATTTAAAGAGCCATAGGCAAATATAATAAGGGGAAGGGGGATACCTAGTCAGTGACCTGTCATATGTAGGATAATCCAGCTCCTTCCTAACAAGTAGTGTTTAGAATGACTTGGTTAGGGTATGTAAATACAGCAGAAGAGACTTTAGGTAATCAACCATCCGTTATTGTAATGAATGTTGGAAGTTTAAAAAGACAAAAGTCATCGGCTAGAGTAGACTATAGGATGTGACAAATGGGGAAACACTCTTCCTTGCCAACAAGTTATGTTTAGATTTTTATAGTAGACACCTTTTAAGACATTTATCCATTTGATGTAGCTAGGCTGTCGGCTGTTTGCCCACCGTCAATTATAATAGGTCCTATGAGGGGAGCATTTTTCTGACATTTTTGTATTTTTTTTGTTCTTTTTTATTTCTCAGAGCACCCCTTCCCTGAACAAAACCCAGTCTCCAGGCTGTTCCACAGACAGCTCCACCAAGGAGAAACCAGCCATCCTAGACCTGTACATTCCCCCTCCCCCCTCTGTACCCTACACCCCACGATGTGTACCCCTGTAAGTACACTATGCTCAGGAGGGTTACCAGGAAAAACCTTAGGCTCAAGTTATAGGTTTAGAATTTGCTGTGTTCTGGCCCTATGCTAAAGGGTGAGTCAGGGGTCTGTGTGGGCCCCTGTAACCCTGCATTGAGGGAGCCGTGCGCCCACAGACAGCCTACACTCATTCTCCAGCTCCATGCTCCTGGCTTTGAAGTCTGGATAATGAGTGGTTCAGCCCCCTGATCATTCGCCACTCTCCTCTTGCCTATAAACCCCCACAGCAGAGCACATTAATTTGTGCCGTCTCCATCCAGCTCCGCTCACGCCACAGACAGACCTTATGCAACAGCCTCTCTGTTTCATCTGCCTCCTCAGACACCCTCACTCCCTCTCTCGCTGTATCTCTCCCTCCCTCTCTCGCTGTATCTCTCCCTCCCTCTCTGTCCATGTATGCCAGTGACCAGGCTGTTGCTGCATTCACCATGTTTACCAGATAGTGAATCATATTTTTTTTTGCCATTTAGTGGACTCTAATATCCACAGCAACTTTAGTTAGGGACTGAGCAAAAGCATAAAGCAAATTTGACAGATTTTTTTTTTTCTTCATCACCCTCCTTGTGCTTTCACCTATATGAAATGGGACATTGATGCTAATCAGTATTTTCTGTCCACAGAGAGGGTAAGATCAGCTCGTACTCGAGCATCAGTAAGATCAGCTCGTACTCGAGCATCAGTAAGATCAGACCAAAGGGTTCAGAGTCGCCCAACTCCTTCCTGGACCTGGAGAGTCGAAAACGCTTCACCATCGCAGACTACGAGAAGATGGGCGTGGCCTACCCCATCGAGGCCAATGTAATTCAGCCCAGGATGAGGGAACGCATCAACTCGTCTCGTGGTTAGTAGTATCCTACCCCACAGTAACCACACACACACACGCACAAGGCCCACATGTTATAGAATTCAAGGCAATATTCAAACCAGTGAACCAAAATATTCAAACGTTTTGTATTTCTGCATAGGTAAGCCCCGCCCCCTCTCCATGCCAGTGGACACCTGTCTTGGAGTGGCAGACACCTATGCTAAGCCCTGGACACAAGGCCGGAAAGGTAACAAACACACACCATAGACCCATATTCTAAGTTACTGCAGAACAACAACTTAACCACCAGAAATCAAATTAACCACAACCTAAATCAGATTATCCAGTTCACACCTTCAACAGCTAAATACATGAGAACAAATTATAGAATTCACCCCTCCAATGACCTTGGAGGCATGGTAGCTCTGCTTAATTTACCAATGAATGAACCATGTGATTAGTGTCAACTGAGAGCCATACTCTAGCTCTTGCCTGGATTGGATTAAATAGAGTTTACACCAACAAGATCAGTTCCTCATCCTCTGGTCTCCTTGGAGAGAACAGACACATGGCTATGAATGCACAGACAGAGCTTTCAAACAGTCTCTCTGCTGGAGACCCAATTATACTACAATGGTAGAGGAGTGGGTGAATGTTTTAATTGGCTGAGATGCCTGTGCAATTCTCCTCCACAGCCAACACATGCTGTAGAGATCCAGAGTCCTCCTCTTTTAATGGGACAGTGCTTCTCTATAATACATGTAAGGCCTACTGAAGATATGCCCTAAAATCAACAAGTTATTCTCAAAACCATGCATTTGTACAAAGTATTACTTTTTTTTGTAAGATAATTGTACTAAAGATGTGCATTTTCCCTCCAGGCGAGGATCTCCTGTACAGATACCTGAGCAACGAGCGGATCCCCACCATTGCTGAGGAGGTCCCATCAGTGGCGCCGCCGTACAGGCCAGTGGGGGAAAAGCAGCTGGTCCGAGGGGTGGACCACATCCGGGGCAGCCGCTACTATGCCAACCAGGACCTCCACAACAGCGCCACCATCCCCTACCAGGACCATGACCTGGGCAGCAAAAAGACCCCCGTAGCCCCCGCCTCCAAACGCCCCCCTGCAGAGCCCTCGCTACTGGTCAGTTGGATCACGCGGCTTAAGCTATTGACTCACTGATGATGCTCTTCCTGTCCGGGGTTTCCTGTTCCTGTCTGTCTCCTCCTCAGTGCCTTTTGTCCTCCGGCTGTTTGCAATGGGCTCTCCCCTCTCACACTTTCTCCCTGCCTCCCTGCCTCCCCAGCGTTACTACTACTGTACTACTATACCACCATGAGTTAGTAGTTAACTCACTGTCTTCTGTTGCATCACTTCTAACCAATCCCAGTCCCCTACCAACCAATCCCATCTCAGCTGCACAGTCAGATAAACATAGGAATACTCAGTGAGCTGGCTGCCACACCAGCACATGCATGCAAACTTGTATTTGGAGGTAGAGGTTTTACCAAGAGGAAATGTATGTCTATCTGTCTACAAATGGATAAGTTATTCAGGTTTTTAGCACATTTTGGCCTTGTACCTTCACAGGAACAATTAAAAAAACAAAACCAGTTTTTAAGTTATCACCTTGTTATCACTGAGATAGGCAACTCCCTGCAAAATTGTTACATTTTAACTTGCCAATGGTGTGTTTTTATTTGAGAAAGAAAAAAAGCTTTTTTTCAGGTTTTGCTGTACTTGTATTAGCTTTTAGCTGTTTATTTCATGTCATGTCCTTGTTAGCATTGTTAAACTATACACTGCCAGTGGTTGCCTCTTTTAAAAGCTATGCATATAGGAACTCTTTACTGTCCTTTGACAGATTGATGTTGCATTGGCGAGTGACAAAGTACTGTTTCGACGTACCAGTGATTTTATTTTCCCTGTGTTCAAAGCCATGCACTCTTCTCTGTACTGTCCCATGGCCTGCCTTGTTCTGGAGGCTGTATACACACTGCTCTGTGATCACCCTGCTCAAAGGATGCTCACAGCTGTTTGCCGACAATTAGCCTTGTGAACAAAGATGTGTAGGTTAAATATGTTTCTGGAGTCACTGGCTAGAAAGTCTTCTGTAATCAGCACAGATAGCCTAGCGAGATACTATGGATAGCTTATAACAAGAGTTAAAACACGAGTTTAACTGACAGTATTGTTAAATACCACGATGTCACAATGTTTTTTTTTTTTTTAAATACAATTGTACCTTTTTATCTGCCTTTTGTAACATTTCGATAGTATGTTATTAAAGGTGCAGTTGATTCCAGTTTTAATTTGTTTTGTCTTTATTTTAATGTTTTTTTTTTTACTGACGAACTAGATAAAATGTATTGTTTTATTGTTACTTGTCCAAAACCTCTGAGTGTTAGTTAGAATTGTCACTTTCAGTGTCTGTATTCACCATAGAGGAGCACTTCAGGGGTATGAACCTATTCCGGACTCTGGCCTAATTTGCTTGACCTTTGAGAATGAACTCTACTTCTGTTTTCGAAGCATGTGGTGAAACTGGATAGCCAAGCTAAAGTTACATTCTCCCTCTGTCTCTGTGGCCATGCTTATTATGCAACTGCATTTAAAACAAACTTAAATGAACATATGTTCTACTTAGGGAGAATTATGCATATGTCTAATTGGACTGTCCAGATATCTTGCTTGACATATGCGGCCTTTTAACCTCTGTATGCCTTCACCGACATCTGAATTGCACTCAGGACTCGCGTTGTTATTTTATTTGTGACATTTTATCCAAAAGAAACTGGCAGACCAATTGGATTTAGAAAATCATAACACTAGAAAAGAACAACACTGACTTTGGCACATTTCTAAATCAAAATAAAAGGAATGATTCATTAATCTCCCTGCCCCTCTGCCTCTTTCTGTTTCCCTGCATGATTTTACTGGTTGTCTGGGGGCCACCTGTTAATGATCTAACGTCTCTTCTTCCAAACCTTCTCTGAGCCATGCCCTGCCCTAGCCTGCCCAGCTATGATAACCTGCCGTCCTTACTAATCTGCATGTGCTGAGTGTCTGTGGTGGAACAGTATACCACCTGATCTTTGCTGCTTCTCCCTGCTATATTTACCTGCGTCTAACAAAAGCCACAGCCTTGCATGATGTTGATGTGAAAAGGGAAAGATGTATGTTGACAGATTTGCCCTCTTCTATTCACCATTTTCTTTGCAGGAGAATTGTTGGTGGGTTCAGTGACATGCTCCCTACTTTCTTTATATATGCAATAAGCTTTGGGGAAAATCAGCGATTGTTTCATGCACTTAACACATTAGTAAATCAACACTGATAGGAATTAGCTGCTTAGGTGTTATGTCATTAAAACATCAAGGATTTACTTAAATATCCAATTCTGGGGCTACTGTAGAGCAGCTCTTGCCTCCATTGCCTTTCAATGATCTGAGCAAGACAATCCAATGTGGTAACCAACCCACAAGCCTGAAGATCCAGGGAAAGTGACCAATTTGGTCAGTGCTGGGTAATGAATGAGTTAATTCTCTGTGTCCGTCACTCACACAGGTGTCCGACTGGTGCTCCAGCAGTGGCTTCCTCAACAGGTGGGTCACTCATCTGACTCCTAGTCAACCATAACTCGCAACACAACCCATTCTCATTTACAACCCATTCTCACTTAGTTGCGCTGTACTGTAAGCATGTGATGTATGAAGTCTATATGTCAAATGGGATATGCTGGAGGGGTATAGTTTAAATACGCCTCATAGTTGGTGTCATCTCATTTATGGAGACCCCAGTCAGTCAGGGAGTAGTGGCATGTTTTATCCAGGGGGTTGGGTGGGTGGTCTGAACTGGATTTTAACAACTAGTGAAAGTATCTGGTAGAAAACGAACCTCTGTCTCAGAGGACCAGACAAGATGCACTACTGGGAGACATGCTAGACCACAGACAGACAGGGCCTCAAATAGCATTACAACCTCAAGCATGACATTCTTCAAATTAATAAGACCCAGAAGGAATGGGTCAGATCCTTCTGTTTGGAAATAGAGGGCTCTGAATGAGGCCAGTTCCTATTTGGGGATTTTACATAATTCAAGACATCTGATTCCCCTTATTGAAATCAAATTAACCTCACTTGGATGACGTCCTACAAGAGGCATCCAAAATGACGGGGTATGACAAATTATGATTTTCCATCTGCTCCAACCTACTGACTGTGACAATGGAGGGAACAGTCACCCCCTTCTGTTTGGTAGAGGTTCCATGGCCTTTCATTGAAACACATTAAAATACTTGATTATGGATATTCGATATGTTTAGGACACTCAAAAGTAGCTAGCTAATCCACTTGCACACACAAAGTGAATTATTTTCCACAGCCAAAAAGCAGATGAAGGCACATCCACAGAAGTATTAACTCACCAGTATATCTCAGACATCTTAAACCAACCATATGAGACAAATCCAGACCTTTTACCTCTAACTCTGCAGGGAAAGATGTAAGCAATTGACAGACAGGAAAAACAAATGAAGACGACTTCATTCCCTGAAATTGCAGGGCGAGGCCGGTAGCCTGCTGACGTAAATCTATGTATTTTGAGAATTGGCCGATAGCTATCTGCGTACCATACTGAAGTGGCTGCCTGATATATCACCACTGTCCCGACACAGACAGAAAAGAACTGCCCTATTACATGCCACAAGATCCATTTTATTGCAGCAAATTATATATGAAGGTTAACTGAAATGGAACCAAGATAATGAGTGCCTATGTATGATCCAAGGATGCACTAAGTATGTGTTCTAGATGTTTTACTTACTGTATTTGTCATCCCCAAACCTAAATGGTACAGTAAGTGACTCTGTGGTATGTTGAGGTTGGTGCAGAGGGTAGAATGAGTGGTTTTATCTAGTCAATGTAACCCTTTTGCCTACAGACTAAATTTGTCATTGGTCTAGACTAGATTGAACACTAGATGCTTTGTTTCCTAATCTTGCCTCATTCTTTCCTCTCTCCTCCTCAGATATAGCCAACCTCATATTCGAACCTGGTCCTTCTCTCAAGCGGTAAGGACATAATCTGTCTTGTGTCCATAAACTCAGTCTCCACTCCACTGGTTCAGAGTGGCTCCTCTTGGCTCCGTGTCTCCATCCTCACTTCCCAATCCCCCATGATCCTGTTCATCTACACACACACACACAGTGGTGATGAGAAGCCCTAAGTACTCTTGGATGAATGAAACACACAGACTTAGCATTGTTTACACAATTCAATGAACAATGATAAGATATGGCAAAATTATAAATCTCTATCAATTAAAGGGTCGTTTTTGAGGTCCAGTGCTTCGGAGAACAGACTACTGAGGTGTTTGCACCATGTGTCCCTCCCTTTAACCGCAGTTGAGAGAGAGATAATCTATCTCCTCCTGCTATGTGAGGAATGTCTCTGGCCTCTGAGACAATCCCATTATATCACACAGATAAGACATTGAACAAGAGGCGTGGTACATATACTCAACCACTGACACAAATCTATCCTCTATATTCTTTATGGTCTTCTTCATTACAATCTTGAGCCATTTCATTGCCAGTCAAAGTTAATAGCTAACCATGAACGTGGCCATTCTGAAGGCTATTATCAGCAGCTGGACATAACCCATAGCCTCAAAAAGGAGCCATAGTGGAAATTGATCTGTCCCTTACTGGCCATGACCGATGTGGGCATTGGATTACCTGGCTGGGGGATACCTGAACATTCAGCGGCCAAGCCTCTGGGAATCACTTTCCTGCCTCCTCTCCTCCTGTCATATTCCAGAGAACCATGTTAATGCCATCCCTCTGTCATACTTGTCATACTTAGCAGGCATACACATCCAGTGGGGTCAGATATGTGGCCACAGAGCAGCTAGTGACAAAGGAACAAATCACTACTCCACAGGTTCATGATCTCCGAGACTTATTGTGCACAAACAAGAAAACCTTGAAATGAAAGTCAAGGCTTTGTCAAGGCACAGGGAGAGCGAGAAAGTGGTGCTATAGACATACATTACTTTTTTTTTTTAATTCCTCTGAATAATTTCAGAAGGAGTGTGGAATCATGTACAGTGACGTGAAAAATATTTGCTCCCTTTTTAATGTTCTCTAAATTGCTGAACATTGTCATACTGAATGTTATCAGATCTTCAACCAAAACCTAATATTAGATAAATGGAACCTGAGTGAACAAATACCACAACAATTACATACTTATTTCATAAATAACGTTATGCAACACCCAATGCCCGTGTGAAAAAGTAATTGCCCCCTTATATTCAAAAATTGGTTGTGCCACCTTTAGCCTGCAATGACTCCAACCAAACGCTTCCTGTAGTTGATCAGTCTCTCACGTCACTGTGGAGGAATTTTAGCCCACTCTTGCATGCAGAACTACTTTAACTCAGCAACATTTGTGGGTTTTCAAGCATGAACTGCTTGTTCCTGCCACAACATCTCAATTGGAATTGGGTCTGGACTTGACTAGACCAATCCAAAACTTTCTCATTTGTTTATTTTTAACCATTTTCATGTAGACTTGATTGTGTGTTTTGGATCATTGTCTTGCTGCATGACAGAGGAAATATAGAAAATCAGAAAGGGAGCAAATGCTTTTTCACTGGACTGTACGGTATGTAGGTGAGAGTGAGAATATTCATTGCTCAGTGAATTATGGACCACTGCAGTACTCAAAGTTAAAGGTCCAATGCAGCTGTTTTTATCTCGATATCAAATCATTTCTGGGTAACAGAAATTATTGTTTTCAATTAAAATGGTCAAAAATAAACAAATTGCTTCTTAGCAAAGAGCAAATTCTCAAGCAAGAATGTTGCTAGGACTGTCTGGGAAGGGTCTGAGTGGGGAGGGGAACCTGAAAACTAGCTGTTATTGCTGGTGACATCACCAGGCAGACCAAAACTCCATCTCACCAAAGCAGGCTGAAATTTCATGTGGTCTTTCCATCCCAACAAAACAGACTGGACCTCACGTTTTTGACTGCACTGGATCTTTGAATCAATTTGTCAACTGTGTTTACCGCGGGGGTTGAGCCACAGTGTGAGACAACAGTGCAATTACCATAAACAGGGTCTTACAGCGCATTGGGGCCTTTGCCAATCTCCTGTAGTCGCAGCACACTGAGCAGTGTAAAGAACCTGATACCAGCTCTGCGACCCGGGGCCCTGGCCCAGCGTGAAAGACCCCGAGTAAAGAATGGCCACTCTTGTGTCTGCCAGTGAAACCCCCTCGCTCCACTTGCTCTGGAGCAGGGCTTGGGGGATATTAGTTAAGTGCTGTGACAATTCTCAGCATGGAACATGATGGGAGATTTAGTCCACAATGGTGTGACGAATCCACATTCCTAGGAAGTGTATTGGGCTCTGACATGAGTGGTGGAGAGCTTACCTTATTTCCCCCACTGTGCCTTTTCATGTACCAAAACAATACTCTGTGCTAAATCATTCTAATGTGACATGCTTAGACTTTTGTTCTAGAATTAATGAGAACAATAGGAACAGAATTGAGTGTAAATCTTTAAATACCATCTTTCTATCCATTTCAAAAGCCATGGCCCAGATGATTGTAACTTGGTGATGACAATGGTGTTACTTGATATGGATGAGAGGGGGGATGTGAGAAATATAGAGAGAATGATAGAGAGACAGGAGGAGAGAGGGTAGAGGGAGAGCGAGAGAAAGGAGAATGTCCCTGTAGTTTGCCTGTCACTGTATGGGCACAGTGGGGCATGTCAGGACTCAGGAGCCCCATGAGGGTTGAGGTCCGGGGGGAGACAGAGAGAGCTGTCCTCTCCAGGTCCAGGAATGTGTCTAGTTTACCACTAGTGTTCTATCACAGGGAGAACCCACCACATCCGATCCTCTTAGCAGATAGCAGCTACCACCCACAAACATTATAGCCACTGACAGAGCTATAGACAAATGTTATGGCTAAAGGTTCTGCTCCCCACAGGGAGAAAAGAGTGTTGATAGCCATGCTGCCGGCTTCTTTAGTTTCCTCTCATATTGCCTCCCAGAAAACCATAAGTGGACCGTGATGTGACACATTTTTCTTTCCTTTTTCCTAAGGCACCTCCGTAATGGTATATTTTGTGAAATTCACTTAATGATGATGGTTTTACCAGTCTGTAATACCAGCATGATTTAATTGTTTAAACAGACTGTGGATATATACACTATATATACAAAAGTATCTGGACACCCCATCAAATTAGTGGATTTGGCTATTTCAGCCACACCTATTACACACAGGTGTATAACATTGAGCACACCGCCATGCAATCTCCATAGACAAATATTGGCAGTACAATGACCTTACTGAAGAGCTCAGTGACTTTTGACATGGCAGCGTCACAGGATGTCACCTTTCCAACAAGTCAGTTCTTCAAATTTCTGCCCTGCTAGAGCTGCCCCAGTCAACTGTAAGTGCTGTTATTGTCAGTGGTGGAAAAGATACCTTAATAGAAAATGACTCAAGTAAAAGTGAAAGTCACCCAGAAAAATACTACTTGAGTAAAAGTCTAAAAGTATTTGTTTTTAAATATACTGAAGTGCCAAAAGTAAATGGAATTGTTAAAATGTACTTAAGTATCAAAAGTAAAAGTATAAGCCATTTAACATTCCTTAAATTAAGCAAACCAGATGGCACCATTGTCTTTTTTTATTTGTATTGACAGATAGCCAGAGGCACACTCCAACACTCAGACATAATTTACAAACAAAGCATTTGTGTTTAGTGAGTCCACCAGATCAGAGGCAGTAGGGATGATCAGGAATGTTCTCTTGATAAGTGTGTGAATTGGATAATTTTCCTGTCAAAATGTGAAGAGTACTTTTGGGGTTCAGGGAAAATGTATGGAGTAAAAAGTACATTATTTTATTTAGGAATGTAGTGAAGTAAAAGTAAAAGTTGGGAAAAATATAAACAAAGTACAGATACCCCAAAAAACGACTTAAGTAGTACTTTAAAGTATTTTTACTGAAGTACTTTACACTACTGATTATTGTGAAGTGGAAACATCTAGGAGAAACAACGACTCAGCCGCAAAGTGGTAGACCAGACAAGCTCACAGAATGGTACCGCTGAAGCATGTAGCGAGTTCAAATGAACTGTCCTCTTCATGGTTTGGGCTAAGCCCCTTACTTCCAGTGAAGGGAAATCTTAACACTACAGCATACAATTACATTCTAGACGATTCTGTGCGTCCAACTTTGTAGCAACAGTTTGGGGAAGGCCCTTTTCTGTTTCAGCATGACAATGTCCGTGTGCACAAAGCAAGGTCCATACAGAAATGTTTTGTTGTGATTGGTGTGTAAGAACTTGACTGGCCTGCACAGAGCCCTGACCTCAACGCCATGGAACACCTTTGGGATGAATTGGAATGCCGACTGCAAGCCAGGCCTAATTGCCCAACATCAGTGCCCAACCTCACAAATGCTCTTGTGGCTGAATGGGAACAAGTCCCAGCAACATCTTGTGGAATGTCTTCCAAGAAGAGTGGAGGCTGTTATAGCAACAAAAGGGATGCCAACTCCATATTAACGCCATGATTTTGGAATGAGATGTTCAACTAGCAGGTGTCCAAATACATGTAGTGTATATAGTCAACAGCAAGAGTCTGTGACAATTCAACGAATGTCATGTCAAGAGGTTTGATGAACAGGTGTGACCTACAATCTCATTTCCATATTTGATGCGCTAGAGTGACATCTAGTGGTTATTGGGTTACGGTGCATACTTTAACTCGGCCTACAACTTCAGACTCACTGCTACTATTATTGCAACCTAATGTTCACCAAAGTTATAGCGGGGATTCGCCGTTGTAAGCGCAAGTTGTCCTTCAACAGAGACGTTATCCGCACTAAAATACGTATTTTCATATCTAAATTGCAGGTATGTTTCATGGTGATTTTCGAGGGCTAGACTATCACCTTAATGTTTGAAGACAAACTGTGTTTTTCGTTTACCTACACGTTTTTTTTAAAACTAACACAAACACAGAGCTTGAGTCAATCAATTTAACCTGTCAATCCATCAAAGAAAGACACATTTTGAGTAAACGGTTATAGGCCTACATGACTTCTCTGAACCCCGTTCAGTCCAGCTAGTATTTTAAAATAATTTTGTTTTTGTGATATCTGATTCTTGTTTAGTTCCAACCATGGCAGATATTTGGTGCGGACGCATTTGAATCCTGAACTCTTGATCTGTCTGATGTGGCATTCTGCTTCAGTCAGTACTCACAGTTCTCGATGCGCTGTTAAACTGGTTATATTATTTATGTAATCTGATAACAGGTGCAGTTAGTTCATACTGCTGCGGTTGTGGTTATAGTGTGATGAAGCATCTCTAGGATCACAGTCATCAGCTGGCTAACAAAACATGTTGCTGACTGAGATGCAAGTGTGTTGAGCAAGACGGACAGAGAAGTGTAGCCTAGATATGTTTCTCGTCTTTAGTATGTGTCATTTGGTGAAGACCAGCCTTATGAAGCTGACACTCTTAATATATTACTAACCTCTTTTGAAAGCAACAGATACTGATTTATCAGGGATTCATTTAGACTTAATGAATATGTATATTGTTCTTTCATTGCAGCGTTTTGGAACTGTGTGGTAGGAATGTGTATTTTGAGCTACCAGTTCTTTCAAAAATCTAGTGTCAAATTGGAGGCATTTTCTTTGTCCAGCCATGGACTATGGCTACATCATGACCATGGACCTGGAAAGAGTTAGTTTGCATGTTTTTATCAGCTGACCTACATTTTGGTTTGTGTGGCTCCAGGGTCTGAGGGTCCCTCCATCAGACTCGTCAATGTTCTCCGTGAGGAACGCAGTCCCCCTGAGGAGATTTTCTAGGAGGAAGTTTGTCAATAATGCCAATGTGAAGGAAACTGTTTCTCAATGTCAGTGACAATGTCAGTTTGGTTTGAAGACATTATGGGTCGTAGTCTGTTATAAAAAGGGCTGACTACAATCTTGTGCAAGTTCACTTATGAAGACTAAATGCAATGTACAAGGGTCATGCTATAAATGGACACCAACTCATCCTTGATGCGAAGCAGTTCCCCCTTTTCTCTAAATCAGGAGAGATGTCAAAGTGGACCCTTTGAGACTTGAAGTATTGTACTCAGTCTATTCATTTAACATGGGGGTAAATCATGTTTTGAATTGAAAGGTCTGTCGATAAACTGAAAAGGTATTTCTCTCTCTCTCCCTGCCTGCAGGCTGCCTTCCCTATATCTCTGGCTCCCTCCATGGCAGGTGATGACTACAACCCTGTAAGTACTGGAGATTATCTATAGGTCTCTTATATGTTATTACGGATGTTTTTTTTTTTATGGCCATTTTTTTTCCTGAGGCAGGCAGTAGTCACAAATTGCGTCTGCAATTCCTTTCTCATATGGTGTCATCATTACAGCTTCCTCAGAGATCTCACAAGATATAGTAGAGTGGAGATTCAGCAACTCTTGGAGGACAATGGAATTAAATAAAAAGCTTATTTATTGTTTTTAAAAAGTACTGTGTGTATATATATTTTTTTAAGTTGGCAAACCACTGTTATACTTGATTGCTTGTGACTACTGCAGAGAGAGAGAGAGAGAGAGACACACACACACACACACGAGTGACACTGGTGGTGTGAAACAGGATGTTTCAAAGACTATAGCTGAGGTAGGGTGAGGGACTGTCTGATCGAGCTGCACTGTCTGGGGAAGCTCTACCTTCAATCACCCATCTCGTGAACTAGGGACTATCTGACCTCTCACTACCTTCTGTTCTATCAGGTTTCCCTGAGACAGAAACCCAAGAGGAAGACTCGAGGAGGTAAGTTGGTGTCCAGGCCTGATTCTGCTGTCTGTGCCCTCAACTGTAATTTGGCCCCACTGATTTGGGCGTGTGTGAAGTGTCAGGACGATTAGAGTGTCTGTGGGGAGGGTTGTGTTGATAATGCCGTAGACCTTTATACTTGTATACACGCTGAAAATTGCAGATCTGGGCACTGATAAACGTCTAAATTGGAATGCAGTGGTTGTACAGTAACATGATATAAATGACGTCAAAGCTCAGGCTCTGTGATTGGGTTTTGACTGACAGCTGTTCTGAACTTAGTCCCCCTCCCTCCTGTTAATTGGGCAACTTTTCAAAATGTCTAAGGGAAATGCTGTAAATTTAAGAGGACTCAATATATTTTAAAAGATCCGACGTTGAGGATTGTAATGAATACTGCTTTGAGTCCAAATGTACAATTCACATTTCCATATCATAAAACCCATGTCGTATACAGTGTCACCGTTTATGATCCCCATGATTGGTGTAGAGTTGGCGTCATACCCTGGGTTGTTCTGAACAGAATGAGCCTGTTTGTCTATTGTGAAGAGAATTTGCTGCGGAAAAAGCACCTGTGTGCTCTCATGACTTGTTTCTATGCGCACCAAAATGATCTGTTTCTATGAATTGCCTTGTGGAAGTCTAACACTGTAAGATCATATTTTATAACTTAGCTAGTCATGTTGGCAATAGAACAAGCTTTTAAATGATGCCCACCTGACCCAGATTGCAATTGATAATGGGATGTTTTTGGATTGCTTAAACAACAACAGTAATTGTGTGATTGCAGGGCTGTGTTCAAAACAACTACAAGTGTGCTTGCTCTAGTTCCTCAACGGCACAGCTAGGAGAACAAAAAAAATCTACTTTTGGTTGTAGACTCTTCTTTGAGTCATAAAAGAGCATTGAAATGACTTAGGAACGGTGCACACTTTGGAGAGGTGTGTGACCACTTGGAGATGCCAGTTAGTCCTCTCAACCCCATGTCATGTTTGGGGTTTATGTTGCACCTACCCCACATTTTCCAGGAATATTCTCATGTTACTGAATGTATCTAGAGTATTTTCTGATTTAGTTATCAACAAATGCACCGGTACTGTTGAACTGTTGCGTCCTGACTATTGTGTCCTGAACTGTCGTCTAATGATATTCCCATTATCTCCAAACTATTTCCTTTCAATTGCTACCATGCTTTTCATATGTCTTCTGTAAGAAACATTTCAATTTAGCCCTATCTATAAAGGCCAATTCCCACTAGTGTAAAAGGTTAAGAACAGGCTCAGCAAGAGATTCCAATATTATTAGCCTTTATGGGCAGTTACTGTATGCTGAGCAGTCTGTGCTTCATTGTGTGTGATAAACAGGTAACTGCCAAAGTAATGGATACACTGAGGGATAAAAAGTATATTGAAAACAGGTGCTTCCACACGTGCAGTTATTGACTTAAGGAAAGGAATTAACATCCAATCATGCTTAGGGCCATGTATAAAAATGCTGGGCAGGTGATTATTTTGCCCTGCAAAACAAAGTACATTTTTATTGTCACATACACCAGATAGGTGCAGGGAAATGCATTGTTTTACAGGGTCAGTCATACTAGTACGGCACCCCTGGAGCAAATTATGGTTAAGTGCCTTGCTCAAGGGCACATCGAACAGATTTTTCAACTTGTCGGCTCGGGTATTCGACCCAATGCTCTAACCTGCCATAGCTACCATGGCCATACCCCCATAGGATGACACAAGGCACGAGTGGTCACTGAATGGTTTGATGAGCATTAAAAAAAAAATTGACCATATGCCATGGCTGTCTCAGTCATCAGATCTCAACCCAATTGAACACTTATGAGAGATTCTGGAACGGCGCCTGAGACCGCATTTTCCACCACCATCAACAAAACACCAAATGATGGAATTTCTTGTGGAAGAATGGTGTTGCATCCCTCCAATAGAGTTCCAAACACTTGTAGAATCTATGCCAAGGTGCATTGGAGTTGTTCTGGCTCGTGGTGGCCCAACACTCTACTGAGACACTTTGTTAGTGTTTCCTTCATTTTGGCATTTACCTGTATGCCCTTTGGAATACTTATTTGAAAATGATTTGTCTGACCACTATCTGACACAGGTAGGCTGAAAGAGATTCTGAATCTGCTGTACTTGGAAACTGTAGCTTACAATCAATCAGCAGGTGAACCATAAATCTGTTGAACAAATCTGTTGCGTAGAATGTTCAATTTGGAGTCATTGGACTATTTGAATTATATTGTATCCCTCTGTAAATCGTGGCATTGTAATATTGTTTGTACCTTGCTGAACTTGCTAAAGAGGATTTATTTAACCAATCATAGTGTCATATCAAAATGTCTGCATAGCAATAAAGGTATATTAGAGGGTATATTGTTGCTTTGCAACCACGGTGCATGAATTCAGGAACGATCTCCTCTGTGTTCAGGCAATGTGGCAATGAGCAGACGGAGGGTCTCGGTTAAAGAGCTGGGGGAGTCGGACTACCAGGGCTGGCTCTACAGGAAGAAAGAAGGAAAGGCCTTCCTGGGTTTCAAATGGAAAAAGTACTGGTTTGTGCTGAAGAAGACTTCCCTGTACTGGTACACTACTCAACTGGTGAGTAATACTCATAATTTAACCCTCTATGCTGAGTCATCATATCATTTCCACAACTGCTTGCTGCCTCTGCTACGTCACTGCTGGGAATTAGTCCGTCTGAGTCTGACATGGTGTTTCCTGGAGCTGAAAGTGTCTGTCAGTTTCTTCTACAGAGGCATGATTACTGGCAAGATGGAGGAATTAATTAAGCCTTTGTTTACCATGAGTCAAAACTAATTTGAGGGAACTAGAAATGGATAAAAGGTTGAATAATGCCTCTTTTCATTGCTTTGAAATGCCAATACCTTTTAATGCTAAGAATCTGTCAATCCCATATTATTTTCAGGCAGAGAAAGCAGAGGGATACATTAACCTGACTGACTTCATCATCGACAGAGCCTTGGAGTGCAAGAAAAAATAGTAAGAAACTTGTTTCTTATTTCACTAAATCATGTTGCTGTTTGTGTAAAACTGGTCAACACATTTATTCCAGGTAATTACTGACCATTTACTGCCACACTTTCAGTTTGACAAGAACGGCCAACTCTCATAATGACAGGAAGTTATAGGTCGCGTGAATGTGTAACTTCCTGAGCGCAGTGTAAATGATCGAACGCAAAGTGAGAAACTGAATCATCTGAGTTATGTTCTCCCCTGTCTCTTGCAGTGCCATCAAAGCATGTCACCCGCAAGTCATGATGTTTTACTTTGCAGCTGATACCTACGAGGAGATGAACGTGTAAGTCGCATGAAAAGATTCTAATGTGAGTCATGTTAAGAGTGTCATCATAGAGACAGTGAGGAATGTGACAGTCTCTCTCTGTTATTCTGTTGTAGTTGGTTGAATAAGCTTGGGCTTGCTTCAATACAATACGTACCAACAGAGAGCAACACTGCTGGTAAGCTTTTATGTTGATCAGTCGGCATGATTTATCAGCTGTGGTCCATTCCACCAATTGACTCATTCTGTTCTTTACTACTATTGCCTCAGTATCACTGCTGATATTTGTTTGTCAAGTATGTAGCCTAATGGCATTTTGACTCTGTGTCCAGAGTGCTACAGTGAGGAAAGTGATCACGAGGAGGCTGAGACGACAGAGGCTCCCCCTCCCCCATACTCTGAGCAGATGAACCAGGGCTCTGTGGATGGTCCACCTGGCAGTGGACATCAGGTCAGTAGGCCGTATGCACCGGGCAGCCGAGTAGGCTTTGGTAATTAAGGCCAGAAGTTTTTCCTAACCGTGTGACGTGACCAAGAAAACCTCTGGGCCCTAGTTACACTGACTTACATACATTTTTTTCAAAGTGTTGAGTATTAACCTTGCTGAACAACCCCTTTATGTTATTCTCTCTCAGGGTACTCTCCCTCCCCCCTACTCCTCTCCCCTTCCCAGTGAGACCAATGGCTCCTTCTCCTCACCTGTCAGCACAATGACATCACAGAGTTCCGTTTCCTCACTGGCCAAGCATCGTCAGTCCTGGCTGGACCTGGTCTCACAGGCCTCTCCTGTTGTCGGGGAAACGGTGGTGTGCTCTGTGCAGGTCCACACACATCGGCCCCCACATAATCAAGAGAACGAGGGGCCCCTACAGCACCACCAGGAGGCTTCATCCTACCAGGACCCTCCAGGCAGCACAGCCAGGGAGGAGGACTTTAACCCCAGGGAGCAGATAAAGGAGGTGGCTGTGCTAGAAATAGGAACAGAAGATGGTGAGAATGCTTTTTTCTTAACGGCTGTTGACTTAAATAAGGGGAACATATTAATCACAATACAAATTGTGAAGGAAAAATATTTGTGTGCTCCTTGGAGGCCTTTAGTTCTTACTTGATCAGGCCTGTGGATAGGAGAAGTGCAAGTAGACCACACTTCCTGTTGTGCAATGTCACAGCTTCTGTCTTTGACAGCACATTGGTAGCTGTGCTTATTGTAAGATGTGAGTTAGTTTGAATGTCTGCCTACACATCCTGCCCTGGCCTTGGAATTTTTGTTAAACAGATTTGAATACCAAAACATCCTAGTCTTCATCCTGTTTTCACAGTTTTGTCAAACATTACATTGTCTCATAACTGTCAATCAACTAGTTGGAAAAAAATATGAAACGAAGTGGAGTTATAGTCAACACTATTTAAATCCCGTCAATGAGCTCAATGTTATTTTTAACCTGTTTTGAGTAAGGGTACTGACCTCAAACCTTGTCATACTTTCTTTAAAAGTGGTAAACTTATAAATATGTATCTGCAGAAATATACATTTCTTGAAGTCAATTGTATTGTTCTTGCAGTGAACCATGAAGCCACATCTGATGAGATGGAGAGACTGTACATCCACATCAAGCAGGCCAACCTCTCTCCCATAGGAGAACGCAAACCATCCACCAAGAGGGACTTCAGAGCCTCCTTTATAAAGAGATGCAAAAACCAGGACGTTAACGAGAAACTGCACCTCATCAGGACCCTCAACAGCACGCTAAAGGTACATCTGCCAACTTGACTAGAATTACTATATGCTTTTGTTTTTATCAGTTTATCACCACATAGGTGGCAGGATCACATGTATGTCCTTGTTTTCTATGTACAAATTGTATGTGCTGTTTAGTATTGAGACCCTTGAGCATAGTTACACACTCTTTCGTTCTTCCCCTTTGATTTAGGCAAAGGAGGCAGACCTGTTGACCATTGAGCAGGTGCTGTCAGAACCCACCCCCTCCAGATTCAGGGAATGGAAAAAAGTCAACACACCTCTGCTCCAGGAGATCTGTCTCAAGCATGGACACCAGGTGGCAGCAGAGGTAGAGCCCTCCGCAGCAGCAGCCAATGCCACTGCTGTCCCCTTTGTAGAGACCAGTTTATAATGGAGTAGGATGAAGTTGACCCTAAACACTGATCTAAGGTCAGTGTTGAGTTTACCCCACTAATGCTTATGGCTAAGATTTGGGATGGATGAGCAGATTGCGTTCATGTGCCTATGGGTAATTTTTACTCAGAATGTTTATAAGACTCACTGCCGTTATTGTCTACCCATAACCCAGTAGCACTAAGGGTTGTTCACAGGCAGCCTGGTCTCATAGTAAACATAAGTCCAGGATGCTGAAATTAGCATGATATGTTACATAAGATAGAAGATTACTTAAAACAATAAAACAAAGAGGGTGGTTTGTCGGGTTGGATCATGGATGAGTGAGTGTATAACGCGAACGTCTAACAACCCAAAGGTTGCGTCTTCAAATCACACCAAAGGCAACTTTTGCGTTTTAGCTAATTAGTAACTTAACTACTTGCTACTTTGCAACTACTAAACATGTTAGCTACCCCTAACCCTTTAACTTAACTCCTAACCTTAACCCTTAGCCTAGCTAGCATTAGCCACCTAGCGAATTGCATTTCGTAACATATCATATGAATTGTAATTCATGGCATATCATCCGAAATTGATTGGCAGCCACACATTAATACGTATCATACTAAATGAAGGAAGACAGATTTACATTTACTATTACTCCTACCACCAAGTCCAGGTTGACACAGGCCGCATTTTTATCTAACTACATATGATTGGAAGCAGCTCATGTGTTGACTCTCCACTAAGTGGAATCATAAGAGGAAAGTGTATTTTTTAAAGTTGGAGTTGATGCAAACATTGTTTGGTTGATTGGATGACATTATATGGTTTTATATTGTTTATGTTGTCATTTATCTTTTTAGGTTTAGAGATGTAACAATTTACGTTTTCGTCTGTTGTGATATGTACAGTGTTTGCTTGCATTTGTGTTATCTCAAGTAGTGAGTGATGGAACATTGGGTAGATGTGTCCATCTCTGAAAGCTAATTTCCACAAGTGTTTGTTATTTTGCAACATGTTCGGTTGCCCATAGGACAAGGTTTTATTTTCGAATAGTTTTACAAACAGTTCAACAGACTTGCACTGCCTTGAAATGTACAGTATGTAAGCTTTTGATACAAACTTTTGACTGTTATCTTGGTTATATTTTGATCATGATATCTTTGTGGTTTTCCTAGAGACATTTGATCATTCAACATTGCTGTATGTGATAGCTGTTACATTCAGGTCCTGATACTTTCATGGAGACGTTGTTATGTAAGCATTCCATTTTGTGCCAGCAACAATGAATCCTGAATTGTAATTTATATGATTTAGCTGTGGAAAATATTTTGTTGTTTTAGCATTGTAAATAAAGTCATTGTACATAGGTATAAAGTGTGTACAGTTCTATTGTATGTTAATTGGTACATTTTCATTAAGTGACTGTATCGAACGAGTAATAAAGAGTTGAAATGCTCTGCATTATAAATATCAGCATTTTTTTTTTCTTCAGACATGCTTTTTAAAATATCCATCCGGGTGTTAGAGCGTTTTTTGACCACGAGTCGTCGCCAGTTAACTACTTTCATTGGACCTGCAATGCAAGTGTGTGACACTTGGGTTCGCTGGTCTCTGTGCTGCTGTTCGGATTTCATTGAGGTTGTGCGCCATATTGGCAATCTTCTCCATCTCACCAAGCTAACGTAGAGCATGCATCAAACCGGTTGTCGAGAAGAACAATATAAACATTTTACAGCTTACAACGAGACTCAAATACAACACCATGGAGGCTGTCAAAGCATTCAACGGCGAGGTTTGTATGATTTCTCCCCCACTTTTCAATGCAAGTGACTGTAATGTTAGTGAAATGTATGATTAACGTTAGCTAGCGTAAAGCAGAAAGGGGGAGAAGGGCAGCTAGACACAAGGCCGCATCCTTTCAGTAGACACGGTTTGCTTCCACCATGAATATTGATCACCCAGTTAGTCCTTTTCAATGTAAGCGCTACTATACCGTCATTTGGTCAGCAATACCGAGCTAAACTCGGTGAACTGTAGCTAGCTAGATTGCCATCTGGTAGAGCGCGCTAATAATGTTTAACTAGCTAGATAATTTAGATTACAGTAGGCTAACTCAATTGAACTTCGAAATCAAAACAACCCCTGTCGCTATCTACGTCACCCTAATTTACTTAGCTATTTTCTTAACTCAGTCAACTGTAAAGGTTAGCTGGCTAGCTAGCTAACAATGTTCGCCAGACAATAGCTAGGGAGCAAGGCCTGGTAAAACGTGAGACAGTTAGCTGTTTTCGCGTGGCGGCCGGTGCAATGATTCCAGTTAGTTAGCAAATGATGGATGCAGTAAGACAATCACTGATGCTGTATCACTTTGTAGGTAACCAAAATAGCATGCTAGCAAGCTATTGTATTTTGTTCTAAATAAATTTGGGGGGCCCAGTAGTTTTCAGCCAAGTCACACTGGTCGAGTCATTCGTCTCACTTCAGTTAGCAAGGGCAGGACGGGTTTACTGATCCGTTGGTTAGTTTAGCTAGCTGATTTCTATCTTCCAAAATAACGGAGGTTGGTAGAAATGTGCCAGACTTTGCAACTGGGTCTGTTCTTCAGTTCGTTTGCCAAATGTCAAGCATTATGTATGGCCCGGTTGTTGCTGAAGCCAAACGATGACAGTAAAAATTCGCAAAATCGAGTCTCCATATTCATTAGTAGGTGATATGCATTCATTCACACATCTAGTTATGATCTCTGTAGTAATAATGCATGACTAAACTAGTAAGAAAAAGGGGAATGTGGCCACAACACGGTGTGCCTGTATAGAATTACATAACATGAACCATAAAATCAGATATCGTCGACAACATACAGCGAATTAAAACACCAGCATCATGCCCAATACACGCTCTACTTTTTCAGCTACTAATATTTCACTGGAGGCTATTGCTTGAATATTATTTTTGTGCATAATAAAGACAGCCCCAAGTGTCTTTAAACACTTTTTTTGACGACACCCTTTCCCTGGCCTATGTAGCCTACTGTACAAACTAAATGTTTGCCATTCCTCTTGAGTCTTAGCTTCAGTCCTGAGTAATGTGTTTCTTGTCTTATTTAACACTTTTATATTAAAATGTGTTTGAACGGTTTGTTTCCTTCGCTTTTTGTCTTTCAGCTCTTCTCGTTGAATGAGTACAAGCCTCCAATCTCCAAGGCGAAAATGACCAATATTACCAAGTCTGCAATAAAAGCTATAAAAGTAAGTATGTAGAAATTAAACTAAAGAGTTGGAGTGATCGTGGACAGAGAGTCCGTCTCCCAGCCGTACAATGAATGGGGTTCAAATAACCCTTGTTACTTGAACTAACTAACCTCCTAGTCAGTCTGACATGTTCTTGCAATGCACTATTTGGTTCAATTGCATAGATTGATTCAATTCTAGCTCTGGAAGGTATACAAATGTCAGCCAGCATCCTTCTATTCACTCTAACCAAAACAAATGAAGATACTACATTAAAGGCCCCACCAGTGGGCAATGCCCCCTGCCCCCATTTCGATGTAATTCCTGAGCTTGGGAAATACTTGTTTAGGTTCTGCCTCTGAAGAATTACACAGGCTGCTAATACATATTAACGAATTGGGTGTCTTTGACTTTGCAATCTGTTTTCTCCAAAGTTTTGTAATCTTCCATAAATTGCGACAGCGAATCCACCATAGAAATAGAGAGATTAAGATTAAGCTCCGGTAATATGAATAGCCTAACTACTGAACGGTTTGTTAATATGATTTTTTTATTTTTTATTTCCCCTTTATTTAACTAAGTAGGCTAATTGAGAACAAGTTATCATTTGCAACTGCGACCTGGCCAAGATATAGCAAAGCGGTGTGACACAGAGTTAAACATGGAGTAAACAATAAACGAGCCAATAACACAAACAAGTCAATGACACAGTAGAAAAAATTAAGTCTATATACAGTGTGTGCAAAAGGCATGAGGAGATAGGCAATAAATAGGCCATAGGAGCGAATAATTACAATTTAGCAGATCAACACTGGAGTGATAAATGAGCAGATGATGATGTGCAAGTAGTGATACTGGTGTGCAAAAGAGCAGACAAGTAAATAAAATAAAAACAGTATTGGGATGAGGTAGGTAGATTGGGTGGGCTATTTACAGGTGGACTATGTACAGCTGTAGCAATCGGTTAGCTGCTCAGATAGTTTATGTTTAAAATTATTGAGGGAAATATAAGTCTCCAACTTCAGTGACTTTTGCAATTCGTTCCAGTCACTGGCAGCAGAGAACTGGAAGGAAAGGTGGCCAAATGAGGTGTTGGCTTTGGGGATGATCAGTGAGATATACCTGCTGGAACGTGTGCTACAGATGGATGTTGTTATCGCAGTTCACTGGTCACGATAAGGCAGAGCTTTACCTAGCATAGAACTATAGATGACCTGGAGCCAGTGGGTCTGGCGACGAATATGTAGCGAGGGCCAGCCGACTAGAGCATACAGGTCGCAGTGGTGGGTGGTATAAGGTGATTTGGTTACAAAATGGATGGCACTGTGATAGACTGCATCCAGTTTGCAGAGTAGAGTATTGGAAGCTATTTTGTAGATGATGTCGCCGAAGTCGAGGATCGGTAGGATAGTCAGTTTTACTAGGGTAAGTTTGACAGCGTGAGTGAAGGAGGCTTTGTTGTGAAATAGAACGCCAATTCTAAATTTGATTTTGGATTGGAGATGTGTAATGTGAGTCTGAACTGAGAGTTTACAGTCTAGCCAGACACCTAGGTATTTATAGTTGTCCACATATTCTAGGTCGGAACCGTCCAGGGTAAAGGTCGACCGATTATGATTTTTCAACGCCGATACAGATTATTGGAGGACCAAAAAAGCCTAGTTATTTATTTGTAATAATGACAATTACAACCATACTGAATGAACCCTTATTTTAACTTAATATAATACATCAATAAAATCAATTTGGCTTAATACATAAATAAGACATGTTAATAATAAGACATGTTCAATTTGGTTTAAATAATGCAAAAACAAAGTGTTGGAGAAGAAAGTAAAAGTGCAATATGTGCCATGTAAGAAAGCTAACGTTTAAGTTCCTTGCTCAGAACATGAGAACTAATGAAAGCTGGTGGTTCCTTTTAACATGAGTCTTCAATATTCCCAGGTAAGAAGTTTTAGGTTGTAGTTATTATAGGACTATTTCCCTCTATACCATTGTATTTCATATACCTTTGACTATTGGATGTTCTTATAGGCACTTTAGTATTGCCAGTGTAACAGTATAGCTTCCGTCCCTCTCCTCGCCCCTACCTGGGCTCGAAGCAGCGTTACCCATGCAGAGCAACACGATTAGCGCACACCCCGCTAACTAGCATGCCATTTCACATCGGTTACACCAGCCTAATCTCGGGAGTTGATGGGCTTGAAGTCATAAACAGGGCTGTGCTTGAAGCACAGAGAAGGGCTGCTGAAAAAACACACGAAAGTGCTGTTTGAATGAATGCTTAAGAGCCTGCTGGTGCCTACCATCGCTCAGTCAGACTGCTCTATCAAATCATAGACTTAATTATAACATAATAACACACAGAAATACGAGCCTTAGGTCAGTGAAATACGGAACCGTTCCGTATTTTATCTAACGGGTGGCATCCATAAGTCTGAATATTCCGGTTACATTGCACAACCTTCAATGTTGTGTAATAATTATGTAGAATTCTGGCAAATTAGGTGGCCCAAACTGTTGCATATACCCTGACCCTGCGTGCAATGAACACAAGAGAAGTGACACAATTTCACCTGGTTAATATTGCCTGCTAACCTGGATTTCTTTTAGCTAAATATGCAGGTTTAAAAATATATACTTCTCTGTATTGATTTTAAGAAAGGCATTGATGTTTATGGTTAGATAAACATTGGAGCAAGGACAGTCCTTTTTCGCAAATACGCACCGCATCGATTATATGCAACGCAGGACACGCTAGATAAACTAGTAATATCATCAACCATGTGTAGTTAACTAGTGATTATGATTGATTGATTGATTGTTTTTTATAAGATAAGTTTAATGCTACCTAGCAACTTACCATTGCTTACTGCATTCGCGTAACAGGCAGGCTCCTCTTGGAGTGCAGTGAGAGGCAGGTGGTTAGAGCGTTGGACTAGTTAACTGTAAGGTTGCAAGATTGAATCCCCGAGCTGACAAGGTAAAAATCTGTTGTTCTGCCCCTGAACAAGGCAGTTAACCCACCGTTCCTAGGCCGTCATTGAAAATAAGAATGTGTTCTTAACTGACTTGCCTAGTTACATAAAGATTAAATAAAGGTGTAAAAATAACGGCTAAATCGGTGTCCAAAAATACCGATTTCCGATTGTTATGAAAACTTGAAATCAGCCCTAATTAATCGGCAATTCCGATTAATCGGTCGACCTCTAGTCCAGGGTGGTGATGCTAGTCGGGCAGGTGCGGGCAGCGAACGGTTGAAAAGCATGCATTTGGTTTTACTAGCGTTTAAGAGCAGTTGGAGGCCACGGAAGGAGTGTTGTATGGCACTGAAGCTCGTTTGGAGGTTAGTTAGCACAGTGTCCAAGGAATGGCCAGGAGTATAAAGAATGGTGTCGTCTGCATAGAGGTGGATCAGGGAATCGCCCGCAGCAAGAGCGACATCATTGATATATACAGAGAAAAGAGTTGGCCCGAGAATTGAACCCTGTGGTACCCCCATAGACTGCCAGAGGTCCGGACGACATGCCCTCCGATTTGACACACTGAACTCTGTCTGCAAAGTAGTTGGTGAACCAGGCGAGGCAGTCATTAGAAAAACCAAGGCTATTGAGTGAACGGTTTGGTAATATGAATAGCCTATCTACTGAACGGTTTGGTAATATGAATAGCCTAACTACTGAACGGTTTGGTAATATGAATAGCCTAACTACTGAACGGTTTGGTAATATGAGTAGCATACCTACTGAACGGTTTGGTAATATGAATAGCCTAACTACTGAACGGTTTGGTAATATGAGTAGCATACCTACTGAACGGTTTGGTAATATGAATACCCTAACTACTGAACGGTTTGGACTAGATGCATTTTTTCAACATTATAATGGACACAGTGCAACCTTTGGTAGGATGTTGGCAGGCTATTCAGCTGCGCTACAGCAATACCAAGTCAGCCCGTGCTCATGCCATGGTTCTCACAGCTAGTGGAAGTGAAATGATGGGCTACAATGACTTTGCTCATGATGCACGCCGTAAATGATGTGTAACAACACCCTGAGCGTATCAGACACGAAACAAGACAATACCAATACAATTGTAACAACAGCACAGCAAAATAGATAAACATGATAGTGGAATTTTCTTTCACGGGTGCCTTTTTGTTATAGGATAGACACTTGTGGTTTCTAGCTGCACCAATCAAAGCAGTGGAGTATGGTCAAACCATTCATCTTGGTGGTTGCGTGGTTCAAATATGCAATCATATCATACACAATTTTACCATTTATGAAATTGTCTTTTTTCTCCATGGCTCAGGTGTAGGCAGGCTATGGCGAAAAGCTGTTTGGCTCAGCTCAATCCCGATTTTTGAAGGGGTAGAACTTTGCAGGTGTTTCTGATTAATAAACAATACCATGCTGGAGGGTGGTAATATTCAAATAAAACCCAGCTCTGAAAATAAACGTAGATGGAAAAGTATTAGCATGTCATCTCATAGGGGAAACACGCCATTGACATGGAAAATATCTGAATTTCCAACTTCAAGCCCAAATATATCATACTTTGACTAAAACGCTGACTTATTGACTTAAATTGTTGTGCAGCAACATGGGTAAGCTATGGGCATAGTCTTTCAGCCAAAAAAGCATATTTTGTATTTTAAACCTTTTTTCCTAACTGAAGCACCTTTTTGTCAGACTGATAAATTCTGTCATTTGTATGTGATAACGCTAATTTCAAAATGCGTCATAAACTACTGTCCTAAACACTGGCAAAACATGCTGATAACTAGGACTGATAAAATGCCTAAATTGAAAGTGCCGCAAAGTTGATCATGTCATTTGAAGTATCTAGTACCAGTAGCTACGTAGATAAGCAACTATTTTTGGTTGGTAATGGAGAAGTTATTACAGTTGTCCTGTGGCCCAATGCCATTTTTCACTGCAACTGAGAAAACTATCTGTACACATAATTATAATAGGGTGCTACTGTCGGGTGTTGTTGGCAACTTAAACTCCAACTCATGTTCGCCACAAATAGAAGAGTTCTTATTTTTGCCACTATGCTAAATAGTAACTTATGCTGTTTGAGTACTTCTTCAACTACACATTTGTAGGCCTAGACAAAGTAAGAAGCACAAATCAAAGCTAGGACTGGTGACCGCTTCGATAGGCCTAAATCACAGCCTTATTTCTCAAGGATCACATGCATCCATCTTTTATGGTATAAGTCCTCGTGTTTCCTTTCCATACTGGTATGACGGTGCCTTATGCTGACGAGTAGCAATGGGTTGAAACTCTAGTGGACGCCTATTTTAAGATGATGCAGATAAGCTGCTTCTATTTGATTTGAAAATGTCATAACCACCAAAAGTTATGAAGAGGGTGTGTATGTTTGGTATCACATTATTCTCCTCATGTAGATTTTCTCTAACTTTAATCTTTCAGCTGCTGTTTTTATACTTTTACAGGCCTTGCCAGTCCACCCCTGTGCATTGTGGCCCAATGATTGTTCTGAGTCTACTCGGCTCAGCATGCAGTCTAATTAGCTATAACACAGTTAATTCAACAAGAGGAAAACATTTACAGACTAGGTTTATGAATAATAAGCTATTTATTTTCGTCAGATCACATAGGCAGCCTGTATAGAGGAGTATTTTTAGTTGTCAAAAGATTGTTGCCAGCTCACTCACAAACATAATTTGATAGCTCATCTGTGTAGTTAGTGCCTGTGATGATGTGAGCCCATCAACTACTGCAGAGCTCTCCCCCAAATTCCACCAAACACAAACAGTGTGTGGCTATGAAAATGCAGGAGAAATGCATTATTAACAACATCAGCTTTGGAAATATAGCACAACAAAAAATATGCCTTATTTTTAGCATTGGTTCCAATTTCAGGGATGTGTACTTTATCAGCTCCGATACTTTCACAGTGCAAGTAAATCACTGCTGGCTTAAACTTTGAACTGAAATACTTCATAGTATATTCATCCTAATCAATCATTTCCTGGTTAGCTACGCTTAAACAGTCATAATACTTTTGTGGGGCATAGACCAGTATTACAAAGACATTCTATCACTAAAATAATCTTAGCGCTTATTGTCTTCATCTTTCTGTCTTTCTGCTATAGGCCCGCCTCTCGCAAATCTTTCTCGGTCTCTATGAACGGCTCCTCCCACTTTGTTGCAGATAACAAAATAAAGTGCAAAACTAACCCATTTATGGATGGTCATTCAATATGTTTGTGTTTCTAAATCTGTACGAATTAGTGTAATCTTGCTATTGCTTTGCCTGTGTTGCCTGTGAATAACTCCTGTTTCCCCTTCCCTCAGCAGCTCTCCCAAAGCACTGAAAGTGAAGCAGGAGGATGGGGTGCAGAGAGTAACAGAGAGATAAGGGAACCCCTAACCAGCTTAGGTAGGAGATGGGCTGTTTCAAACAAGGAACATGGAAGAAGCCAAATCAATGAGACTCAAATTGCTCCTTCACAGAGGGAGATGGGGCTGGCTGCAGAGCTTTTGGCTCTCTGGGTCTTGTTCAGTACCCAAGCAACGCTTTCTCTTTTCTCTGGCTTCATACGTGGTCAGTTCTGACTGAATTAGGACTGAGTTGAATAAACCTAGCTGTTGTTTGAACTTGGAAAGTTGGTAATCCGTGTTCAGTCCATAGTGTAGGCTAATTAATGTTCTGTGGCTTCCTGAGTTAAGCTGACCAGTCACTGTTCCCACCATTCTTATGAGAGTATTTGGCCGAGGTGGACTTAGAAGAGTATTTCCTTTTTAAATGTTTTATACTAATGCGAAGTAGCTGTTGGACACCATGCACTGGAGAATCACAGTTGACATTAGGACAACACTGCAGAAGAAGGTGAAGATTTATCACTGACAGATGAAACATGTTCTTAGTATGGTTTGTAGTTTTGAAGTTGTCAGAGGCTGGCATGGCTTGATGTTCAGGGATAGTAGTCTTTTGTCAGGACTCGCGCGACCACCGGCTCAAATTCCATGAGATTCCTGCATACTACTCTAGCAAATTATCACTTTTTGCTAACATTTCGACCTCTGAGGCTCTGAAGACAGTCGAGAGGCCGAAACCAAAGCATCATAAAAAAATAATACTTTGCGTGCTCAGTGTGCAGGAGTTTTAAAGCTTTAATATGTAACTTTTTGGGCGACCTGACCAAATGCACATGGAAATGTGTGTTATTGATCTGTCATTCTCATTGAAAGCTATTCTAAGAAGCGGTAGATATGTTCTATGTGAGCTATTTCTATGCTTCCCGTTTTGTTTTTCTGTCTTTTACTTTCGGTTTTGTACACCAGCTTCAAACAGCTGTAAATACAATATGTTTGGTTATGGAAAATATATTTCAACGCGGTTCAGATGGTACAATGATTCTCTACACTGTACTTGCTTGTTTTGTGTCACAAACTGAGCTTAGGCGAACTATTAGAGATTTCTCCGTAGTGCATCTTTAGCTATTGTTTCATATCTACAATGCACCCACAAATAACCTATTCTGAATGTGTGAGTGCCTTTCACTTCAAATCCCTGTGAATGGGCATTCTGCTACTCTACTCTTGTCGGGAGTGTGGGGGCTATTGGTTTAAATTATTCTGGAGAATCTGATGTTCTCGTTGGTTCGGCCTCCTTTGACACTAGCATATCACGAGCAAATCACCACAGAGTGAGGTGGTGTTCGAAAGTTGGTGGCCCGTGGGGATTGGGGTGGAGACCGACAGCGCATCTCGGTATGGAGCACAGTTCGGTATGGACTTCACAATGCATGTATCATCTCATCAGCTGGTAAAAAAAATTATTGTGCTGCCTATGCTACCGTAATAATAGGCCTGATATACAGTATCTCCATGATGGATTAATATGAATGAACATCACTATCTCGCCATCAATTCCATTAAAAATGCAACCAAAATAGATAATACTGTTCAAGATTTTTATATATATATATATATATATATATATATATATATATATATACATACATACATACATACATACATACATACATACATACATACATACATACATACATACATACATACATACATACATACACACACACACACACACACACACACACACACACACACAAACACTGAGTGTACACAACAATAGGAACACCTTCCTAATATTGAGTTGGACCCCCTTTTGCCCCCAGAACAGCCTCAATTCATCGGGTCATGGACTCTATCTACAAGGTGTCAAAAGCGTTCCACAGGGATGTTGGCCCATGTTGACTCCAATGCTTCCCACAGTTGTCAAGTTGGTTGGATGTCTTTTGGGTGGTGGACCATTCTTGATACACACAGGAAACTGTTGAGCGTGAAAAACCCAGCTGCGTTGCAGTTCTTGACACACTCGAACCGGTGCGCCTGGCACCTACTACCATACCCTGTTCAAAGGCACTTAAATTGTCTTGCCCATTCACCCCCTGGATGGCACACATGCAATCCATGTCTCAATTGTCTCTCCTCTTAGAAATCCTTCTTTAACCTCTCTCCTCTTCATCTACACTGATTGAAGTGGATTTAAGAAGTGAAATCAGTAAGGGATCATGGCTTTCACCTGGTCAGTCTGTCATGGAAAGAGCAGGTGTACCTAATATGTGTACACTCAGTGTACAAACATGTCATAGACTACCTCTGGCCACCCATCCATTTTCCTGGAATCTTTCCCTTGTCAAATTAACGTCTTGCTTGTTATTTTGCTGAAATCCTGTCACATTTATGACCAACAACAAGTAGCCTTGAATGCATGGCCTAAAGCAGTTATTTATTCAGTCATGATGAGAAGCAAATGCTGTCTGCACCTTATTCTAGTCCCAAATAGGCCATATACAGTATTATTCAAGAATGTCATTACAATATTAAGAAAAGGCGCCAATGCTAGCAAGTGATGGCCCGTGATGGAAACGCGTGCACTGTATGAGGAATTCATCTGAAAGGTAATGTTTCAGCCTTTGTCTTGCATAGTGCAGGTAATCAATTCAATGCAGTATTATCCTTATTTGTAGCTTCTAATTTATAGCCTCTGTCTTCTAGGGCTGGGAATTTCCAGGAACCTCACGTAATAAGTGCAGAAAACATGTTGGCCCAGTATTTAAAATAGATGAACACGTTATAGGAGGACAAATACCAGAGTTTTGTCGCAGGTACAGCTGACTAGCGCTGCCTACAGTAGTTTTTTTTGTTTGTTGACAAAGTTACTTTGAGTCAAATATCGCTATAATATTGTCTAAAAATAATATTTTGACATATACCTTTTACCCCCCGTCACTACTGTCTTCACTGTTCTCAATTATGCACCTGCCCCCGACTGGCCTCTCCTTCGCTCCTGTGGAGTCCCAAGAAAAAGACTAGAATAGTTTGTCTGACATTTTTTATTTTGAGATAAAAAAAAAAATATATATATATATATATATATATATATATATATATATATATATATATTTTCAAAGGAGGATTCAAGCTTGCTCTTGTTTGCTGAATGTAAAATACAGCAGCCAAAATAACTTGTAATTACAATAATGGAAAAAAGGACAACACCACTTCATTTAACTGTTGAGAGCAAGGAAGGAACAAAGCAACAATAGAGACAGGAAGTGAAATGTATGCCTTGTGGATAAATATTCTGAAAAGTAATAGAAAACGATAGTAGTGGCGTCTTTTTGTAAGCACAAACTCCGCCATGGTTCATTGGACAAAGCCAATGCTCTCTAGGCCCCTTGCTTTTTTCAGTCTTTACTAGTGACATGCCACTAGCTTTGATTAAAGCCAATGTGTCTTTATGTATGCGGATGACTCGTCACTATACAAGTCAGCGAGTGCAGTCACTGCAACACCTAACAGAGAGCTGCAGTTCGTTTCAGAATGGGTGGCAAGAAATAAGTTAGTCCTAAATATTTCATAAACTAAAAGCATTGTATTTGGGACAAACCCTAAACCTCAACTAAATCTTGTAATGTAAACATAATGTGGAAATTGAGCAAGTTGAGGTGAATAAACTGCTTGGAGTAACAATGGATTGTAAACTGTCATGGTCAAAACATGTTGATACAACAGTAGTTAAGATGGGGAGAATTCTGTCTATAATAAAGCACTGCTCTGCCTTCTTAACAACACTATCAACAAGGCAGGTCCTACAGGCCCCCGTTTTGTCGCACATGTACTACTGTTCAGTAGTGTGGTCAGGTGCCACAAAGAGGGACCTCGGATAATTACAATTAACAGCACAATTATTATTATTTCTTTGGTCTTGGGCTCATACAATGTCTTTAACGTAGGGCTCAGGTAGCTTGAATTTTCATGCTGATCAAAGCTCTAAACGCACTGCCCCTTTTTTTTGCGCTTCATTGCGGCCACATCGGGCTGTTGGTCCTTGATGTTCAAGTTGATGTTACTCTTCAGTAACACAGACCCCAAAGCGAATCAGGGGGAGAAAAATCGATTTATTCAAAGTGGACAAATCATAGATGTTATGCTGAGAGGTAGATGTTCATTCTCCCATGTCCTCAGTGATTCTCTCCACAGAAGAAAAGGAGAGGATGTAGTTTTATAACCCAGCACTAGCCTGTGGTTGTCCAATTAGAAATCCTTGCAATTAAACTGGGCCAATGGCCAAATATCAAGTATCCTATTTCCGGCTCAATGTTTCAACAATTTGAACCAATGAGAATTTGCCATGTAGCTATGAGTCCCGGACTGAAATTCCTCCCATGTCTCTGACCAATTGATCATTAATCCCCTATTACAGAAAAAACACTATTACACACACATTATTACTCTATTGACTTTTACTCCTCTTGACCTTTAGTACTCTATTGACCTCTCGTCCTCTGCGTTGTGTATTTATCCTTGAAATAGTTTTACAGAACTGAATAGCTAGTTGGGTCATAGGGCGGGGGCATTCCAATGAGTTGGTCCGGGTGTGTCAATCAAATCTGGTTGATTTTTAAACGGACCTTTACACTTTGCTGCTTTGCCTTTTCACAAGGTTCAACTTCAGCTTCCTCACAGTAAACATCCAGAAGTAGAATTGTATACATCTCGGAAATGTAAGCACTTAGGGGGGGAATTGTTTATTTATTTTTTTCCAAAGCCTGGTGTGTTGGCAGGAAGTTACATGTTTGTTCTCAATATCTTTGGGTAAGATATTTGCTGCATTTATTAGTCATGTATTTTTTTTTTTGCCCATTGTCGTGATACCCAATTGGAAGTTATGACCTTGTGTCATCGCTGCAACTCCCCAATGGGCTCGGGAGAGGTGCCGTTCGAGACATGGGTCCTCCTCTTAACACTGTTCGCTTAACCCTGAATGTGTCGGAGGAAACACCTTGCAACTGACGAACCTAGATGGTGCAAGGCCAAATGTGCACCGCCCTTCAGGTCTCCCTGTCTCGGCTGGCTGTGACATAGAGGCTGTTCTAACATGTTGTTTTGATGTAGGCTAGATTACATTCATGAGCTGCTGTCAGATCCTGTACTTACTAATCCGTTATTGAGCCGTGTTGGTTAACGGTGGCCTAAAAATCTTTCAACCCTTGAAAAGTATGACTTTTTAACTCGAGAGCACAGCAGCAATGTTTTACCTAGGCTACAGTAGTTCGGCCTCTACGTTGCATAGGAGTGTGGGTCAGTTTGTTTAGAGTCTCACCAGGTTGGAAGAACTTGACTCTACTCAGGCCAAAAGAGAAGCAGGGTAATTTTATTACAGCAATTAGAGAAGAACCTTAGGTTCTGGGGTCTCTTCATTATGGGTCTCTTCTCAATTGGTGTGCTGCTGCACAATTTTAGTTCAGCAATTGTTTGGCTCAAGTCTCAAGTTAGTCTGCTTCATAATAGACTTATTAAATGCACAATTAACCGTTCATGGCTATGGTATATGCTGCTCCCAAGTACTTTTGTTTAACCTGCACCACAGTACAGAATACGTTGCAGCTGCAACACTTGGAAGCAGCACATGCTGTCTGCAGCTTTATTTCTTTTTTTCATAGTGTTTAATATTGGCCCAACATCTGTTTGATAGTTAAGGATGTGCACATTACTCACACCCTTCTTTCCTGATTTAACGTAGAATGCAGCCTTTATGGTATTGAGAAAGCCCTCAAGCACAACGAACTTTGATGGTACAAAATGCACCTTTTTATAGCGTTTATCGTGGCTGTTTCAGATGATCGTACTACACTTCATGTTTGTGCACACCATAATGCAACGTTGGCGCTCTCCAAACAAATCCACCTGAGGTTTTCATCAGATTGGCGTGTATATGCCGCCTGTGCCAGTGTAATGTCTGAGGAACACTTATCAGTCTACTTTGGTAATGCTGCAAGCAGGCTGTCTATAGGCTACATCCAATGAGGGTGGCAGTACCCTCCATTGGTTTCTTGATGGGTGATTAATGGACAATATATTATCCCTAATATCCCAGCATATTATCCCCAGTACCCCTGCTTCACACTACTAGGTGTATTCCATCCAGACAATAAGATGGTTACTGTATCGCACATAAATATCTCAGCCAAGTATCACTATGGTGTGCATGGTAGTGGTAGCTAGTAGGTCTAGTTGTTGGTTTTGGCTTTGTGTAGTCATAGGGATCACGCCTCTCGGTACCTGGGGGTGTGGTGTGCGCTGTGGTTGCAGTCGAATTCCTACACGGAGGGAGAGCGCGTGAATTTGCACGTCCCATATAATGTGGTAACGATGCGTTGAAATCTGGCACATTGGTTTATTTTGTTTGGCGTGCAGGGTCCGACACTGATTATGGCCTACCCGGGCCAGTAAAAACATTTCGGGCCAGTGGATCTCTTCAGTCACATAGGGACAGTAACTTTTCAGTACATTTTTGCATTCCAGTCCAACTTTTACCAGCTCTGTCGCAGTCTACCATTGAAAACCATTGACGACTACACTCGTAATTGTCACTCTATTTGTATTTGAGCATATGATTGGCTGTTCTTTCACGCACCTCCACGCTCCCGTGAGACAACTTCTCGAGCAGTACCAGTTGATGCCTTCACACAGCAGCTATCTAGAGCAAAAAGAAGTGCCTGTATATATCTACTCTCTGAGCTTATCTTAGGGAAAGTTCTTTACCAAAGTAAACCTTCAATAGTGAACATACTAGCAATATGCTGGTTACGGTTGATAGTCTGCAAAAAGGAAAGCTACAAAAAAAACGCCTAGCATTGGTGTTGGCTAAACCATGTCATCTCTTTTGAAAAGTTTGTCTTAAAATGAGTGCGTCCTATTTTTTTTTTATCTTCTTAATGACATACTTGACATACAAAAATGTATGCAATTAATTCAATGCAACTCCAAAGAATAGAGTAATGACTTGCGTTGCTAAATTATATTACACAGCTTTTTAATACATATGATAATAACCAAATGTAGCCTATTAATAGCTGAATATAAAGAGAAAGCATGACAACGTATAGGCCCTGCATGACTCCAATGCATTTAACAACTTCACCATGTCCAGGCCAGTAGAAGTTATGTTCGGCCAGTAGATTTTTTGGGGCCAGTTAACGTTGGACCCTGGTGTGTTTCATATGCAGCCACGGAATGATGCACATCGGCTATTTACTGTGCTTTGCATGAGGAACAGTCAGCTTGACTAGTTTATAAAATGTGTCGACCTAAATGGCTAAAGTCAATCTCATATTTCTTTTGCCAGTCATAAATCATACAACTTAGTTATATATCCATGATATCACATCGAGACACGTCAACTAAAGATCTGTTTGTGGGCCTCCCAAGTGGCGCAGTGGTCTAAAGCACTGCATCACAGTGTTCGCTGTGCCACTAGAGATCCTGGTTCGAGTCCAGGCTCTGTCGCAGCCGGCCGCGACCGGGAGACCCCATGGGGTGGCGCACAATTGGCCCAGCGTCATCCGGGTTTGGGGAAGGTTTGGCTGGCAGGGATGTTCTTGTCCCATCGTGTACTAGTGACTCCTGTGGCGGGCGGTCGCTGACACGGTCGCCAGGTGCACGGTGTTTCCTCCGACACATTGGTGCGGCTGGCTTCCAGGTTAAGCGGGCATTGTGTCAAGAAGCAGTGCGGCTAGGCTGGGTTGTGTTTCGGAGGACGCAAGGCTCTCGACCTTCGTATGTATGGACTCGGGAGAGGCACAAGACTGTAACTACCAATTTGGATACCACGAAATTGGGGAGAAAATGTAATGTTTTTTTGGTATTTTCGATATGAAGCCAATTCATTCAGTAGCCTACCAAATGAAATCGATAAGAGATCTGTTCTTTTGGAACTGGTAGGTTTTTTTGGAACTGGTAGGGTTTTTTGGAACTGGTAGTGTTTTTTGGAACTGGTAGGTTTTTTTGCGATTTATCTGCAGATAATTTTGAAAACATTGTATGAAGATGGTGAGTCCTCACTGCAGGAACAATAGTTAGGCTAGTGGAGAGAGCCTCATTCCGGTCCAAAATATGAGAAAAGAAATAGCAATTACTGTAGGTCTACTGATTTTAATTAATGTTGACAATTGAGTAGTCAACTGCTACTTTCTGTGTAGCAAAGCCTGTGATAACACCTGCGTAATTCTTCAATCATAGCTGTATTTCTGATAGCTGAGAAAATGCCTCTTGAGAAGAAGCTTGACGCCTGTGGAAGTCAGACTCTTACAGGATTCTTTAAAGGCCCTGTGGATTCAGAATAAATGTTTTCCTGTGTTTTATATCTCATTGTACAACATCTGATGAAACTAACACTGTAAAAGTGTTATTTCCTGGTAGTTGCAAATTGAAAATACAATCTAGCATTAGAATGTACCAGAGGCCACGAAAGTAGAGCTTGTTCGGCAAAAGAAACAGGGGGAGCTTGGCTGGCTACTCCATGTGCTTCTGGAAAACACCAGCTAATGCCACTGTGATTGTAGAATCACTATGGAATGCTGCTGATACTGTTCTATACTGGCAGGTGCAGCCAGGGAATGCTGCTGATACTGTGTTATACTGGAAGGTGCAGCCAGGGAATGCTGCTGATACTGTGCTATACTGCAGGTGCAGCCAGGGAATGCTGCTGATACTGTTCTATACTGCAGGTGCAGCCAGGGAATGCTGCTGGTACTGTTCTATACTGCAGGTGCAGCCAGGGAATGCTGCTGATACTGTTCTATACTGCAGGTGCAGCCAGGGAATGCTGCTGATACTGTTCTATACTGGCAGGTGCAGCCAGGGAATGCTGCTGATACTGTGTTATACTGGAAGGTGCAGCCAGGGAATGCTGCTGATACTGTGCTATACTGCAGGTGCAGCCAGGGAATGCTGCTGATACTGTTCTATACTGCAGGTGCAGCCAGGGAATGCTGCTGATACTGTTCTATACTGCAGGTGCAGCCAGGGAATGCTGCTGATACTGTTCTATACTGCAGGTGCAGCCAGGGAATGCTGCTGATACTGTTCTATACTGGCAGGTGCAGCCAGGGAATGCTGCTGATACTGTGTTATACTGGAAGGTGCAGCCAGGGAATGCTGCTGATACTGTGCTATACTGCAGGTGCAGCCAGGGAATGCTGCTGATACTGCAGGTGCAGCCAGGGAATGCTACTGATACTGTTCGATACTGCAGGTGCAGTCAGGGAATGCTGCTGATACTGTGCTATACTGGCAGGTGCAGCCAGGGAATGCTGCTGATACTGTTCTATACTGGAAGGTGCAGCCAGGGAATGCTGCTGATACTGTTCTATACTGGCAGGTGCAGCCAGGGAATGCTGCTGATACTGTGTTATACTGGAAGGTGCAGCCAGGGAATGCTGCTGATACTGTGCTATACTGCAGGTGCAGCCAGGGAATGCTACTGATACTGTTCGATACTGCAGGTGCAGTCAGGGAATGCTGCTGATACTGTGCTATACTGGCAGGTGCAGCCAGGGAATGCTGCTGATACTGTTCTATACCGGCAGGTGCAGCCAGGGAATGCTGCTGATACTGTTCTGTACTGGCAGGTGCAGCCAGGGAATGCTGCTGATATTGTTCTATACTGGCAGGTGCAGCCAGGGAATGCTGCTGATACTGTTCTATACTGGCAGGTGCAGCCAGGAAATGCTTTGTTGGCATTGAATAGATGAAATTGATTTACCACAGTCAGTAAAGTTGAATTGCAATTCAAGTTATAATTTCTTTAATGAAGAAAGAAAATGGAGAAGATTGTACATGTTTGACATTTGATTGGAATGATATAGAGACCATTGAAACTGGATGATTTGACTGAAAGTGAAATGTAACCTATTGTTACAGTTTGAGCTTTAGTCGCTCCTTGATCAGCCACTTCTCAGGTCACAATGAAAGTTATCATTCATGATTTAGCCAGTGTTCATTCACTCTTATCAAATGAATGATACATTTGCTCTCTAGCGCACACACACACACACACACCCTTGAAGCGAGCAGCATTTTGAGTATGAAATTCACTGCTTACCAATTGCAGCTAAATAGAGTGTAAAGTGAGGTGATTATTAAGCGTCTTCTATGTCCTATTATATCTGGTATAGCTACTGTAATGCATCTCAATTCTTGAACATGAAACCTCAATAAGAGATCTGAGTGGAGCTTTAATAACATACAATATGCTGTAGTAGTCTATACTTCATCCCACTGCTCCTTCTTAACCAGTTGTAAATATACAGGAACCAAACAGTGATTACTGCTAGCATAAGGCATGTACTCACTAAAAGCAGACTGACCTTTCACCACACAGAGTAGTACATCATGTATGGGGGGGGGGGGGGGGGGGGGGGGCTCTCGTCACACACTGGCACTGCAGTCAAAACACTATTACAGGCCTGTTGCTTGGAGACAGCCCTACTTAGCGAGGGCTACGGCGTGCGTGTTTGTCTTTTTAATCTTTGTCTGTGCTTGTGAGCGGGTGGTACGTGCCTCTCTGTCAAGGGAAGGATGGGGGGTTCAGGGGAGCCCAGCTGGACTCTATCCCCACAGACCTCATTAAGCACCCTTATCCTCTCCTACCCCCTCCTCTTGTCTACGAGGTATGCAGTTTGTTGAAAACTATATCAGCCAAATTATGTTGAATCTTAACATTACTACTTAATGAGAAAACATTCATGGTATTTAGTTTAAGAGAACGAATGAGATTGAACAAGATAACCTGGGCTAATTTGAATGGGAGCAAATGGCACACAAAGAAAATCCCATCCATACCCTAGTAGACCTCACATGACTGCCGCAAAACCTCATGCTGTGTGCCAATACCTCTGGCTTGACTATATGCCTTGTCTGAATGTAAACGTTTCCATAAAGTGTCGGCTCAGTTATGTTTTTAAAGTTAGTTCCAGTGCATCAAAATGTGCTTACGTGTGCGTTTGACGCTATGTGTCTGCTCTGCGTAAAGGTCTTTCTAAACGAGGGTACCAGTGAGGAATTCCTACACTGGACTACTTGTTCCAGCTGTTGATAGGTCATTGATTATAATCTGCAATTGATTTCCATGTCATTACATTAAGATATTATGGAGAATCATAGCTATTTTCAATCAAATTTGCGAGTTGATTTAAAACCTGTTTAACTCTTTTATCATGTTTGGTGTCTCGACAGATTTGTCCAAAATCGTGACTTAAAACATTGCTTCTCTGTCCTTGCGTTTATGGCAGTGTAAGTTGTCGGTTAATTGGTTAAGTTAGACATTGAACTTCAACCCTGTAAGAATCCTGGATCTAGCGGTTGGGACAGTTTTTTTTTTAAAATGTTTGTATTTTTTTTTGTATAGAGATCTCAGAAATGCAGTGTAACTATGTAACATTTAGTGTCTCCTTATGTTCCTGGGTGAAAACAGTTTTCATGGGCACCGAAATCCAAAATAATAAATGTGAATGCAAAATCAATTGTGTCTAACCGAAAGTGTCACCTTACCTTCATGTGGTTCTTCAATAATTTTGCATAATATTTGGTGGATGCGCATTTAGTGTCCAGCTGAATAGTTACGCTGTGATATTTTCACACATCATCATCTGATCCAGGAAGGAATCTTTCGATTGATAGTCCAATGATGAACAGCTGTTGTGATAGCGCATGCGATGCAAAAAAAGGAATGTCTCATTCGTTACACCGGTGTTCCTGGATCCACGTTGGATCTAACATCCCTAGCGAATTGATGTTGATCATCTGTTGTCTGCATGATTTCCAGCAGGGTCTCGTTAGATTGAACAGAGAACGCATCAAGGTAATGTGTTCATGTTGTTGTACCTCAGATTGGACAGTCTTCTGAGCACAATTGTGTAAAATAGATTATTGCGCAACACCCAACACTCTTCCTATTAATTATTCTAGATATAATGACCACAAATTACATAGCCAAGTGGGCTTATTAACAGTATTATCTGATAATGAAATAACATGACAAATACATTTTGTTTTCCATGGTCCACCTACAATTTGAAACAATACAAGGGGCTTGAAGTAGCCAACTTGAATTTGCAGCTACTGTTGGGGGCATTATGAGGATGACAACATCTGTTGGCTTCAACTTGGCTTTCCATATAAAACCTTCCTTTTAAAAAAAACGTAGTTTTTTGTCACTTACTCATTTTAAAAACAGCGATGGTGAGATTCAGATAGTGAGATTAATGCAACAGAAAATTCACTGTGTATGCGTCCAATTTATTTAGTCAGGTGATGCTCACATTATTCTCACATATTTTAGTATGTAATAATAATTTGAATATCAATGCATTGGCAAGGCCTAAAACATGCATTATTCTTAGTGGTAATGGCCTACTTTTTTCTCTTCACTTTTGTGGGGCAGGGAGTTCTATATTAGGTCCTGTACAGTGCCTTCAGAAAGTATTCAGACCCCTTGACCTTTTTCCACATTTAGTTTACATTACAGCCTTATTTTAAAAATCCTCAGTATTCTACAAACAATATCACATAATGACAAAGTGAAAACAGGTTTTTAGAAATGTTTGCAAATGTATTTAAAATAAAAAAAAATCTGATACCTTATTTACGTAAGTATTCAAACCCAGACTCCAAATTGAGCTCCGGTGCATCCTGTTTTGATTGATCATCCTTGATGTTTCTACAACTTGATTGGAGTCCACCTGTGGTAAATTCAATTGATTGGACATGATTTGGAAAGGCACACACCTGTCTATCAAAGGTCCCACAGTTGACTGCATGTCAGAGCAGAAACCAAGCCTTTAAGTCGAATGTATTGTCCGTAGAGCTCCAAGACAGGATTGTGTTGAGGCACAGATCTAGGGAGGTGTACCAAAAAATGTTTGCAGCATTGAAGGTCCCCAAGAACACAGTGGTCTCCATCATTCTTAAATGGAAGGAGTTTGAAACCACCAAGACTTTTCCGAGAGCTAGCCACCCAGCCCAACTGCGCAATCAGGGGAGAAGGGCATTAGTCAGAGAGGTGACCAAGAACCAGATGGTCACTCTGACAGAGCTCTGGAGTTTGCCAAAAGGCACCTAAAGACTTTCAGACCATGAGAAAAGAGATTCTCTGGTCCATTTAGAAGACCCATTTGCGACCAGGCTTTAACTTCCTCACTGATGTCTTGAGATGTTGCTTCAATATATCCACATTTTCCTACCTCATGATGACATATTTTTTGTGAAGTGCACCAGTCCCTCCTGTAGCAAAGCACCCCCACAACATGATGCTGCCAACCCCAGTGCTTCACGGTTGGGATGGTGTTCTTCGGCTTGCAAGCCTCCCCTTTTTTCCTCTAAACATAACGATGGTCATTATGGCCAAACAGTTCCATTTTTTTTTCCATCAGACCAGAGGGCATTTCTCCAAAAAACTACAATCTTTGTCTCCTTGTGCAGTTGCAAACTGTAGTCTGGCTTTTGTTTTATGTCAGTTTTGGAGCAGTGGCTTCTTCTTTGCTGAGCGGCCTTTCAGGTTATGTCGATATAGGACTCGTTTTTACTGTGGATATAGATACTTTTGTTCCTGTTTCTTCCAGCATCTTCACTATGTCCTTTGCTGTTGTTCTGGGATTTATTTGCACTTTTTACACCAAAGTACGTTCACCTCTAGGAGACGGAATGCGTCTCCTTCCTTAGCGGTGTGACGGCTGCGTGGTCCCATGGTGTTTATACTTGTGTACTATTGTTTGTACAGATGAACGTGGTACCTTCAGGCATTTGGAAATTGCTCCCATGGATGAACCAGACTCGTGGAGGTCTACAATTTTATTTTCTGGTGTCTTGGCTGATTTCTTTTGATTTTCCATATTAATGTCAAGCAAAGAGGCACTGAGGTTGAAGGTCGGCTTTGAAATACATCCAAAAGTACACCTCCAATTGACTCAAATGATGTCAATTAGCCTATCAGAAGCATCTAAAGCCATGACATTTTCTGGAATTTTCCAAGCTGTTTAAAGGCACAGTCAACTTTGTGTATGTAAACTTCTAACCCACTGGATTTGTGATACAGTGAAATAATCTGTCTGTAAACAATTGTTGGAAAAATGACTTGTCATGCACAAAGTAGATCTCCTAACCGACCTGCCAAAACGATAGTTTGTTAACAAGAAATTTGTGGAGTGGTGGACTCCAACCTAAGTGTATGTAAACTTCCGACTTCAACTGTATGTAAATGTGATATTTCAGTTCATTTTTAATACATTTGCTAAGTTTCTAAAAACCTGTTTTTGCTCATGAGGTATTGTGTGTAGATTGAGTGGGGAAAATATTTGTATACATTTTAGAATACGGCTGTAACGTAACAAAATGTGGAAGAAGTCAAGGGGTCTGAATACTTTCCGACTGCACTGTATGTACAATTATATAAATGATACAATTGTGTAAGGTTGAGGTCCTTGAAAATTACAATCGCTTGAAATAGTTCCTGAAAGTCCTTGAATTTGACTTGCCAGTATCTGTTTGAGCCCTGCTTAAAGGATGTAAAGGAAGTCCTATGTTGTTGTATAGCTGAATTTAAGGGTATGTATTCATTTGGAATTGCATAAATTATTATTTTAATTTCGAAACATTTTGAAATGTTCATCCCAGTGTCACACGTTGGTCCCATTTCTTTATAGAAAGACCCATAAGAAAACGCAGTGTTTACTCTCCATTAGTGGGTCTCATTTAATTAATGGCCTTCATTTATAGGTTGATATCAGTCAACTCTGTGTTGCTCATGTCTTTGAAAATGAGTGTGTACCAAGATTGCAGTCTGAATGTCATCTTGACATTTGACACATGATCTCTCCCTAGCCCAGTCTTATTCTAGCCCGGGGGGGAATGATATACCGGCCTACAGAGAGTGGCAAACTGTGTCTTGAGTGCTATGATGATGCACCAAATAGCCTATTCCATGACCATAACGTTTTAATCAGTGTTTTTACTAGACTAGGCCTAGTTGCACCCAACATGGCACTGAACAAATACATGAGCAACAATAACCCATTCAGAGTTGACTGATATCGATATGGCCTACCAATGCATCAATCAAACGTGCCCCTGTTCAGTTTTATTGGTATTGTGTTTTATTTACAACTTTGCTAGCATTGAATTACATGCTAGGCATGTCTACACATTCACTGTCAGTCATTGTAGACATATCCTGTCTAACACATTTGTTGAAAGCAAGAGTATGTTCTCTGTCACTCCCAGCACCATTTTCCTTTTTCCCCGCTGTTTGTGACTGTAGCCTAATTGGCCCATTTCAGCACAGATATTGTGGTGGAATTTTAAAGGGGTAACAAGTTTTAAATGTAACCCAGTTTGCTCAGGTTTTCGGTCCAGATTTCCAACGTAATGTAAAGATAAGGCCTATCTTTTCCAATTGCAAATAGACTCATCTCATTATTCACTCAATGTGTGTGTTTGAGTGAGTACGTTTTCTGGTTATTGCTTCTCTACTTGCCACTTGTATCGACGTTTCCATAATGCCTTTTTTTCTGTGTGTTCTTATGGGATAATAGGGTATGTTCATTTAAAATCCCCAAAAATCGAGCCTAATTTGTGCACTGAGAAGTCGGGCCTAAACCATGCATTGATGTCCGTTTGAGATGTTTTGCAAACATTTGAGTTGCTTGAATTTGAAGTTGGTTCAGCCATTTGAGAATGTGATTTATTCCCAGAACATGATGATGATAGGGTAAGTAAACCTAGCCTAAATTATATGGCAGTTCTGTTGCCCCACATAGTGTGCAGTTTGTGCTACAATACTTGACTGAAAAACAACTTGGGTAGGGATACACAACTTGGGTAGGGATACACAACTATGGCTATGCTGCCTTGCATTACAAGTTTAGAAACCCAGGTACAAATAACATTGGCAGGATTGACTATAAGAAATGTAGGCCTACTATTTTCACACACTGTAGAAATCATTAGGACCTAAACTGGACAAACCCCATTCTGTGCAAATTTGGCCATGTTTTGAAGAATGTATGTACAACTCATCATAGCTTTCTGACCGTGTTGTGTTGCTGGGATGATTGGAGCTCTGTCTTTTTGGCTCACTGACACTGAACTAGTTTCAGACAGGGCTATGAGCTCATTTAGCCTACATGTTATCGGCTTCATTGGTTTAGTCATTTGAACATACCATTTTTTTGAATGGCCAATAGAGGTTGTAGTTGAACAACTCAGGCAACTAATAGGTTGAATCATTCCTTAATCCTATTGTTATAAAGCATCTGTGAGCAGTGTCTGTCTCAAGTTTTCAATGCTTGCGTTTTGCCCCATTCAAAACCCTCCCTCAATGTAGCCTGGCTATTCTATATGGCTACCATGTTGGGAGTTTCACTCACTAGTATTATGTGTTTAATGTATTTGCTTCGGTGAGACAAAGATAATTTTCTTGTGTGTGCCTCCATTTCTGTTTGCAAGTGAAAACCAAAAAACAAATATTAGTAATATTAACTGGTCTTATATGACGTCTAGCAGCTCTGACTTGACCCTGAGAATGGATGTGAACTTGCTTGCAGAATGTGTGCAGATGACTGAAATGTATATTTGCTGTCACGACCTTGGAGATGTCACCGTGCAAAATATAGACCCACTACTAGCTCTAAGAAAAATATGCAGGACAAGGTATCGAAGTAATATTTCCTTGGCACTTTTTATAGCTCCTCCGTGTGTCCAAAGTGCCCCGCACTGCAATGCATGTTTGTCAAAGTATAGGCAACCTGTAGAAATACTTGGTTCTGTAATCTGGAGGAATAAATTGCATTTAGCGCCATCTGCTAGCAGTTCTGCTAGTGTTGCATGGCACCACTTATCCCATTTGGCCCTGTGGTACACTTTTGCCTGATGTGCTTGTCTTGTATGTATGAATCACTTGTTTTACCTTTCACACAATCTATTGAGAGCTTTCAATTATCAAGTAAATGTTGCACTGTAGATTTGTGTGTAATAAGATGGGTGAACATGTTACTGTGTGTGTAAAGAGAGTAGAAGGGATGCATGGGCTGGGAATCATGATTAGATAAGAATGGTGTAGCCTATTTTTATTTATTTACATCCCCAATATGGGAATGTGCCTTTGGCTTCACCTCACGGGGTGTTCACTGATGAACACTATTACACCTGTTGGCCAGAAGCGCAGTAGTTGAGCGCTGAAGCCAGTTATTGTTTTTTTTGCTCTCCTTAATATTTTTATCCCAGCCGCACTGTAGTAAACCTACATCACTAGCTGTAATGGGACAGGTGTAGTGCATCACGAGTCGGCAAGTATCTATTAACTCTGGATGAGGCAAAGAAATTGAACGATTCACTCATTCAAACACATGACGGTGTGCAATTCCTCTATTTGGTGATGTTCCCATTCACTCATCCTTCATTCTTATTCTCCCGCCTTCTCTCTCTTTGTGGTGTTATAAGCCTTGTGAAATGATTCTGCACAATCCTCCAGACTACACTGTTCTGTGGAGTCTTCAATAACCCAGGCTGCACTATGTCTAAGACAGCATAGCCTACCTCTGCATATACTTTAGTCACCCCAAAGGTCTTTGCAGTCCCCACCATTCCTCCCCTCCGTACCAGCGTGTTGCCTAAACACTACAGCACCAATTAATCAAAGGAATCAATTACTCTTTATTATGGTGGCATGCAGCTGAGAACATGGCTTGAATGCAAAGGAATGACCTTACTTTCAACAGTGCATATTGCATTGGGTCAATGCCAATGTATAACTTCTGTTTTTCATTGGTCAACTTGATTTTCTCCTATTGTGAATCAGTTATTTGGTCTTCTCGTGTTTTCCCCTTCAAGGCGCGAGAAATAGGCCTAGCTAGACTGAGACATCAAGACATAAGCCTATTTAACCTATACCGTAGTTTTGAAAGGAAAACATGAAATCAATTTAATTCCCAATTAATTGTTTTTGTGATGTATCCCAAGATTTTCACAGTATTTTCCAAAATACACTATATAATCAAAAGTATGTGGACACCCCTTCAAATTAGTACATTAGACTATTTCAGCCACACCTGTTGCTGACAGGTGCATACAATTGAGCACACCGCCATGCAATCGCCATAGATGAAGATGGGCAGTAGAATGGCCTTACTGAAGAGCTCAGTGACTTTCAACGTGGCACCGTCATAGGATGCCACCTTTCCAACAACAACTCAGCCGCGAAGTGGTAGGCCACACAAGCTCACAGAACGGGACCAACAAGTGCTGAAGCGTGTAGCTCGTAAAAGTCATCTGTCCTTGGTTGCAACACTCAGTACTGAGTTCCAAACTGCCTCTAGAAGCAAAGTCAGCGCAATAAATGTTAGTCGGGAGCTTCGTGAAATGGGTTTCCATGGCTGAGCAGCCGCACACAAGATCACCATGCACGATGCCAAGCGTTGGCTAGGGTGGTGTAAAGCTCGCCGCCATTGGACTACGGAGCAGTGGAAACACGTTCTCTGGAGTGATGAATCACGCTTCCCTGTCTGGTGGATGAATCTGGGTTTGGCGGATGCCAGGAGAACGCTACCTGCCAAACACATAGCTCCAACTGTAACGTTTTGTGGAGGAGGAATAATGGTCTGGGGCTGTTCTTCATGGTTCAGGCTAGGCCCTTTTGATCCATTGAAGCGAAAACTTAACGCTTAATGCTTCCAACTTTGTGGCAACAGTTTGGAGAAGGCCCTTTCCTGTTTCAGCATGACAATGCCCCCGTGCACAAAGCGATGTCCATATAGAAATGGTTTGTTGAGATCGGTGTGGAAGAACTTGACTGGCCTGCACAGAGCCCTGACCTCAACCCCATCAAACATCCTTGGGATGAATTGGAATGCCGATTGCAAGCCAGGCCTAATCGCCCAACATCAGTGCCCGGACTAACTAATGCTCTTGTGGCTGAATGGAAGCAAGTCCCTTCAGCAATGTTCCAACATCTAGTGGAAAGCCTTCCCAGAAGAGCGGAGGCTGTTACAGCAGCAAAGGGGGGAACAACTCCATATTAATGCCCTTGATTTTGGATGGCGACGAGCAGGTGTTTGACGAGCAGGTGTCCACATACTTTTGGTCATGTACTGTAATTCATCACGCAAATATTAATCAACTAATGCAGCCCTAATGTGGATACTTGCTTGTTATTTAGGGATGGGGGCTGCTATTCGTTTTTGAAGAAAGAAAACTCATAGGTGTATTTTAACAATGAAAAGGCTTTGTCTAAATTAAGTGATCTATGTGACATTGCTACACAATCTCACGTCAGATGATGTCACTCCTCCGCGACGCTCGTCCCTCAACCGATCAGTGCAGGTGGAATTGACACGTTAACGTACGTAAGACAATGGGATATACCATGGCATTTGAAATTCTTAATTCAGTAAAACAGCTAACTTTTGATTGTGGATTTTATGACGTGAGCCCCGTAAAAATACATACCGTAGTAGCCTACATGGGTTTCACACATTTGTTGTTGTCAGCCAATAAAAGTGGCACTGTCTACTCAATGGCTCCAACGTTGGAAATCTCTTGTCAATTACAATTTACGGAATTAGTTAGATGAGTTGGCAACAACTACAAGGTTGGGAAGCCGAGGACAGGAAGATCAGCAAAATAGCCTCCATTACCTTTAGCTTAGGTAGCCAGCTAGCTGGCTGACATAGCTAGCTTCTTTACATCAATTTGATGGATGCACTACCAGATAGGATTTTTTATTTTACCTTTATTTAACTAGGCAGGTCAGTTAAGAAGAAATTCTTATTTTCAATGACGGCCCAGGAACAGTGTTCCTTGTCAGCTCATGGATTCGATCTTGCAACCTTTCGGTTACTAGTCCTACGCTCTAACTACTAGGCTACCTGCCGCCCAGGTAGCCTACATAACAAATGGAATCTACAATTTTGTCTAAATCCCGTGAGTCTGTATGGCTACTCTCTTTCGCTCTCCCTCCTGTGTAAAACTCCCTGCCAATCGCACTGCTGCAATATTTTGCGAATAGTGAAATTATTTCAAGTACCCATCCCTAGTTTGTGTCACTTGGCATAATGTAATTGCTCTTGGTTTCACAGATACTGCTGTTGGTAATGCTGTAACCGCTGTCTTTTACCAGTTTCAGGTCTTTGTCTCCAGGGATGCTTGTAGTTGATGTTTTGGTGGGGTATCACAAGGCGTCTTTTCTTATTTTTTTCCCCCTTCTCTTTCAGTACTACAAACATGTTGTCCAGGGCGTGGAAAAATTTGTTCAGAAAGTGAGTTTCTCTTCTTTTAGTTTTACCAGTCCCAAACAGAGTAAAATAGAACACAATCTGTGCTACCCATATGAATGGGATACTTCATAGGTCGTTCACCCCACAGACGCTAAACAGCCTTGTTGTGTTGACAGTGCAAGCCAGAGTATAAGGTCCCAGGCCTGTATGTCATGGACTCCATCGTGCGGCAGTCACGGCACCAGTTTGGCCAGGACAAGGATGTGTTTGCCCCGCGCTTCAGCAAAAACATCATCGGAACCTTCCAACATCTCTACCGCTGCCCCTCAGATGACAAGGTGGGTCACACTGGGAACAAAGACAGCTCTCTGGTTTCTCTATTCAGAAACACTGTTCTAGCTTTCACCTCCTCTTCTAGCTCTGACTACACATATCCTCTGTATTGTTAGTGATAGATCTGGTCTGTAGCATTGTTTGAAAAACCATATTATCAATGAATATGTTCTTTTCATACTCTAAATTTGTATACACCATTAACTTTTAGACAGACTCATTCGCTGCAGGGGTCTAGTTTTAATTGGTTGTGTCAGTCAGATCTTGTCTAGGAGCTTATTCTTCCGTCCGTTGTGTTCCAGAGTAAGATTGTCAGGGTCCTCAACCTCTGGCAGAAGAACGCCGTCTTCAAGAGTGACATCATCCAGCCTTTGCTCGACATGGCTGCAGGACTGCCCCCTCCCAGTGTTACCCCAGTCATGACCAGCCGTGATGCTGCAGTCAACACGCCTGGTCAGTCACACAACATATCCATAAGACATATAGCTCTATACTGACACCTAGTGGCGAAAGAGTCCTCTCTCCTGAACTGACACAAAATACTCAGAGGCTGCCTTGTGATTTAGGTATTGGCTCTTTAATCAGCTTCAAATGTAGATGTTTGTTTTGTTGTTATTGATTTCTCATGATTGATGTTTGTGTTTGTGTCTAGGTACACCAGCGACCCCGGCCACCCCAGCCAACATCGTATCCAGTCTGCCTGACTGGGCGTCACAGTTCTCCAACACAGACACTGTAGCTGCTGTGGCCCAGATCCTGCAGAGTCCACACGGCCAACAGGTCGGTCTGCACAGCATTTCCCTGATCCTCAGCCTGTCAATTCAATATCTAATTTGAAGCTCAGCTCAGATTGTTGTCATGTTTTAAAGGGATACTGCAAGATCAGAGTCAGATTAACTCTTGAGTGCGTTATGACCGAAGTTGGAGATAATAATGGCTCACAAAACTAACTAGCATTAGCGCAGTAACATGAAGTCTCGAGGTACAGTAACTACTCAATTGCCAGAATCTCCCAGTACCCCTTTTTTTTGTTTCGACTTGAGTCTGTATAATGGAGACCAATGATAGTGAACACAAACACTTTTGATCTTGAACTTTCTGATGCTACTTTGTTTACAAAACGTTCCTTTGAAAAATGACCAGATGGAGCCCTGCAAAGTCTCCTACTCTAACCCTGCCTATCTGTTTGTGTATCTGCGTAACAGCTCCAGCAGCTGGTGCAGAGCCTGCAAATGCAGCAGCAGAAGCCCCAGCCATCTCTGCTTCAGGCGTTGGATGCAGGACTGGTGGTCCAGTTGCAGGCTCTGACGGCCCAGCTCACTGCAGCCGCCACGGCCAACCCCATGCAACTCAACCCCCTGGAGCAGAGGATCTCCTCCTTCAACAAGGTGAGAGATCAAGGCCACAGACACATACATGGAATGGAAGTATGTTTGGTTAACTTTTGAATGTTTTGTGTGATAACTACGTACTACGTGACTCTCAGATCTGTATTTTAATAATTGTCTTTCTCCATTTGTTGCAGAAAATGTTGGGCCATTTTGACTTTGGGAACGATTCAGAACGCTCTGAAGACCCCAAAAAGGACGCCCAATCATCCCAGATGTAAGCGTGAACATCAACCTAAAACATCTAAGATCCTGTGGAACAGGGCTTTCTAACCCTGTTCCTGGAGAGTGACCCTCCTGTAGGTTTTCAATCCAACCTCAGTTGTAACTAACCTGATTCAGTTTATCAACCAACTAATTATTAGAACCAGGTGCTGTAGATTAGGGTTGGCGCGAAAACCTACACAACGGTAGCTCTTCAGGAACAGGGTTGGAGAGCCCAGGTTGGACAACCCAGGAACAGGGTTGGAGAGCCCAGGTTGGACAACCCAGGAACAGGGTTGGAGAGCCCTGTTGTGGAATATGTCACCGGTTGTGTGTATGCACTTTGACTGCCCTCTACCTGTGTGACGGAACGGTAGTTAACTGAACTATTGACCCGTCTCCCCTGTCTGTCTTCCCCGTCTCCCTCCAGGCCCATGGTGTCTGACTCCATCTTCCACCAGCTGGCTGAGCAGCTGCAGCAGCAGAACCTGGAGCACTTCCAGAAGCAGCTCATGGAACACCAGCAGAAGGTACCTACATATCACCTCCAGAGACTTATGGGGTCAATTATTGTTTGCTTGTCATATCCATGTATTGAAACCCTCTTGACAGTATAACCTTTTGACTTTCTTCCAGTCCATGAACATGGAAGGGCAGGATGGAATATTTGGGTCTGAGAACACGGCCATGCCCCAACAGAGCAGCAGCCAATCACAGCACCCGGCGCCGCAAAACAAGACGGACGACTCAATTGACAACCAGCAGCAGGTAAGCCCTTGTTTCCCTCACTGACTTTGGCTGAACCAATATTTACAGTACCAGTCAAAAGTTTGGACACACCTACTCATTCCAGGGTTTTACTTTATTTTTACTATTTTTATACATTGTAGAATAATAGTGAAGACATCAAAACTATGAAATAACACATATGGAATCATGTAGTTACCAATAAAGTGTTCAACAAATCAAAATATATTTTATATTTGAGATTCACCAAAGTAGCCACCCTTTCCCTTGATGACAGCTTTGCACACTCTTGGCATTCCCCAAAGTTTGTTGAACACTTTTTGGTTACTACATGATTCTATATGTGTTATTTCATAGTTTTGATGTCTTCACTATTATTCAACAATATAGAAAATAGTAAAAAATAAAAACTCTTGAATGAGTAGGTATGTCCAAACTTTTGACTGTGTGTGTGTATATATAATAAATAAATAATCTCTGCGATTGTTCGAGCACTGTTGTCTTTGTAAGTAGAGCTCCATGGTAAGTGATGCCTGTGTTATAGGACATGGACCTGGATGACGGGCCAGAGATTGAGGAAGAGCGTTTCGAACCAGAGGACAAGAAGTCCAAGACGGTCGACACGCGGTCAAGAACACGTTCTAGGTCACGATCAAGGTGAGTCGAGGGACCCAATCTGAGAGAAACAGTCCATTAGGCTACCTGAGACACTTTGCAGAGTCACAGATTATAGCACCACCATCCATGTTGATCATACCACAACTACTGGCATCACAATTACCTTCAGAATAACCCTCTACTCTAGATCTCCCAGGAAGAGACGGTCCAGATCACGGTCAGGCTCTCGGAAACGGAAACACCGTAAGCGGTCGCGGTCACGCTCCAGAGAGCGGAAGAGGAAGTCGTCGCGGTCCTACTCCAGCGAGAGACAAGAAGCCCGCGAGCGAGAGAAAGAGCGCCAGAAGAAAGGACTGCCTCCCATCCGATCCAGGTTTCTCAGTGGTAAAACAAGCTTTCAATACGGCACCTTTTTCCTCTTCGCTGACCCCTTCACCTTGACTAATAACTCCTACCCTGTTTCTGTGTACCCCTAATCATAGAAATGTCCACAGTCACTTCTTTCTTTAGATTTTTTAAATCAAATGTTATTTGTTACATGCTTCGTAAGCAACCGGTGTAGACTAACAATGAATTGCTTACTTATGGGCCCTTCCCAACAAAGCAGAGAGAAAAGAATTATAGAAAAATACACAATGAGTAAGAATAACTTGGTTAGATACACGGGGTAGATATGTACATATAGGTACGGCAATAGGATGGATAATAAACAGTAGCAGCAGGTATGTGATCAAAAAGAGTTAGTGCAAAGGGGTCAATGCAGAAAGTCCGGGTAGCTATTTGGTTAACTATTTAGCGGTGTTATGGCTTGGGGGTAGAATATAGAATATGTTCAGGGTCCTGTTGGTTCCAGACTTGGTGCACACTTACCACCTTTTTAATGATTTAAGCCACCATCTCCTCTCTACCTTGTCCTCAGTGTGCAGCACCACTCTGTGGGTGGGACAGGTGGACAAGAAGGCCAGTCCGCAGGACCTCACCAACCTGTTTGAAGAGTTTGGTCAGATTGAGTCGATCAATGTGAGTAGAGCGTCCTCTCTCCGTCTCCGAGTGAGCCTGAGTTGACTCCATTAACCTCTGCTCGTTATGTGGTTTAGCAGGCGTTTGTCACCTCTGACCTGAGGGAAATGTGAATCATCACAACTGTGTCCAGTTTAAAGGACTCACTTGGCTCTGTAAGCCAGAGCAGGAACCTTTTATTAGCAAATTCTGACTTTACTGTGGGTTATTAACTGCCTAACCATCTTACTTTCATCCACTCTTTGTCTACATCCCTCTATCTCTTTCCTTCTATAGATGATCCCTCCTCGTGGCTGTGCCTACATCTGTATGGTCCACAGACAGGATGCCTACTGCGCCAGACAGAAACTCAGCACTGGTTCATTCAAGGTCGTCTCCAAGATTATCAAGGTATTTTTCCTTACAGTTCCTGCTCATTTTTATACTATGCCGCCGAGGTTTCCCCCGCTCCATGTTGTACTGTGATGTGATTTCCATTTGGCTGCAGTCAGGACATGTCCTCCTGTGTGTGTAATGTTTTTAAATTATTGGGCTTCTCGCTGACCATACCACTCACCTCATAACCACTCACCTCATAGCAACCCAGCTGGTACATATTTTATTCTCTCCTGTTGGGACTCAAATAGCCTCAATATTTCTGCTCTTTTATGCATCCCCTGACAATTGTATGTATGTGTGTGTGTTCTCTTGCTGTGTTCAGATTGCGTGGGCGCTGAATAAGGGAGTGAAGCAGGAGTATAAGCAGTTCTGGGACATGGACCTGGGGGTCACCTACATCCCCTGGGAGAAGGTCAAGTTGGACGACCTGGACGGCTTTGCTGAGGGAGGCATGATCGACCAGGAGACTGTCAATGCCGGTGAGCAGACACAGCAGGCTACATGCTGATGCCCTGTCATATACAAACACAGGGCACTCAGGATCAACACTAGAGATGACTTATAAACAAACAAAAGACACACCCATATATATATACACGGACATACACCCTGGACACACACACACTGGATATACACGCCCACACACACACACACTGTACAAACACACTGGATATACACACCCACACACACACTATACAAACACACTGGATATACACACCCACACACACTAGACACACACACACACTGGATATACACACCCACACACACTAGACACACACACTGGATATACTCACCCACACACACTGGACACACACAAAAAAAACAGGAGACACATTCTCTCACCCACACACATTAACTCTCTTGACACTAAACATATTTCCTGGCATTTGCTTATTTTTGTTAAGATTTAAGTTTATCAGAGAAGGACTTCCCACAGAGAAACATGCCACTGGATAAATAGACCCCAGCAGGGCAGGGTAGATGTGACTATCAAATCAAATGTTATTAGTCACATGCGCCGAATACAACAGGTCTAGGTAGACCTTACAGTGAAATGCTGAATACAACAGGTAGACCTTACAGTGAAATGCTGAATACAACAGGTAGACCTTACAGTGAAATGCCGAATACAACAGGTCTAGGTAGACCTTACAGTGAAATGCTGAATACAACAGGTAGACCTTACAGTGAAATGCTGAATACAACAGGTAGACCTTACAGTGAAATGCTGAATACAACAGGTCTTGGTAGACCTTACAGTGAAATGCTGAATACAACAGGTCTTGGTAGACCTTACAGTGAAATGCTGAATACAACAGGTAGACCTTACAGTGAAATGCTGAATACAACAGGTAGACCTTACAGTGAAATGCTGAATAGAACAGGTAGACCTTACAGTGAAATGCTGAATACAACAGGTCTAGGTAGACCTTACAGTGAAATGCTGAATACAACAGGTAGACCTTACAGTGAAATGCTGAATACAACAGGTAGACCTTACAGTGAAATGCTGAATACAACAGATAGACCTTACAGTGAAATGCTGAATACAACAGGTGTAGGTAGACCTTACAGTGAAATGCTGAATACAACAGGTCTAGGTAGACCTTACAGTGAAATGCTGAATACAACAGGTAGACCTTACAGTGAAATGCTTACTTACTGAGCCCCTAACCAACCATGCAGTTTAAAAAAAATATGGATAAGAAATAAAAGTAACAAAAAACGAACATTCAAGTGTCGTACATTCAATCTTATTCTCTAATCCTCTGTTTTATTTTAACTGTAGAGTGGGAAGCAGCCAAGAATGCGCCAGAGCCAATGAAGGAAGCTGTGAGCCAGGCTGTGAGTGTTGAACCCATGACAGCCACCAACACCCAACACACCCAACAGGAGGCTTTCAGCCAACAGGAGGCTTTCAGCCAACAGGAGGCCTTCAGCCAACAGGTCTCCATGATGCCTGTACAGGTACCCAAACCTCAGATATCTAACAATAACTAACATTCAACGTTTAAGCATAAATACGTTGTTTTGTGCATTGCTTTCATCATCCTTTAAATGTGTGTGTGAGTGAGTGAGAGGGTGGAATTTACCGGGCCCCTCACATTTCCATTTCCTCTGTACTAAGCGTCTACCATGAGGCCAGTCAGTGGTGTGAAACTGAACACCATAGTCTTCCTGTGATTAGTGCTAGCTGCCTGCCCTGTCTGTGGGGGTGCTTAGCCTCAAGTGTTTAGAGTGGCCTCAGGTTTCTCTTCCTGACTCCTTTGTGATGGGGTTGTTGAGGGAATGCAGGATACCCAGCCCGTTTCTTTGTTCTTGGGTGGGCCTCGTGAGAAGGTTTGGCTCAGTAGGTGGGGGAAGTGTTTAGGTAATTAGTATTCAACTCACCTCAGAGTTAATCTGTGTCTGCTAAGTAGGGGTATGCCTGGTTAATCAAATATCTGAACGGACGTTGGTATTCGATTTACTAAATACCCCATATATATATAGGCCTATTTTAACAATGAAGAGACATTGTCTGAATTTTTATTTTATTTTTTTAAATATGTAACATTGCTATATAGCCTAGAAGGACAGACGATGACATTTGTATAAAATGATAGTTTTAATGAGTGCACCCCATAAAGACTCACCGGCAGCCCACACGCACGTTTCAGACTTTTATCTTGTTGTTATTGTCGGTCAATCAGTGGCGCTAGAGTCAGAGGCTCCATGTGTAGCAAGTCAAGTGGGAGATATCTAGCCGACGCAAACTAAAATAAAAATGATGGATTTAAGTTGGCTAAATGAGAAGGGGTAAGCTACAATGATCAACCAACAGGCAGGCCATTGTTTCCTGTGTAATTGTTGTACTTTAGCTAGCTAGCTGGCTACTGTAGTTAGCTATTTTACAGTGGTTTGATGCAGTCAAGACAGGAGCATTATCAGATGGTATGATAGATAACCAGTATGGCGCCTCACTCACTCTCCCACACACCCCTGCTTCTTTCTCGCCCCTCCTCCATCCTTCTGCTGAAACCGACCGAAAAAATATATATTATATTGTTTGAATAGTGACATGACTTCAAATGCTCATCCCTACTACTAAGCTCCGACATGCATACCTACCCACACACACAGGTTTATTAAGGCCTTATTCAACATCTCAACAGCCAGAGCATTTTAATGTTGCTGTTGTGTTTTTTCACAGTGTTGGTCTTAACCTGATTATCAGTGGGAAACTATTGTTCCTCTACATTCTGTGATTTGATTGTTAAACGATGTTACAGGAATCACAGCGCATCATTGCATGTTCATCTCATCCCTCATTTCAATAGTTTAAACTCCCCTGTCTGTTCCCTCTCAGCTCCCTGTGGCTCAGGCTGTCCCTGCCGTGGGTCTTGTGCCTCCATCCTTCCCTGTTTCCATGGCGATGCCCCCGCCAGGCTATGGCCCCCTGCCCCCCTTCCTCAGAGCGGGTTTCAACGCCTCCCAGCCTCCTCCAGGTAAAACACAGCAGTCGGATGCAGCTGCCAGTGAAGAGTATTGAATTAAAGAATATATATATTGTTGAGAAATCCAGGTAATGGTGTGTTGTTTCTCCCTCCTGTAGGTTTCATGCAGACAGCAGGTGTTCCTCAGCAAGCAGGCATGGGCTCAGCTCCTATATGTAAGTTCTGCATGACCTGACTGAGTCTATAGAAGTCATTACATGCATTACATTTGGAGTAAATATTGCCTAAATTGTTGTAAGAAGCCAGCGACTTGCTTTATTTAAACATAATTGATTTATTTGAAAGATACTGCCCTATATGTTCTGTCCCGCTCCTGCAGCTCTGGTGCCGGCCTCCATGTCGCAGGCTCAGGACAGCATGAAGGACTCCCCATACGGAGCTACTATCCCGGGGAGCTTCATGCCCTCTGCCCTCCCTGGACAAGGGGTCTTCAACCAGCTTCAACCTGGAGTCCAGACGCAGCAAGCAGCCAATGACAAGATGGGCCAATCTGCTGACGGCATGGATGCAGCTGCAGAGTTAGTACTGCAAGGTAAAGGGATACCAAACAATAACCTAGGAAAGTTTTGACTTTCTTTTGTTTGTTCTTAATGACTTTTGAAAAGCTTCTCACATTCTCAAGACTTCGCTGATTTTTTACTGTTAAATAATCTATAGTGTTCCTCTTTCTCTAGGTATGCAGAATGCAATGAGTCGTGGTATGGGTCTTCTGGGGATGCACCCCTCAGCTTCCCTTACCCACCCCCTGCACCAGCAGGGCCTGCCTGGCCAGAGGATGCCTGGGCTGATGCCGCTGGACCTCCGGCCTACTATGCTCCAGGGTGCCGGTGCCCGGTTCCCCCTCCTGATGCAGCAGGGCCTGTCCCAACAGAGCCTCCTGGAAGCGTCCCTCCATGCCCAGGCACGCGCCAGAGCGGCCTCCCAGATGGAACGCTTCAACAGGGCCGAGGAGGCCTTCAACCGGGGGCCCAACCCCCCAAACGAAAGCATGTCCAAGGCTGAGGAGGAGCCTTCCTCTGGAGCTGACGATAGCCAGCAGGGAGGGGACCAAGACTACCGCTTCCCTCCGCCCCAGGAGAAGCAGAGCACAGGCCTACTGAGGACCCCTCCCCTGGAGCACAGAGAGTCCATGGGTGGAGGAGCTGGTGGTGGGGGTTTGGGCGGAGGCAGACCTGCCCTGCTCCAGACCCCAGTGAGAGAGCCAGCTAGAGACAGCGTGGCAGGGCGGCTTCAGGCCCTCGCCGGCTTCACCCCCCAGACCTCGAGTCGCTGGGGGCCACTCAGAGGGGACTTTGATGAGCGTGACATGCGGAGCTCTCCGGCCGCGGTCTCCAAGGGCTTCCAGGAAGCGCGCCCTGGCTCTAACCAAGGGCAGAACTTTCCCAACCGCTTTGAGAACCAGAACCGCGCTGGATCAGTAGGAGGGGTAGGAGGAGGAGTATGTACTGGTGGTCCTGGTGGTGTTGGAGGGGGCCCGGCGTGGAGTCGTGGTGGAGTTGATGCTGCAGCACAGTTCACTGATGCTGAAATGCCCCAGGACTTGGATGAGTGCCGGCGCCCTTGGGACAGGCAGCAACGGGACAGGGACTTTGACTTCAGGAAGGAGATGAATGGCAACCGGCGTGAGAGAGACAGCCGTGAGAAGGAGAGGGAGCGCGAGAGAGAAAGGGACCGTGGCCGTGAGCGTGGCAACCGTGAACGAGAGCAGGAGCGTGACCGGGAGAGAGAGCGTGAAAAGGAGAGGGAGAAGGATCGGGAGAGGGAACGTGAGAGGGAACGTAACAAGCGTGGAGCCTGGACACCCCTTCTTCCTCTACCACAACCCCTGCTCCCTACTCCTACCCTGACCCCAACCCTCTCCCTGACCCAAGGAAAACCTCAGGCCCTGCTGCAACTACAGTCCAAGCTTCAACCTAAACCTGGACTCCTAACTAAACCGGGTCTGCTTCAAACTCCAACTCTCCTAACTCGGTCAACATCTCATGTCCCAACCAAGTCTCTTCTTCAAGCCCCATCCCAGTCTCTTCTTCAAGCCCCATCCCAGTCTCTTCTTCAAGCCCCATCCCAGTCTCTTCTTCAAGCCCCATCCCAGTCTCTTCTTCAAGCCCCATCCCAGTCTCTTATTCAAGCCCCATCCCAGTCTCCACCTCTAACCTCTCACCAGTCATCCCAGTCTCCACCTAAAGCTCCACCCCAGTCCACCCAGTTTCCAACTCAAGCCAAGAATGAAGCTCGCCCCGGTCCTAAGCCCCAGGCAGAGTTCCATTCCTCTCCCCAGACACATGTGTCCCCCAAGTCTGAGTCCTCTCCTCAGAACCAGTCACCACCCCAAAACCAGGCTTCCCTTCAGGCCCAGTTGCTGCACCCTGCCCATTCCTCTTTCCAGACAAAGTCCCCTCCCCAGGGCCAGTCATCATCACGTGCTCAGTCACCACCCCAGGCCTTGTCCCTACAGGCCCCCCGCACCCCAGAGGAGATCACTGACACACAGGGGGAGCCAGAGAAGCCAGGGAAACCTCAGGAAGAACCTATGAAAGAACCTGAACCCATGGTAGAACCTCCATCTCGGTGGGTCAATGGAACAGGGTCGAGGATGGACACTGACGCAGTGGCTGAGCCCACCACTACCCCGTCCCCCAATCCTGCCCTCTCAATGTCACTGGTCCTCACACACAGCCCTGTGGAGCCCCAATGCCTGCCGGAGCCCCTGGACCAGCAGCATCCCTCGCAGCATGTCGCCTCTTGCTCCTCCACAAAGGATGTAGACAATGGACTGAGTGAGCCGATGGAGGAAGCTGAGAAACAGCCAGTGGTAGAGAAAACAGACACTGAGGGGACAATCATCACTCAGTAGGTAAAGATCATTTTGTAAAGTTGTCTCTTCTCTGTACTCATGTCAGCAACCCAATGGACCCTGGGTAGTATTTCACATAATATTGTCTGATAACCTAACAATTGATTTTATCTCTCACATAACGTGTACTTCAATAGATGGCTCGCTAGCTGATTAAATGGTAGGTGATTTTTTTTGTTTGTTTTCATTTTTTTCTTTTTTATGCCTCCCACACGATTTTAAGCAAGGTGAACTTTTAATGAAAATTGCTTGCCAAAATGTTTGAATTGTAAATGAGAAAAAGAGCGTTGACCTTCCTATGGAAGAGTGTACGGATCCTGGCTGTTTCCAATGGATTGAATCCAGATGAGGGAATACTTGAAAACAGCTGTCGCTGGCCTGTTTTGTCTCTTCTTTTAAATTATGCTGCAGCAACGTTTTAAATGAATGCCTTTGTGGTGTCCTATATGCTTCTTGTCTATAAGCAGAATATAGCCTACGTACAGTGAGACCAGTACAATTGCTTCTAAAAAGGAACATCCTAAAAGATTAAAAACATGACCTGTTATCCCTAAAATAAATGTCTGTGATTTGTGCATCATAATGCAGTGAATTCAAAGGACAAAGTAAAAAACGTAACAAAATAAGAGGGTGGATGTTGGGTGCATTCTGTTTTAGTTTGAAATAAACATGCTTTGTTTGTTAACATGCTTTAGGAGTGTATTTTCTGACCCAGGACCAGTGGAGTCATGTTTTACACAGACGCTATATGCATTTTGCGGTGGCGTGACATACAAACAGCTGTGTCACTGCAGTAGTTAAGCCATGAACTTGATGTTGTCGTACCCCATTAAGTCAGGCAGGATGTCAGGCACGTGCCAGTGCTTTGACATCAATCTATTCTATCTACACCGCTCTTTAGTTTGTTGTTTGCGACCATGGATTCATTTGTTTATGACTTAGTTTCTGCTCACTCTGTACTTTCCTATGCTTTTGTTGGGTGGGTGACTATTCGGGATCGGATTGTGCCTTTTTGAATTGCTTATTGCTCAGCATGATGCCTCCAAATACACCACACGTGCTCAAAGTGCTGCTTTGATTTTCCTGAGACTGTACAGCCCCTCAGGGAGACGGCAGTCTGTCCATCAAGCTGGTAACACAGACAATTATCTCCCTTGTCTGTGTGTGTGATCAAAGCTGGCCAGTCTATACAGCGCTTAGCCTGTGTGTAGGGGGAACCAACCAGTCTGTTTACTCCATAGCTGTGTGCATGCAGGCCTGTAGCCATTTATTCTCCTTTGTGTTGTTCTCCATACTATTCAGTGCATTTCTGTTGAGACACTATACTACCAGGAACGTTTCAGTAGTCTGAATTTCTCAGACAAGCCAATGTTATAACAGAGTTGTGAAGTTGAATAAAGTGTAAGGTACATATCAGCTTATATATTTTTTCTTCTTATTGTCGTAAATCCTAATCGGGACCAAGTTAGAGACCGGGGACCCCGTTTCCACACACCATCATTTTTGTGTTTAACAAGATCAGCTTTAACTCACAGCGCTCTGATTATTTTCTCTTTCATGAGATAGACATTTGCTTTGCATCATCTGTGGTTTTCTTACTTTTTTGTGTAAAAAAATATCTTTCATATTCAGTCGGCTTTAGATTCTTAGTTTTTGTTTATTTAGCTAGTTTTTGGGATGAAGAAGTGATTAACATCAATATAATACAGTACATTTACATTTCATAATAATAATAAAAGATCATTGATTTTAAAGGGATACTTCACAATTTTAGCAACGAGGCCCTTTATCTACTTCCCCGGAGTCAGATAAACTTGTATCTGTATAAGATACCCATAGACTTCAATTCATTGCGCTAACGCTAGTTACTATTTGCGCAACTTCCTTCAAACCACACGTGGATACCATTTTTGTCTCTGCAAGTTTATCTGACTCTGGGGAAGTAGATAAAGGGAAGTATCAATTTAAGGAATATAAAAATATATATATTCCATTGTTCACCCCTTCCAAATTTCATTTAAATGGGTCTTCTCCCTTTTAGTTCCATTTGAACTTGCCTCCCAGTCAATGTCTCCGACTCCTTCTGGGTCCCCGTTGGAGGACCATTCACCTATGTTAACCTCGCTCTCAGGAAGAAAAGAGTTGCTGGTGTACTCACTATAGGAAGCGATGTCGAAATAGTCTCTCCCTGTGCTCTCACGCTCCTTCTCGTTCGATGACTGACTGGTCTCTCTCAGATTGCTTGTCTTCGGGCTTCTGCTGCTTGCGTTCCTGCCCTGCTGGCTCTTCGCTGGAAGCTGTCTTCTCTCTGTCGGGTGGGTTATAGGTGGTTCTACTTGGTCTCCCTCTTCCCTTCTCCCTATGTGCATAGGACTGTGCAATCGAAGGAGGAGTGGCCGTTTTTATCACAGTGTCCATTTGCTGGTGTTACATTCTCTGGCCTTGTGGTCAAGGGATCCACAGCTCCAGGACTTGATGGTTGTGCATTATTTGTCTTGATGGTCAGCAATGTTACTGATGAAGCAACATAGGAGCTGTCCACCGTAGAGCCGATTGTGTTCGGCACCTCTTACAGCTCTCCCGTCCTTGCCCTCTTCAACTTCACCCTGTGTTTCTCACGCCCTACCAGAATACATGTTTATCTACGGGCTTCACGCCTGGCTTTAGAATGGTGCAGAATCTCTCGAAGTGGTCAACGTCTTTGTCGGTCACTCTTCCCCTCCAGAACTTATTCTAATCCATGTTCATTGAAGATTCCACCTGCCAGTGCTTCCACTTCTCATCATGTGACTTGGTTGTTCAGACTTCCAGGAAGTGTCTCTGCATTGACAACTAGCCCACGTTCCTTCCTATTAGGTAAGGCTGTGAAATTATAGATGTCACTGGCATTAATTCAATGACCCTGAAATAAAAGCATATTCTCTACTGGGAGCCTCACGTTCTCCCACATATCACCCGGGCCCAGAGCTGGGAGCCATGATGGTAAGGCTTAGGTTGGCTGATCACTCTGGGAGATGGGGAGGGTGGACCACAGCTTTCTGTCTGCAACCTGAGATTGCGTGTTCACTCGTTGAGTTCAAGTGAACACACCTTTACACCCCCTGGCATTCAACCTCTCTGGCCTACAAAGCAGGCTGGAGGGGCGAAGGACAGTTGGTACACGATGGGAACGCAGAAGACAGCCCACCACTATATCTGAACCCTTAACTCTCCTTAGGGAACCTACTCATACTTTCCTAATCATACCTTTCTAAGGATAATTGGCGCCTTAGTACGTTGTAATAAAGGTACGTTACCGCCTGTGAGTCATCAGCCATTCGTTTTCTTTATATATTCAATCGAGTTTAGAACATGTTTTCATGGCTGACATTTTGAAATTCAATAGGCCTAATCAAGGACCTTGTCAAGCACTAAAGCACTATATAAAGGTCAATTCCACACTACATCATGTCTCGGTACTTACGGTTAAACGTTTCAGCAGTGAGGCAATATGCTGACCTAGCACTCACCTATCGCTGCACATTACATACGTAGTGCAAAAAGTCTTATAGACATGGCAGAGGATTGTTCCTCAGAAGATACGCATAAACCAGCCATCTGGTTCTTGCTGTTGCCATACGGCCGCATAGCAGAACAAAAAGAGAGGAGGGATAGGCTGGAGGGGGGGGGGGGGGGGGGGTTGCTGTGTTGCTCGCCGCATCTCCTCCAGCCCACAGCCCACTGCGATGCCAGAAAGGCGCTCTGTGCCTGGCTGAGGGAAGTGCTTAGTCAGCAGAGCTCTCTCTGTCTGAGCACATCTCCCCCTGTTTAACGGCAGGAAATAACATCCTTTATTGACTATAGTTAGCTTGTAGTGCTAACCAGATACATGGTAATCATATTCTGTCTCATAGATTTCTAGGCCTAGTTATTGTAGGTTATAACTGATATATATATTTATATATATATATATATATATATATATATATATATATTCTAGTATACATTCCCTACCAACTGAGAGACGGTCCTGTGTGGCTGTTGGTAGAGCATGGCACTTGCAACGCCAGGGTTGTGAGTTCGATTCCCACGGGGGACCAGTACGAACTAATATGAAAATGTATTCACTCATTACTGTAAGTTGCTCTGGATAAGAGCGTCTGCCAAATGACTCAAATGTAAACATGTATAGCAGCCAAGTTAAAAGAGCAGCCCTTTGCTACTCACAGTGTATCTCGATGCAGCATCCAACCTACTACAGTAGTTGTTCTACCTCCAACTCAGTCAGTCAATGCAGATGAATTATGGAATCATGACCAGGGCTTGTCCTCTCATTCAAGAGGCTTGCACCTGAGTTGCGAAGATGAAATCTGTACAGAGTCATGGAGGTTACTAAATCCTTCCTCCCACTACTGTATCAATCCAGGCAGTCAGGTCAGTTCAGTACTTACTTCCCAGCAGGAGACAGACCCAGTAAACCAACATCTGGCTTCAGGGGTGGAGGAGAGGAGGCTGCAGTGCACACAGAGAAAGCACACAGGGCTTTCACATAAGTTAACATGTTTAATTGGTAGCACTGACTTAAAGTTAGGCGCACATCATTCAATTTAGGAGCACCAGAAACAATAGTTTTAATTGATTGAGACACAGCCTATATTAGTGCTATGAATTCTAGCTACTTCTGAAATACATGTTGTGCCTATTTTGAGCCAGATCCTGCTGGAACAAGATCCGGTACCTCTGTTTTGGACTGCTGCGTTCCGGAACCTATTTGCCAGGATCCGGTACCTTTGTTTTGGACTGCTGCGTTCCGGAACCTATTTGCCAGGATCCGGTACCTTTGTTTTGGACTGCTGCGTTCCGGAACCTATTTATCAGGATCCGGTACCTCTGTTTTGGACTGCTGCGTTCCGGAACCTATTTGCCAGGATCCGATACCTCTGTTTTTTAGACTGCTGTGTTCCGGAACCTATTTGCCAGGATTCGGTACCTCTGTTTTGGACTGCTGCGTTCCGGACCCTATTTGCCATAATTCTGTACCTTTTTGTGGCGTGAACAATATAAAAAATATATATAATCGGAAAAAAGGATCAGAGTTAAATCAGATTTGACTCTCTTTAATTATTCTGCAATGGAAACACGCAGTGGTGAGATTCTGTAAGGTAATGTTTCAGCCTATTAATGATGATAAAAGTTAAATAGACCCTATTACTATATAAAATAAAAAATCACTATTGTAGGCCAACTAATCTGTAAGTACAATCAATGAACCAACAGCATTGTGCTACGGTGTTCTCTCCCAGCCTCATGGATAGAATGTTTTAATGTAGAATAAGCTATCCCAGTCCATACAGTATACATAATAATACATTCCACACTGAAAGGTGATTTACTAGTTGGTAAAAATGTTCATTCGACCAATTATGTACCAAATAAATCAAATGTTATTTGTCACATGCGCCCAATACAACTGGTGTAGACTTAGCCGGGAAATGCTTACTTACAAGCCCTTAACCAACAATGCAGTTTTAAGAAAGTATTAAATATATGGTATTTTTTGTTTTTCTGCCGCGCAAAATATTCGGAAGGCTATGTACAGTGCATTCGGAAAGTATTCAGACCAGGTGACTTTTTCCACATTTTGCTATGTTACAGCCTTATTCTAAAATGGATTAAATCGTTTCTCCATCCTCATCAATACCCCAGAATGACAAAACAAAAACAAGTTTTTAGAAATGTTTGCTAATTTATAAAAAATAAAAACAGACAAGTATTTAAACCCTTTGCTATGAGACTCAAAATTGAGCTCAGGTACATCCTGTTTCCATTGATCATCCTTGAGATAATTCTATAACTTGATTGGAGTCCACGTGTGGTAAATTCAATTGATTGGACATGATTTGGAAAGACACACCCTGTCTATATAAGGTCCCACAGTTGACAGTGCATATCAGTGCAAAAAACAAGCCTTTAAGTCAAAGGAATTGTCCGTAGAGGACAGAGACAGGATTGTGTCGAGGCACAGATCTGGGGAAGGGTACCAAAAAATGTCTGCAGCATTGAAGGTCCCCAAGAACACAGTGGTCTCCATCATTCTTAAATGGAAGAAGCTTGGAACCCCCAAGACTCTGCCCAGAGCTGGTCGCTCAGCTAAACTGAGCAATCGGGGGAGAAGGGCCTTAGTCAGGGAGGTGACCAAGAACCAGATGGTCACTCTGACCGAGCTCCAGAGTTCCTCTGTGGAGATGGGAGAAACTTCCAGAAGGACAACCATCTCTGTAGCACTCCACAAATCAGGCCTTTATGGTAGAGTGGCCAGATGGAAGCCACTCCTCAGTAAAAGGCACATGACAGCCTGATTGGAGTTTGCCAAAAGGCCCCTAAAGGACTCTTTGACCATGAGAAACAAGATTCTCTGGTCTGATGAAACCAACCATCACGTCTGGAGGTAACCTGGCACCATCCCTACGGCGAAGCATGGTGGTGGCAGCATCATGCTGTGGGTATGGTTTTTAGCGGTAGGGACTGGGAGACTAGTCAGGATCGAGGGAAAGATGAACAGAGCTAAGGACAGAGGAATATTTGATGAAAACCTGCTCAGGACCTCAGACTGGGGAAAAGTTTCACCTTCCAACAGGACAACGACCCTAAGCACACAGCCAAGACAACACAGGAGTGGCTTAGGGACAAGTCTCCGAATGTCATTGAGTGGCCCAGCCAGAGCCCGGACTTGAACCCGATTGAACATATCTGAAGAGACCTGAAAATAGCTGTGCAGCCACGCTCCCCATCCAACCTGACAGAGCTTGAGAGGATCTGCAGAGTGAAATGGAAGAAACTCCCCAAATACAGGTGTGCCGAGCTTGTAACGACAAGCCCAAAAAGACTAGAGGCTGTTATCTCTGCAGAAGGTGCTTCAACAAAGTACTGAGTAAAGGGTCTGAATACTTATGTAAAAGTGTTATTTCAGTTTTTTATAAATTTGCAAAAATGTCTAAACCTGTTGGTGCTTTGTCCTTATGGGCTATTGTGTGTAGATTGATGAGGGGGGGAACGATTTGATACATTCTAGAATAAGGCTGTTACGTAACAAAATGTGGAAAAAGTCTAGGTCTGAATACTTACCGAATGCAATGTAAGCTATTGTATAATGGCACAATAATGTTTTAATTCAGGCTTTCTTTGGGGGCTTGGGCACTAATATGCATATGCGTCAAATGCTTTGAATTAATCAGCACCTTTAGAAAGCTCTGTCCATTTCAGCACCATAGTAGCCAAACCGGTCCCTCGGAGCACACAAACACAGGCCTATACACACTAAACACACAGAGCCAGCCAGCCCTCCCATCACACTGCAATACAAGTTTTTAACATCTATGGGAACTAACACACTAACAGTTATTCTGGTAGTGTGGTGGAAAACGGAAGCCCTGATCATGGGATTCAGTTTGTGTCCCTCAGGAATCACTGGCATTCACAGATGGCCTAACTAATAAAACACAGCGATTTGAAGGTCATCTCAAACGTGGGGAACTAAGATTGTTGTCTGAAGTATAACCAACGCAGCCGAAGGTGTTAATGAAATAGGCCTACTGGTTCCCAAGCCCTCCTTTACCATGGGCTCTATCTTCACACTAGATGAGAGGAGGAGGGAGATGGTGTCTGTAAATAAGAATGTAGCGTGGGAAGGTATGAATGTGGCTATACTGTTCCATGCTATGTCAAGCCTCAGACAGTCCTTGATTACCATCCCTACAGTATATTAGAGCCTGTTTCTGCCCAGAGCCATAGACCGCTCATTTTACTGGAATCCTATGAAGCTCCAGTGCCAACCAGCCAGGGTGTCTGGTCTGTGCCAAGTGGGTACATGCCACACACAACCCCCACACAGGCCCACAGGGGCATAGCAGAGGCCGACCTCTGCCAGGCTGGAGTACTCAGCGGGGGAGACTGGCACCAGAATGAAAAGGAGTGGAGCAGGAACAGAACTCATTCCTTCCCTAGCTGGCAGTGATACCCAGGTGGAGGTGATTATCTGTTGGGTTAGATTAAGGCAGAGAAGTTCCCTGTTGTGAGGAACTTCATTAGTCTTTGGCACACACAGACTGCAGTAGGTTGTTTTGCAAAGAGTTTTTTTTACTTTTGCATGAGGAGGAATCACCTTATCTCCTCTTCACAATCTCTTCATAATTCCATCTCTGTTCCAGAGATCTACAAATAATATTTCTTCCTTATTTCGCTGTACTAATGAGCATATGACGTCTAGGGTACAGTAGTATGAGGACCTTGGATTGAGAAGTTTTTGTGATTTGTAGTGTAGAAGACAGTGTAGGTGCACTAGTTGTCCATCAGGGGTCAGTGTGAGGCTACTACAGTCACATCTACTGGTATGTGGCCTTTTTGTTCTTCAGTCGTGACTTGTGTGTGACAGACAGACAGTGTTGGAAATCTGCAATGCTCACCTCTTATACAGATTGTACCAGTTTAATAGGGAGAATCTCGATTCCTTGCCGCCCAGAATATCTTTACTGAAATCAGCCTGCATATCTGTAGCTGCCTCAATGCATATGAGAGAGAGAGAGTCCACTGAGGGCCGTCGGTGGAATCTCCATCTGAGCTCAGAGGCTGGCAGAGTAATTATTCCCTCTATGGGACTCAGTATAACTGCTGTCTCCAGGAGGACTTGGATAGGGTCTCTTATCACACACAGCAGGCTGGCTAGGGCCCCACCTCACGGCCCTCAGAGCCGTCCGCACCTCACCTTACTCAGAGTTAAAGCCCAGTCAAAGATTCACCTACCGCAATATATATCTGGGATGGCCAATTAACAAAGGAGGAAGGTTTTTGAGTCAAGATTCATGTTCTTTACCGTCTCATCTAATTAAATGGGTATAGTATCTAGTTACCAAGGAGAACACTCATTTAAATGAAGAGGGCTCGAATCGTACATTCAGAAGTACACAGTGAATAAGTTGAGCAGCAGTTTGATATTGCTCTGAGTGTCAGCTACTCTTGGAAAATGAAAGTTCAATTAAAAAAAAAACACTTTAGCTCTGAGCAGAAGCATGCAGACAGCTCACAATCTCAGGGAAGCGCTCTGTTTGCAGATCAGTCTCGTAGGATGTTTGCAGAATGGGGGGGGGGGGGGTGTTGTTAGCAGACGTGACCATGTAAACTCCTGCTATCACAGCCTGAATACAATATTTCAGTCACTACAATTTGAACCCCTACTACTACTACAGACACGTGTGCACATTCACTGTTAGGGACAGCCTTCTATCCGTTTCTGTGCATGGATTGCGGAAATATCAGTGAACACATATCTCAGCTATTTGCATACGACCTTGTCCTCTGTATGCCATACAGATACAGAGAGGTGACATTGTCAGGGATGGTTGGCTTCTCCAATACCAGTTAGGCTGTCCGTCTTAAACCACCTCTCGGCGATCCTGTCCTTTGTCTGAAACAGACAGGCAGGTCTTAGGGAGAGGCTGGGGTTAGAGATTGTTCATCACCCCTCCTGAGAGTTCAGCAGGTTCAGCGTGGAAAAGCAGAGGACTCTGAGAAAGGAGCAGGGAGGTGACCGCAGTCAAGGAGACGACATTTAACAAGCTAAGCACTCCCAATCTTTGAGTCCTCCCCCCTCTCTCTCTATCATATCTCTCTACAGGCACAGGGGTAGGGAGTTTATTAAACGTGCTCCGAGAGCGAGGGAATGAGTGAAAGACGGGAGTGAGGGATGGAGAGAGCAAGCAAGTGCTCAACAGCACAGTACAGGAGCCATGAAAATTGGGAATTTCTAAACCTCAAATGTTGCAGGGCAAGATTGACAGAGGGATTGGCGAGCCACAGGACATTTGTGTCAGTCCTGCACCTACACAGTCTAACACACACACACGTATCCAACAAAGGACCTCAGAACACCAAGAGTCTGTCAAGGAACTGTCTGTAAAAACTGATTGTTATTCTCTCTGACTAACAGTGCCTCAGGACATGCCACCTGGTTCAGCAGCCTCTGAGAATAACGCTTCATTGTTTCCATTAGGGAATGGCTGTGAGATCCCTGTCAGAGGTTGTCCCTTTCCCTCACTGCGTTCACATAAAACACACAACTGGTGATTAGCCCTGGAGGAGTGCCTTTTTGCTGTTTTGTTTATAAGTGGGCGGAGCAGATTGCCTCGTGGGAATGGGACTTCACTCAGCATAAACACACACTCTTAAAAACGTCAACATCAACGACCTCGGAGTCGTTTTGATTCATAAACATATTGAGGTTACTGATGCAAAATCAAATTATTTATACTCAATTCCAGGTTATAAGTTAAAAGTCATTATCTTTGCATGCTGTGCAATTGGTTCAAAAAGGAAAATACTTTTTTTGCTCCAAAAAGGATGGAGCCCACAGCTAACTCAGTCTGATTTGGGAACCCTGAATGTCAGTGTGTAGACGTCTTCAGGAGAAAAGCCTGCCTTGTGATTCCAATCAATTAAAGCCATATCTCAATCTCGGCGCTCGTGCTCGCATGAAGCAGGAAATCAAATGTCGTGCTCACGAGTTAACCCCATGTGGAGTGCTTCAAACCACCTCCCCCTCCTGTGGCGTGCTCCAATCTGCTGTGTGTGGCTTGTCAATATTGCCCATGAGGGTTCCTCTACCCCACTGATGGGGATGAAACATTAATGATTATGTTTCATAATGGCCAGCGGGCATCTGGGGTCCCCTGGGAACCCTTTCCCCCTCCATATTTAATCTGATTGGGCTTCCTTCTCCCTCCTTCACACTGATTTAGTATCCATTTCCAATGAGCTCTGAGACTGGGAGTGCTAGAAATGGCCGTCGTCCGTTAACGAGGCCTCAGAAATGTATCCACTCATCCACTAAATAGAGGAGCTTCCCTGGTTCCATCCTCTCTGAGGACTGGGGCTGACATCTCTGAAGGGCTGAGGAATCAACAGCCTCTGTGACGGTCAGGGCCCGTGGCTGGTATTGTGACAGGAAGGAACAGGGCCTGATCTGGAGCAGATGCCATTAACGTAAGCCAGAGACCGTCAAGCCAGAGAAGAAAGTCTATGTCCTAGAGAGTATGGAGGATTGAAAAACATGTATTTTCACACTGCCGCATTCTCCCCTCCTCTCAGCCTTACTCCATCCCCAGGGGCATTTTCTCCCATCATGTACTATGTATGTGGAAAACTATGCATGTTCCACCCCGGCAAATGAGATGACAGATGAGTAATGGGATGGCATATTAGAGTAGTGCTGATGCTGCATAGTGTCTCCTCTCCCCTCCTCAACAGGTCGATTTATGACCAGACGCTCCTTGTCCCAGTCAGGTGGCCTGACAACAGGGACTTACTCTGCGTGGGCTGCCTAGTGTATCGATCAGGACGAGGAGGGAGGCGGTAGTGGAGAGGGGCGGGGGTTAGCTTATGCATGAATAAACAGGTTTCTGCCCGGGCGTCTGTCTGCCTGCTGCACCCCTCCTTTACACCCCCACCCCATTCCCTGGCTGGTGAAAATTAGAAACATGAACCTGGCATACGCCGTCCGAGAGCTCGTCTCCAATAAGAGTAACTGTGAGGGGGGCAGAGAGGAGAGCGGGTCGGGCCTGGCTGGGAGGGAAGAGTAGACATTTGTCAAGCTGCTAGGGCCAATGCTACTGGAAGGGAAAGCTCTGTGCCAGATGAGGGAAAGGGATGCAATAGGTTACTGCAGTGGCCATAAAATACACAGGTTGTCCTGCTATCTCTTCTACATGCATACACACATGTCCAAACTCAACACGCACCCCCAGATAACCACACACACACACACCGGGTTGGAGTGAGTATCCCACGCAGTGGTAGCCGTAGACTCTCGCTGCTATTATTGGCTATCGGTCAGAGGATAGGAGAGTGGTCGCGTCCTTTGCCCTTCTCAAGGAGACTTTAGCGCCAGACACACACACTCTTATCATCTGACTGAGTCAGACAGCCCAACGTAGCCCAGCGCAGCAGCTCCACCACTGGGAAGATTAGCAGATTTCACAGCCTGAATGAAAACATTTCAGAGCCTCGTGTAGCACATTCATTATCTATTAATAGCATAATAAATAGGTAAGAATTGGTATGAAGACATAGTTGTATTAGGTTTAAACACCTTTACACAATAAGCCTGTAATTATCTAAATTGTTGTTTTCTGTACCGGATGCAGCTGAACCTGTTGGTGTTTAAGTTCTTTTGGACTGTAAACACAGTTGCCATGGACACCTCCGCAATGCCTATTAACATGCAGGCTAGAGACAGGCTAGCCCGGGTCAGACCGTTTTAGCGACATGCTGGTGCCATATTAACAACTAGCTCCTCCTGGTCAGTCAGTCATTTCCTATGTCTGTGAGGTGATCGGTCTCCGTGACAGACAGGCATGTGGAGGTTGTCATTACTGACTGTTTTCCATCGCCTCTGATTCTGAATTTGGTTCATTCTTCATTAGTGAAAGGGAAATTAACGGCCACAGCGCATGACTTTAATAACGTAACTTAGCAGGCCTCTGCTCTACTCATTTTGTATGGGTGTGAAAGTAGTGCTTAGCAGGAACTCTGGGTAATGGGGGTGTGGAGTGTTACCTTGCAACAACAAAACATACCGTCATAAAACGGAAGTCAGAATTCTATCAATACAGCACTTTACACTTTATAGGGCCATTTATTTTGTTTAGTCACTCATAACTATCCAGTTGAAGAGCTCTATTTACGTCATACATATTTTCCTTTTGTGCGAATCACTATCTCGGCTGTTTTTCATTTTCAAACCTAATAACCTTTTCAAGGTAGTTAAGTTTAGTTTGTTGCTGGTCTTACAGCGTTAGAGTAGGGCATAATTGTGCCAATGCCTGATATGTTAAATCATATTAAGCTCCTAAGTGGTTCATGGAATTTAGCTCATTGGAATCAGGCTTGTCCAATTCTGACATAACGTAACCTCAGTTCCCAATCACTGTTTATTTGCGCTATATTTCTTGTTGACTATAAGCTATGAACATTCTACTAACCCAATATTGGCTATTTGTCTATAGAGACACTGTAAGTGTACCAGACCTGTTGCACTAGCCCCTTATGGACTCCTGTGAACTAATAAATTATTGGGTTTATACAATGAGTCATGGAACCAGAAGTAGGTTAACATGATAAGCTAGTCATTTCAACTCTCAAGCTATCACTGACACATCTAAGACACCAGCTATTTAAAAGGCTTCAAATGATTTAGCTTTCATTGAAGTAACATTCTCTGGGCTCTGCAGTCTCTTTCTGAATCACAAATGGCCCTTATTTCAAGACGGAAGACTTTCTCATGCGAAATGTTATATTTGGATGTCTACATGCCTCTGTGAAGCTACAGTGTTAATGTTGACTTATATATTAGCTGAGGGGGAATCAGAAAGGCCACTACTGTACATGGTCTTCAGGACATTTTTAGATTACCGAGTGATGTCATGGCCACACATCATGCTGACCACCAAACGTTATATTTTATTTTCCCATTTTTGGACATGTCTGACCTGCTACTGTGTGCCACTGCCAGACTGTGATGGTCTAACGGCAAGACCAACAGCATTTTTCCGACAGGCAAATTTCCAATCGCGTCAGTGGCAAAGTCATGTACTATAGGTTTCCCGCAATATTACACTGAAACAGCAGGGGACCTCTACTGCAAATGTTCCCTCTACGGACAATATCATGTGTTTTATAATGTAGTGGGGCTTTGAGATCTCGACACAAGCCGCAAGGGTTACATTACAACTTGAGCTTCTCATAAATAACTCAAACCTCCCACATACCTTCCATTGACACAAATGCATGACTTGCGGTGTGAGGGTATCGCTAGTCAGATCACATGCTCCAAGCCTGTAGTGTGCCTCAGGTCAATAGGTTACCTCATTCCCATCAAACCTAAAAAAAAATATCACTACTGTATCTGCATCAGTAACGTGACTTGTGGTTTTGTGTCACTAGGGGAGCAGTCACAATCATTCACTCTCTCTCTCTCGCTCTGTCTCTCCTGTGTTTTAGTTTTTGTTCCCACAACATGAGCACAGGGTATCCGTATCAGGAACACGTCCTCTCCCTCCGTCTCTCTCAGTAGTGACACGGCGATGACTACAGTACAGTTATATCACCCGTGAGGCCCATCAGGTCTCGGGGTTTCCTGTTCACACTCATCCTGCTTATTGCGTATTTCTGTAGTTTTAAATGTGTATGTTGTATCTCGATGTGTATTGTGTACACAGGGCTTACCTGGAAAAGAGGCCCTCGGTCTCAGTGTTGACTCCCAGTTAAAATAAAGGTTAAGTCCATACAGTTTGATATGTCAGCCCTTGACAGCATCCAAACACAATGAGGGATGTCACAAGGACATCTACCACAGATACTGTCCTGCACTTGGATGTCACTGTCGACGAGCTGCTCGGATGCACTTCTCTATTTGTCACCATCGATTCCTTGTTAGTTGGCACATTAGGAGACTGTATGCTCTATTACTGGGACTGCATTTAAGACCTGTCTTGGTCAATTACATGTAAAGGGCATTTCAAAGGGGTCGGTTTTTACACCGCACCCCTGGGTGCGTTCACAGACTTTGTACGGTTGTAGTCTATGCAGAGATTCCTAGCTATGTCATTTGTAGTATACCGCAGATGCACAGAGGTTGTATATAGAAGGGGCTTTTTATACAGAATGCTCCGTTTTAGAAACGGGACACAGGCAACCAGTTGTTTTTGGGTGTGGTGAGTGACTTATGTGTCTGATTACAGTCTTACTGTAGACTCACTCACACCAGACCCGGGTTCAAAGACTATTTCTGGTATTTCAATTCATTTAATGCATTTCAAAACAAGTATTCAGATAAACTATATTTGAAAAAACTAGTTGTTGAATGTAAATACTTGGAAAGTATTGGAAAGAAAATACTCATACACTCCCTTGCATTTAACCCAGGTATTTGAAATACGTATTTGGAAAATACTTCCAAATACAATTTGGTTGAGAAATTGTTTTTTACAACAACAAAAAACATGAAAAAGACTCATAAGTACTTGTTTTGGGCTGTGTATTTAAAAAATACTCAAATACACAGAAAAGGGCATTTAAATAACAAATACTCAAATACACATTTTATCCCACAAAGACTGCACCAGACAAAGCCCACTCATTTTTCCCAGCTACCCTATTATATACACCACATGATAAATTACCATGGCAATTACAGACAGTGAACAGCCAAACTACGGTCTAGTAGTGGGTAATAATGACTGGATCACACTGTACAATAGCCACTGGTGAGAAGGAAAGGGTGAGAAAATCACTTAGCAGGGGGTTGCTCCCCCCTGACGACCCTATTACAGCAGCCAGAATTGGAGATGAAACTAGTGCTGGAAGTGAATGGTGGGACTGGATGTCCTGTACCGGAGTCGTTCTCAAGTCTCAGCCTCAATTCAAACAGGGAAGGTTGATAGCTGGGCTGGGTAGACAGAGGTGTGTGCCTGTGCTTGTAGGGTGAGTGCTAACTGTCTAGCTGGCCTGGACTGGGACATGCCCAGGCTAAACCTTGTCCAGACCAGGACAGTGTTACTGTCTGGGGACAGAGAAAGGACCTGATAGGAGACAGGATGTCCGTCAGTGCCTATTAGAGGTAATGAGATGCAGGGTGACTGTGAGCAGCCAGGAGCTCTCCTGAAAGCTGCCAGACGACAGCAGACAAAGGCTCTGCATGTCACTGTCCAGAATGGAACGGATTACCGGACACTACACATATGGGGATCTGTGTCACATCAATTGCTGCATATATGTTTAACTTATTATAACATCCATTATCTGTCATATATACATCAAGATTTCTATGACTGTATTAAAGAAAATTGGTCCTATTTGAGCCAAATTATATAGTGAGTGTATTACTCTGAATAACATAACTACATTTTTTTTATTGTATGTATTCAGATATAACCTTTTAGCAATTTATCACGTTAACATATTGTAATCCTTTTGGATTTCTTTGACGGGCATAATCATATCATATGAATAACATTATCTAGTTAGTTTATTAGCCAGAGGGCATTTTGTATAGTCATGTAAATCCGCCCCCCCGCAGCTGTGTGCAGAATGATGATGGTCCTACATTAAAGAGCAGAGCTAGACATACAGTATCTGCCAGAACAATAGACCAGCCACAGATAAACATCTCCATTCAGCCCTCAATAGCTGCTGTAAATATGATGTGCAGATTACAGTACTTGTGGCTGCCAGGGGGGAGGCAAACCATAGATGTGTGTGTGTGTGTTTGGTGGCAGTCATGTGGCTCACAGCAGAACATGAAACACAAGGCCAGATCATGTTAATGAGCATGGGAGACCAGCAATACCTGTCCTTCTGGTAGTGTTATCTGACAAGCATTTACTACCATGCTCTGCTGCTGTAGGCCCACTATGCAGTTTACCTGAGTCACAGCCACATAACATGTCTTATCTATCTTCTTTGTCGTGAACAAAACATGTTTCCTTTTGGTGTGCTTATCTGTTGATCACACAAATGTTTCGTGACAGACAAGACACAGCTGTAAAAAGGACATGGAAAATATGTTCAGGCTGAAGTCTGCTGGATTCTGATCTATAGACCGCTGTAAAGTAGCCTTTATTACTACGACAAGTACTTTCAGTTTTAAAAAAAACTAAAACATTCAAACGAGACCATTAATAAAAGTAGAGATGCATGCGTTTCCATGTAATTGTGCATTTGCTCCATGACTTCGCTTGGTAGTCGAGTCAAGTCTGGTGTCCGTCAGCTAGAGGCGTGGTGAAGTCCCTCCACATCTGGGAGGAGTCCACTATCTCGGCGTTGGCAGTGACTCGTAACCTAGAGAACACTGCGTTGGAAAGCATGGGACCACGGTGGGTGAGACCCGGAGACAGCGCTGGTGTTATCAGACAAATTACATAGACCACTAAGTGTAGCCATTGTTTATGAGTTTACGCAAAATACGGAACACTATTCAACGGGAGTTAAGAACAGTATTCTCTGACAATATTGTAAACCGGTAAGTTGATCAACGAACTTATTTTGCTATTGTAAAAGAAGCGACTTCTTTCATTTAGGCAAGCGTGCGCGTCTCCACATCGTCCACAGTAAACACACTATAGGCTAGTATTTCGTTGAATTGCGTTTCTTTGAGTTGCATTATTAATAAATGAATTTTTGAAAATATTTCTGTGAACTTTTATGGAAACCAAAGTACTGTCATTGTACTTGTGCCCATTATAGCTGTTGCAGCAGTACCCAAACAATAAAGCGTTATACTTACTTGTGCATTAGCTACCAGCTGTAGACTAGCTGCTCACCAAGTGAACCTGAAAGGGACTATTTTAAACGTAATGTGGTGGTGATCTCTCTCACAAGATTGCGTAGATGTGTGGGCAAGTGTCCTTCCTCAGTGTACTTTCCTCTTGACCCCTTTGGTCGCTCTCATTGAACTAAACGTTGAATCACTGGTGATGTGTCTGAGTCTCTATATTTGCTTTCTTCCCATTCATCATTTGGCTTGTGTGGTTTAGAATGCATAATTTGAGTCACTTAAGGGTCTATACCAAATTATTCCTAGATGGATATATATATATTTTTTTTTTTCCTATGACAATCTTCAATGTGTTTTTAAAATATATATTTTTTTATAGCAGTGGTGGCAAAGTTAGCCGGGGTCATAGTTAATCAAATGTTATTGGTAACACACACATATTTAGCAGATGTTATTGCGGCTGTAGCGAAACACACTAACTGCATTGAAAGAATGGCAGTCTCTGACCAAACATTTTAGAGGCCATCATCCTGGCCCGCAGAGACATTTATTTTTTTAAAGCTAATTTCCTGCAAATTTGTTGTTGTTGCTATGGACAGAGATACCCTTTTAGCATTTTAAAGCTAGTTTCTGCAGTTGTATACATTTTGTCATGGGGCTGATAGGAAAATTGCAGTTTTAAAGCTAATTTCTTGCAATTCTACACATTTTGACATGGGGCTGAGAGAAAATTTGCTACAGTGCCTTTGGAAATTATTCAGACCCATTGACATTTTGTTAGGTTACAGCCTTATTCTGAAATGTATGAGTTTTTTCCCCTTCATCAATCTCCACAATACCCCATAATGACAAAGCAAAAACAGGTTTAGAAATGTATGCAAATTTATAAAAAAATAAAAAATAAAGTAAATATTACATTTGCATAATTATTCAGACCCTTTACTCAGTACTTTGTTGAAGCACCTTTGGCAGCGATTACAGCTTTGTCTTCTTGGTTATGACACTACAAGCTTGGCACACCTGTATTTGGGGAGTTTCTCCCATTCTTCTCTGTAGATCCTCTCAGGCTCTGTCAAATTGGATGGGGAGTGTTGCTGCACAGCAATTTTCAGGTCTCTCCAGAGATGTTCGATCCAGAGAATTTCAATTCAGGATTCTGACTGGGCAACTCAAGTACATTTGAGACTTGTCCTGAAGTTACTACTACGGTGTCTTGGCTGTGTGCTTAGGGTCATTGTCCTGGAGCAGGTTTTCATCAAGGATCTCTCTCTACTTTGCTCCGTTCATCTTTCCCTCGATCCTGACTACTCCCAGTCCCTGCCGCTGAAAAATATCCCCAGAGCATGATGCTGCCACCACCATGCTTCACTGTAAGGATGGTGCCAGGTTTCCTCCAGACGTGACACTTCGCATTCAGGCCAAAGAGCTCAATCTTGGTTTCAACAGAGAATAGAATCTTTAGGTGCCATTTGGGTAACTGCAAGTGGGCTGTCATGTGCCTTTTACCGAGGAGTAGCTTCCGCCTGGCCACTCAACCATAAAAGCCTGATTGGTGGAGTGGTGCAGGGATGGTTGTCCTTCTGGAAGGTTCTCCCATCTCCACAGAGGAACTCTAGAGCTCTGTCAGTGACCATTGGGTTCTTGGTCACCTCCCTGACGGCCCGGCCCGTCTCCCCCGATTACTCAGTTTGGCCGGGTGGGCCAACTCTAGGAAGAGTCTTGGTGGTTCCAAACGTCTTCTATCTAAGAATGGAGACCACTGTGTTCTTGGGGACCTTCAATGCTGCAAAAATGATTTGCTACCCTTCCCAAGATCTGTGCCTCTACACAATCCTGTCTCGGAGCTCTACGGATAATTCCTTCGACCTCATGGCTTGGTTTTTACTCTGACATGCACTGTCAACTGTGGGACCTTAATGTAGACAGGTGGGCTTCTTTCCAAATCATGTCCAATCAATTTAATTTACTACAGGTGGACTCCAATGAAGTTGTAGAAACAGGAAGACCAATGGAAACAGGATGCTCCGGAGCTCAATTTTGAGTCTCATAGCAAAGGGTCTGAATACCTAATGTAAATAAGATATTTAATTCTAATAACCTGTTTTCGCTTTGTCATTATGGGGTATTGTGTGTAGATAGCTGAGGAAATGTTCTTATTTAATGCATTTTAGAATAAGGCTGTAACGTAACAAAATGTGGAAAAGGTCACAGGGTCTGAATACTTTCTGAAGATGCTGTAATTTCCTGCAATTCTACACATTTTGCCATGGCTTTATGCTGTGTTCTTATGCTGTGTTCTTATGTGACTCTAACATTATAACACAATCCTGCTGCTGCTAAGTGGATGCTTTGCTGTAGGCCTTCATAATGATCAAATGCCACCTGAGGAGCCCATAGTCAGTTCTATCTACATAAAAAAAACACACACTCACTGCATTGAAATAATTAGGCTCCGTGCAATGGCGTTCTCAGTGCTTGCCTTGGGCAGGAGCTCACAAAAGTTTGGACACACCTACTCATTCCAGGTTTTTTCTTTATTTTTTGCTATTTTCTTCGTTGTAGAATAATTGTGAAGACATAAAAACTATGAAATAACACATGGAATCATGTAGTAACCAAACAAAGTGTTTAACAAATTAAATTATATTTGAGTTTCTTCAAAGTAGACGCCCGTTGCCTTTGACAGCTTTGCACTCTCTTGGCATTCTCTCAACCAGCTTCAAGAGTTACTCAGCAGTCAGCTGGAATGCATTTCAAATAACAGGTGTTGCTTGTTAAATGTTAATTTGTGGAATTTCTTTCCTTAATGCGTTTTGAGCTAATCGGTTGTGTTGTGACAAGGTAGGGGTGGTATACAGAAGATAGCCCTATTTTGTAAAAGACCAAGTCCATATTATGACAAGAACAGCTAAAATAACTACTGTTAGTGCTGATACCTCGATTTTTCTAAGGCTTGAGTTCCTGCACCTCTTAAAGGATATTATCTCAGAAGTTATGTGGTGCTCCTGCACCTCACTAAAAACGGTACCGCCACCCACGATGAGTACCGGCACCGATTTAAATCCAAGTCAAGCACGGGGCATTCTGCTATGCATAACAAAGCCCCAATAGATCAGTGAAACTGCATCAACCTGTGACTATGAAAGGCCTGGGGATGTTCAACACGTAGCTGGCATTAGTCTGAGAGGGTGTTTATTGTTTCCGTTTTTGTTTCACTGATTTATGTGGCCAGAAATGAGCCCAGCGTGACCGTAAACTTCAGTGGGCCTGCCTGCTCCCTTCCTCTGTGAGTTGTTTGGGTTGATTTTAAGGCGTCGGCATGCTTCAGTTCGGCTGGTGAGTAGCCGGACTCGGCTAGGAGAATCGAACAAGTGTGCTCGTATACACTCTTTTAAAAGACTTACGCTTGGAAAAACAAGAAAAAAGCGGTAATAGTAATTTTGCAGAGGAGGTCTTAGTCGTGCAAGTTTACATATATCTAAGATGTCTGGTGCAGTATTTCTCAATGAATGAAACTTTCATTATTAATCCCAATCACAGACGAAGGTGCGAAGACTTCAGCTACCGACGTCGGCTTGGCTTTTCGTGTGTGCCCGGACAGCCGAAGAAACCCTTACCGAAGTCCAAAACGACACAAAATGTCCTCATAATATTTGCACAAACTCTCCCAAACCATTTCGGCTGTGAAGCCTGTGGATGCCTTTACCCTCTGTCTTTGATGTTGGGGAACTGGGATGGTGGCTGTCGCCCTGTCGAGGTGCTCCGGGGCCACAGAGAGGCAACAAAAGGGCCCCTGGAATCCTGTAGTGCAGGGCTGGCGAGAGCAAACACACCCAGGGAGCAGAAAACAGGGACTGGAGGATAGACCAGGCATGCCTTTTGGCGCAGTGGGCTCTCTGTCATGGCAACCCAGCAACCTGGTGTCCGTTTGACTGTCACACACCCTCAGTGCTACATGCTGCTGCCTAGAGAATGGGTTTCATTAAACCACAGCCTAATGTTTTACTGGGAGACTGCTTATTACTGGTGTTTGTCTGTCTGAAGTCTCCTGTGGAGTTATGAGTCCTTGTGGCGCATTCCATACAGGATTTTACCTCAGTGTTTTACCCAAAAGGCTCAGACTTTTCTGTTTCCCTCTACATGGGCTGGTACCCGTGTCTCAGTGAGCCATGGCTCCTGCAGATCTGCTTTCTCTTGGGGCCCAAGCCAAGCCACTGGTACGTTGTGATTATGCAGATGTTGTTTCTGCTCTTCACAAGTCCACATTGTCAGCCCTATCAATGGAAACACAATTGCAAGAAAAAAAATTGTGCCCGAACAGCTGCAAGAACCCCTTGCCGAAGTCCAAAACGAACAAAAAACGTCACAAAATGTTGTCATAATATAGGCACAAGCTGTTTTTCCAAATAGTTTTGTCTGGGAAGCACGCGGACGCCGTAACACTGGTGTTAGTTGAGAAGCCGCATTGGTACTGTATACCACGGTAGAGAACTCACCTGGCTGGCACTGAACATTTGCTCATTGAGTTTGCACCCTCACTCACACAAAGATGCATTTAAGTTCAACTACAGAAGGGACCTCGATGCTTATTTAGAAGTTGTGAAGCTTGCGTTAATGTCTGTCCAAGGAACATTGTCCAGAAATGGAGTGCAGTTCACTGTTATCCAAGAATGTTCCTTGATTGTATACTCGAAGGGCTTTATATTTCAGCAGACAACTCTACTCTACTCCCCTTCCTGACGTTCTTTACACAGCACATGCTCATTCACATAATTGTTGTTATTGTCATGAGGGGCCAACTCTTTCAGAGGGCTTTAACACCACTGTAGGGTTAGAGACAAAACCACAAAGACCCAGGCATGCGGATCATCTTTTTTTTACAGCAGAGAAATGTGTGACCACAAGGAACATTGCATTCTATTTGTACTGCCCAAATAGGGTCTGCAGTCAGAATTGATATGGACAGAGTTCCTTGATTTTCTTTATGGAAACATACCAAACCATATGATTGTGTTATTTTCGCGCTCTTGATGTGACCTTTCAAGAATGGGATGTGTTCCCCTCGCATCTGCCCCTACCATTTTTGTTACAAAGTAAAGGTGGATTTACATTAGTAAAATATGTCTAGTGAGATCTATCTCTCTTCAACATCAGTTACACTTTTCTGTTTATTTTATTATTATTATTTTTACTATTTTTTTTTTACCCGCCTTTCTCCCCAATTTCGTGGTATCCAATTGTTTTAGTAGCTACTATCTTGTCTCATCGCTACAACTCCCGTACGGGCTCGGGAGAGACGAAGGTCGAAAGTCATGCATCCTCCGAAACACAACCCAACCAAGCCGCACCGCTTCTTAACACAGCGCGCATCCAACCCGGAAGCCAGCCGCACCAATGTGTCGGAGGATACATCGTGCACCTGCCCACCTTGGTTAGCGTGCACTGCGCCGGGCCCGCCACAGGAGTCGCTGGTGCGCGATGAGACAAGGATATCCCTACCGGCCAAACCCTCCCTAACCCGGACGACGCTAGGCCAATTGTGCGTCGCCCCACAGACATCCCGGTCGTGGCCGGCTGCAACAGAGCCTGGGCACGAACCCAGAGTCTCTGATGGCACAGCTAGCACTGCGATGCAGTGCCCTAGACCACTGCCCCACCCGGGAGGCCCTACTTTTCTGTTTATACTAGCCTTGACTGTGGTGTGAGCAAATCCACATTCCTGCTTCATGTGTGTGCAGTTATTAGCATATCGTAAATACACTATATTCAAAGGTATGTGGACACCTCTTCAAATGACTATTTCAGCCACACCTGCTGCTGACCACTGTATAAAATCGAGCACACAGCCATGCAATCTGCAGAATGACAGATTTGGACCTTGTCAGCTCGGGGATTTGAACTTGCAACTCTAACCACTAGGCTACCCTGCCGCACCATTACAAACATTGGCGGTAGAATGGCTTTACTGAAGAGCTCCATGACTGTCAACGTGGCACCGTCATAGGATGCCACCTTTCCAACAAGTCAGTTAGTCAAATTTTGGCCCTGCTAGACCAGCCTCAGTCAAATGTAAGTGCTGTTATTGTGAAGTGAAAACACCTAAGAGCAACAACGGCTCAGCCGCGAAGTGGTAAGCCACACAAACTCACAGAACAGGAGTGCTGAAGTGTGTAGCATGTAAAAAATCATCTGTCCTCGGTTGGAACACTCACTATTGACTTCCAAAGGCCTCTGGAAGCAACGTCAGCACAAGAACTGTTCGTCGGGAGCTTCATGAAATGGGTTTCCATGGCCGAGCAGCCGCACACAAGCCTAAGATGCGCAATGCCAAGCGATGGCTGGAGGGGTGTAAAGCTCGCCGCCATTGGACTCTGGAGTAGTGGAAACACGGTCTCTTGAGTGATTCATCACTTTTCACCATCTGGCAGTCTGACGGATGAATCTGTGTTTGGCGGATGCCAGGAGAACGCTGCCTGCCCCTATGCATAGTGCCAAGTGTAAACTCCATATTAATGCCCATGATTTTGGAATGAGATGTTTGACGAGGAGGTGTCCACATTCTTTTGGCCATGTGGTGTTTCTTAGTATATAGACAAACACAAGAATAGCAATTCAAATTATACAGTAGCTTCTCATCTAAACCATACTGCACATCATGTTGCACACGTGATTAATGCAACAATTCACGAATGTGTGGATATTTTCCGGAGTAGTGTGCGAGACATCTCTTAAAGAGAGATTTGAGTCTAGCTATGTATTTTTACACTACACAAGTATCTCTCCTGGACCTAGTCGTGTAGTTCAAAGAGGCTCTAAAGTGTTGTTGTAATGTTACCCTCTCGCTGGGTGGCACATATGGTCTCGAGGCATCTGCAACTCATCGCTCAAGTTAATTCACTTAATCAGTGTTGACACATTATGGAACAATAAGATAATTAAAACAAGCATTTTACTCAAGTTATTTCCTAATACACAGTGTGCTCATGTTTGTGTAATCTGTTAGACTGAACCTATTTAGCCAAAGGGAAAGGAGCTATGGACTTCCAACAGTTTGTGTTTTAGGTCCATGTCAAGCTAGACATCTTGATGCATGGTTGTTCTCCTCCCCATAAGCCATTTGGAAGGCTGTGTGCTGCGACGGCCCAACGTTAATTCTGAAGTGCTAGCAACTCTCAGAGAAGCACAAATGTTTCATGTCTTCCCTCTGCACATTTCTCTCCATATAAGGGTGTTTGGCTGGGACTTATCAGGCGTTGGTAATATCTGTGCTTATTGTCACGTTCCACACGGCCTTTTACTGTCTGTAGGTAGAGGCACTGTTAGGGGAACCACAGAAGCTCCCTCTCTCTCTCTGCTGTACATCCTGACTCTGACACAATGGAAAACAACCCTGTTTTTCTGCTCCACTATTGTTGATGGTCTATTCAAGGCCATTTCAACTGTTACACGATTGGACCACTGTACTGACTTACTTGAGCTGCTTGGCTACCATGGAAAAGCATAATGGCATGTGTATTGCAGTTTTTTGCCCCTGTGGCTGGAATTGTATTTGGCCTTTGAGGCAATGGGAGAAGAGTGATGTGCATGTAGTTTGGGCAGCTGTGTGTGGAGTAGAGCTATTAAAAGCAGGTGAGTTCAGGCCGGTGTCAACAGTGTCCTGGCAGGGACTTCACCACCGGCCTGGCTACCATACTGACAGGCAAATGGCTGGCACGACCACCACTTCCTGTCCCGTTGGCTCCCTCTCATCGCGAAAAGGACACAGGACACCAAACCATAGTTTGCCATTGGCTCACTCATAGGGGCGGATGTCCGGACCCAGATTTAAGCCAACTTCTGGCCTGAAAAGCCCTTTCAAATCAAGTCTCTCTTGTAAGATTTCGATCTTCAATTTAAGATTTAAAAGTGCTTTTCACTCGAGGGTTAGGCTTAATATCCGTCTGTGAAACGGCCCTGTTGTTTCCTAAAATCACTTCTGTGAAAGGCCTTGCGCGCCAGATGCCCTGGGACTAGGGTTCTATTCATTTCATTTTGTTCATTGGTCAGACCGTTGAGACATGACTACAATGAAAGATTTCCCCAAGTATGTCTGTAGCAATCTGTCCCAGTATTTGATCCTCTACTACACAAGCTTATTGTTGGTTAGCGGGACTGATGTCCAGCTGAATAGCCCATGGCTTATTCATGTCCAGGTTGACACCCCTAAATGGCTACAGATTGAAGCCTTTGAGGAGATTTTAATGTGTTCGTTCAAATTGAAGTGGGCTTCTTGCGTGGGGAAACGAAGATCGAATGAAGTAGAGGGTTTTAAGCGACGTGCCAAGTGAGCTCGCAAGGTTAAGCCTCATGGTGCAGAAGATGGACGGTTCCCGAGTCTTGTCACGGAGTGGAGATTTTCCGTGTCGGGTCCTAAGCTCATCGAAGCTCAGGATTACTTCAATACCTGCCTGTCCTCTATCCTGCAGCAGGACTCTTTACATTTACAGAGGATCACAAATGCTCATCTATGTGCCCTCACATCCATTACCTGTCATAATGTGGTAGATCACCTGAAACCTCAATCCCAAGCCAAGGCTATAGACTTCAGCTATGAAGTGGCAGCTAACATAACAGCAGTGTGTGAGATAAGGTGTAATTTTTGGTAAAAGCCCTACCTCCGCAACGGGACTTCAGGTTGCTGCCCAAGCTGCAGTTCTGCCTGAGCCCCTGTGTTGTCAGCTCCACATGGTATCAGTGATGTAGGGTTATTGTACAGAGGGCCACAGGTAACAGCCAGGGGTGTAATACAGATAATGAGCAGCACAGACACTAACACAGGTGTGATACGCGCTGCATGCATATACTTGTCATTGCCAGGTCCATGTTTGTGTGTCTTTTGTGTGTTTAGGTTTGAATGTGTGTGTGTGTGTGTGTGTGTGTGTGTGTGTCAGGGAATATCTAAACATATGAACACTAGTCCAGACGGGAGGAAGAAAGGCAGTTGGTAGTTGCCATAGTGCACCCCCATCCCTGTTTCCTAACCTACTTTACCAGTCAAGCACAACAATGGTAATTGTGATTGAGCTAGCCGAACCCTCCAGTAGCCACCAGGCCCCAGTGACCATCTACCTCTATTGGAAGAGTAAACACAGCACAGCTGGGACGCTATTGGCTGAAGGGCTCCGTTAGGCACTATGTATTGTCCAGTATTGTTCTATGTAATGGATGCGGATGATGCAGTCTCTTCCTACCTGATGACCGATCTCCACCGACTCACCCTGTCTTGTCTCCACCATCAGGGCTGAGAGCAGCCGACACCTCCAGTAACAAAACAGACCACAGTAAACTGTCACGTGTAAAGGTTACTGATGTGGGTTGATGATAAACACTTTCGCCAGTCACCTACCACGCAGAACAGCCTGCGCGAGTCTCCGGCTCAAGGGTTCTGGCTTTTTTTTGGAGAAATTAAGAGCTGTGGAGACTGGCTGAGAGCTTGGCTGCAGCAGCACTTGTGTGGAATGTGAGATGCATTTTCAGCCTCATCAACGCCGCTCTCACTCTCTCACATTAGCAGCTTAGTTTGATGCAGGAGTGAGAGCTCCTTCCACCCCGTCTCAGACTTTGTCATTCATTTGGCATCAGACCAATGTAAACAGCGAAGGCCTTGATTGCTCTCGGTCATCAGCAACCCTGAAATCCAAACACTGAATTAGCTCAATTAGAATTGAATGAAGAAGCAAAATGTATCAGAGTCATGTTTCCTGGAGAGATACTGTCTTTATGCCTGGTTTGGCCTGAAGCTCAGCCGCTGCAGGGGAGCCTGTTTGGCATCGGAGGAGCTTCAGGTACAATGATTGCGTAGATGGCTGGTTTAGATTTGCTTTGGCTTACAAACGCAACGTCCTGTTAGAAATGTCGAGAGGCATTCATGGGAAACGGGAGCTGTTAATGTGTGTGTTTGTGGGTGTGTCTGTCTGTGCCCTCCAGATGTCACGAGACTCGCCCCATCCTCTGTTTCTCAACGCAGTCCACCCAGGCCAGAACAACCCAGCATGCACTGTCTGTGCCAAGGCCCAAGGCTGGCCTTTTCTAGAATCATTACATAAGACGTTTTGACTCTATATCACTGTTCCCTGGCTAGCAGGACATAGCGGGTTGGCTCATGGTCTCTATACATCCATACCAGCCTGATCGACCCACCCTGCTCAACCCTCGGCTGGGTTTATTTTCTCAGCAGTTACAGGTGCGAAGGGGGAACATTTAGTTAGTTCCTCTCCAGGAATGAATGAGTCCGTACCCGCTGAGCTGAGACAGTACAAGGTGGTCTGGTGGAGTGGAGACAGATGTTTTGTTTCTCCTCTTGATTACGTTCGTAGTGCTACTGTGTGACACAGAATATGTTTCAGTCTGCACTCTGCAATGCACACAGTTCTCCTGCTCATAGTGTTCCACTTCATTTCAGCCACCGCAGGGATTGTTCTCATGTAATTGATGGCTCTTGTATCTCAAGTGATTTGTGTTCCAGATCAACAGAGATGGGAAGGGTGCTACCTTTAAACAGAATCCACGGGGTGAATCTCGTCATCGTCGGTCTCGTCACCCCCTTCTGTTGGTGTCCAGCAGTGGAGGGTCATGCTGACCCTGGGTGTTAGGCCTACCTTGATTGTGACTGACCCAGCCGTTGGTGCAATATTAATGAATCTCTCAAATGATGTTATCGCGGACAGCCAAGCGCTTCCATTTTCTAAAATGGCATATTTTAACATTTTAGTTGTCTAGCCAGAGAGGGTTCACTGCCGGGTCACTATTTAAGAAGGCTCTGCTTTGTACCCTTTTCATTTAAATATGAGGCCTGTGATGATCACTGAACCGTCCTTCCCATAACAGTACAGTATGTAACAGTACATAACAGGTGTGTGTGTGTGGTGTATAGTAGCACAGTGCAGTATATGACGGGCTATTCCTGTCTGTCGACATTCAGCTGTCATTTGAGACGGTGGCTCCTAATCTCTAGCCACTCAATCCGAAAGTTGTTAAAGGTATGAGAGCAAAGAAAGAGACCGCCTCCTTTATGGACTGTCCTCCACTCCTCGGTCCAGCCACTGTCCCTTTAAGAGCAGAATGCTCGCCTCTCTCTGAGCTTGCAGTTAGTTGGAAGTGTCCATGCATTTGTGATGTAATACCCCTCTCTCTGCCCAGGCCTGACACTCTGCTACCCTTTAGGATTAGTGGCTGCGGGTCATCTCTCACAGTCCCTCGTGGTTTGGTCCACACTCAACAGGCCCTTTGTTGGCAGCTCCAGATGGGCCGGCCTGGACGGGGGGAATGTGCGAGGGCACAGTGCCTTCAGTTTAGCCTGGCTCTCTTGGGGAAAGGAAGGATTGAGTCACAGGCGAATGATTTTTTTTTTTCTTTTTGCATATCCTGTGTGCAGTTAAGCAACTGCTGGCCATTGGACCATGTGTGTTTTTTCTTCTGGTGAGAGAAACCCTCTCTTCAGAAGTGGTAGAGATGAGTGTGTGGGGCGGCAGCAGTAGCACATGTTGTGTTATGTGGCACTGCCTCTAACTGCACTCCACCCAACTGAATAATAGGAACTGTGTGTAAAACCCTATGGCCTACCATGGACATCCCCTATGTCGACGGAACGGCTGTCATCTAGCCGTATGGCTGTGGTCTCCTCAATCCTGCGTTTCTCAATGGAAACTCCATTGCCAACTATGCTTAAAAACCTCCTTCATTCTGTGTGTTTCTGAGTTCTTCCATTTTGTGATCTTGTGTGTGTTTCATTACCTCAGAACATGTCTTTTACCAATAAAGATTACTCAATTGCAGTGCCGTCCCAGATGTGTTTGTGAATGAACAGCAGACGGTTTGCTAGAGATGCGGGATGAAATTGATACAGTTACATATCGGGACATTATTTTTGATGACATATCATTTTGACAATATCAGAATATTATTTTAACTCTAGTTGGCTGTACCTGCCTTCATAGCTTGTTCTCATCTTTTTAAATAGGGAGCCAATTTTGTTTTCAGCGATTTTATTTCCATGACTGGTCTAAGCTCTTTCTTGTCCCTCTGCAGCAGACGTATGGTGAGCAATATATTTTGCAACATCTAATCGCAATAAAATCACAGTATCGAATCACAGTACATATAGAATCGTGAATTGCGATGCATATATTATCGGCACCAAAGTATAGTGATAGTATCGTATCGTGAGGTCCCTGGCAATTCCCAGCCCTAATGTTTACTAGTTAAGTGCTCATCTCATCCTCACATTGTAATGCGTGTGACTCAACCGCTGGCTGTGTAAAATCATTTATTCACAGTTGGATGAGATCAGTGATTAATGGAACACACCCTATCAGGCGACTCATAAGCCTGATGTCAGCTGGAACTGTCTGGGAGAGGAGACATGGATGTCTGACAGTACTAGGTGTGGCAAGTCTTCATTTAAGTGAATATAGCCTAATATGTTTTGGCATTGGCTTGTTTCTGTCAATCTTAGCTTGGGCTTCAGTAGTCTCTGTAATGCGGAGTTAGCAGACAGATCTTTATTTGTACAGATTTGCCCCTTTTTATCTGATATCCTATGTTTATTACTGGCAAGCACGGAATCTTATTATGATGGAATGATTCCATGAGGTATTATTTTTGTCCCTCTAAATCATTCTGTAGCCGATAGTCTGACTCCCGAGGGCTAATTTAGGCTCGCTGTGTGTTTTCAGTAGAAGCAGGCGGGCTGGGCAGGACACTGGAGGAAAAGCAGCAGGCTCTGTGGTTAGCTGCTCGCGTGGAGAGGTCAGCCTCGCTGGAAACTTGTGGTTCTTTTTCATACTAACAATGATATTTTACAGTAAATAGTTTCATATCCATGTCCATTTACTGATAATAACAGTGTAGTGAAAAGCCAGGAACTAGGGTTTCCTTAGCTGTAGCCTCGGTCCAAAGCAAACATTATAGATTCCTGGAATGTTATGACTTTCTCTCTGGTTTGTCTGTTCTACTGCCTTCATTCTCCCGCTCTCTCCATCGCCTTCATTATTACCTTCCTTATTACCTTCATCTAATGGAGGTTTGATGTGAGAGAATGCTGTTAATGGAGAACCTCCTGGTCTAAGATAGTCGGAGAAGCCATTTTAATGCACTCAGAGTATGTATTATACACCAGGCGGCTATTTTTATAAATGTTTTATTTTATTTAACTTTTATTTAACTAGACAAGTCAGTTAAGAACAAATTCTTATTTACAATGATGGCCTACCTCGGCCAAACCCGGACGGCGCCGGGCCAATTGTGCGCCGCTCTATGGGACCCCCGATCACGGCCGTTTGTGATACAGCCCGGGATCGAACCAGGGTCCGTAGAGACGCCTCTAGCACTGCGATGCAGTGCCACTTGGGAGCTATATCTGACATAGCGATGAGAAAGTCCATGAGAGTTATTCTTCATCCGTTGGGGGATGGTTTAATGCCTGCCTGTTTCTGCAATCCTGTAGTCCCACAGGCTTCTCACGGCTAACCCCCCTCCCTGCCAAGTGTCTGGGCTTTTAGATCTGCTACAACTGTGCTTACATATTTATAACACAGTCACACACCACTTTTCTATGCTACACTTCCACAGTAGGAGCTCGCTAACTCAACATGCCTTGCATCAGACAACCACACACATTCATCAACATAGAGAAACTTATAAATGCAGGCACATCTGTACTTTAGATATTGTAGGCATACCACAGTGTGTGTCTGACTGTCTATTAGAGCTTGCAGAGTTGGACTGTACTGCTGTCCTGGCTGATGTTTGGCCGTGTGTATGCTTTCCAGTGATGTCAAATTCCCTTATTTCCTGCATTTTCCTGTCATTAATCAACTCCCTCTTAGGAGTCGATGTGTCCGAGGCTGGATGACAGAACACGCTATAGGCTAGTCTAGGGGCAGATAACCTGGAGCTAGAGAGAGAGAGGGTCTGTCTCTTTCTTTCTCTCTGGTTAGTGACGGACCAGTTGCTCTCTCGATCTGCCCACCTGTGAGGAGCCAAACAGAAAGTGTTCTGTATCCCACCCACGCCAGATTAAGGAATGAAGGTGCAGAATAAAGACCCCCCTTGTCCTCTTATGAAGGATCAGCTTGACCCCTCTGACCTCCAGGGCTGAAGCATCTGCCTGACCATTACCAGCGTGCTCTACATGCCACAGACAGGCCAGACTGCCAGAGCATCTGCCAGAGCACAGTAATACGACACCCAATTTGTTCATTTCTATAAATTAGTATATTTGACTTGCCTTATGATTTTAGCTGTCCTCTAAATGTTCCCTAAGCACCGCTGTGTCATAGTATTCAACCTCGTGGCGATATTAGCGTGCGTTTCCTCGTCAGAGTCCTTGCATGACTGCCTAACGAGCGTGGGTCTCATTGACATTCTTTGGGCTCTTCATGGCTGGGTTAATAATGGGCTTGGCATCGGCTTTAATTCAATCACGTCAGTAAAAGGCTGCACATGTGGCACAGCTGCTAGTGCTTACCCCCTAGCCGAAGTGCCAGTCTGGTCCTACGTCAGCTGTATTGTTACCCTTTTTTGAAGCGATAAGGTTCTGTTGAGAGTATGAAAGACTTGTGTTTGACTCTGGTTTAAATCTAATCAGCCGACACTTGCCTTGTCCCAGACTCAGAGAAACTGGTGTAAGTGTTTTTTAGTGTCAGTGTTTGCTTGCCTGTGTTTGTCCTTTTCAGCCCCTAAGTCGATCCCATTGCTGGTTTGCCGTATAGTAGTTGTTTTGGGTTATAGATTGAGGGGGTCTATATATTTTAATAAATACACATAAGTCGACATTGGAAGTGATAATTCAACAGTGAATCATTTTAGCCCTGCTCTTTGGATTGGTTTCATGACATTTCTGCCAAATGAAACACAGAGGAGACTAAATGTGTTTCAAATTGAATAGAAGAGGCCTGAGGAAAACTGCACACGCGGACACACACACACAGCGAAAGTAAATAACATTGCATGAGTACCAGTGTGTATAGCTTGTAGGCTGGCCCTGACACAGTTCTTGTAAGTAATCTGTTTTGCTGGTTGGACGTGGAGCATCTGCTGTATAGCTCTGCAGGTGGTCAAGCTGTTCTGCTCGTGGGGCTGAGCTGAGCACTCCTCTGTGGGATGGTCCAGCGTGGCCTCCTTTTCTCAGACTGTTACCAACCAGCCTTCTGTATATCAATACAACCAGGGGCTCCCCAGAGCAGAGCTCCCACAACCTGGATGGAATAGCCACTCACAGCTGTGCGTTTATGACCAGGTGGAATGAGGTAAAGTCCAATCCAACTGATTACAGATAATGAGATGGCAATGAGGGAATCGTAGTCCTGGTCCTCCCATCTGGTATCAAAGTCATCAGCTTGTCAATGGATTGCGAACGTGAAGGCATTCGTTGAACTATTCTGGAAAATTCTCCATAACACAGAATTGTTGTGAGTCAGTGTCCCTCCGTTGGCGTGTGGAGAGAGTTGTTTTGCAGGCAGGGTAACCTCTCTTCAGAGAGCCGTTCCGGTGTGGTCAGCAGAATTCCTCAGTCAGCTCAGCTCTCTGAAGCGTGTGGACAGATGGACTGAGGCTGGCTCCTGGCCATCACGCATTCCACGCCTTAAACATGATCAGGCAGAGTGGATCACATTCCTAACCTATGCCTATAGTCCAGCCTGTATCTATTCATCTACCAGGTACACTGGACTTTGAACCGCCATATAGCATAAGCTTGGTTAGTGGAGACACCTTTTTAATGACACAGGGCTACTTTGCTTCATTGATGGTTAACTGTCCTCGTTTAACACGTATTGTTGTATACCTCAGAACGGAAGCATACAGCAGGTTTGTCAGTTGCGCTTCTCGGAACCAAAGTCCTTATTTGTGACATAAGCTCAGCTACAGTGGAGATTTCCGTGACCTTTGTCTCTCTCCTGGGTGGTATAGAGTTCTGTTTACATCGTATCACTTTAACCATGGCGTCTACTCATTTAGCGTGTGTGTGTAGGCTACTCATGTGTGTCTACTTATCAGTGTTTGTTTGTGTACTCCAGAAGTGGTGTAGACCAGGCGCAGCATGTCGGGGTCTCTAAACAGCTTCAATTAGTCCTGATGGATGGTTTATGTTGTAAAGGGTTGTCTCTGGCCTTTTGTTTACACGGCTCTGATGTAGACCCTGTCAGAACACCGCTAGCCATCTAGTTACATCCCTGCCCTCTCCTCTGAGAGAACCTAAAGTGTGTTCCATTACATGCATGTGGAACAGCCACAGCAGACCGGGCGACTCCCAAGCAGGCCACGGTCAGATCACGGTCAGGCCACGGTCAGGACACGGTCAGCGCTACACAAGTGCCATCGAGACCGCGTGGTGCGGACATGGAAGGGTCTTTGACATTGACCCTTCCATTGCCTTTGCACTACTTTTCAATGTCATTCATATATTTATCAATTCCCATTTTTATTCATTCAATTAAATTATTCACAATCTGCTCGTGTGTCCCAGTCGTATAACCTGGTGCCCCTGGGGAGCTTGTGATCTAGCCTGTGGTGAATTGGATCAAAGAGTGACTTTAGTGATTCAATGTCTGTGTGGCTTGACTCTGGCTCTATTTAGAGCCAAAATGGTGACTCCTTTTCCTCAAAAAGGGAACAGAAACCTCCTACTGGAAACCTACAGGCAAAATATGGACCCACTTGGCACAGTGGAGCTGGAACAGTTAACGTCAACCTGTCCTTTGGGCTTCCTGCATACACCGGACACCCAGTCAACCTGATTCAATTGAAAGACCAGAGAACAGTTTAGACACCCCGCCAGCACGACTCACGTGCCCAATGTGTTATATTGTAGGGGTGGGGATGGCGGTGTGGGCTGGAGATACGGCTGTTTGGGTTTGAAGAGTTGACCTTGAGGATTTGAAGAAAAGCTGATCTCACGGATGTGAGCATCTGCTACAGCCTCTGTAGCTCCCATCTTCCATGTAGAGGAGGAAACTGGCGTGTTTGACAGCCGTGTTGTGTCTTCCTGGGCTCGCCCCACAGTGCTGGGTGGAGAACTGTTTCCCTGGGCCCCTCTAGCCTCTTATCTGTCTCTCTGGCAATCAGAGCCCTCAGACCTAGACCATGGAGCCTGTGGCTTCACTGCTATCTCATGGGAGGGATGTCGTGTCGGCTCCCACCTCGACCTCAGCCCCCCCCCCCCCCCCCCCCCCCCCCCCAATTGCCAGTGGTCAGACTAATACAAGAGACCAGGGAACTGTTCACTGGTTTACCAGACATTTAATATAGTCCAATACTCCTGCTGCAGACATTGAACGATTGATACATAATAGGTTCTCCCACAGAGATAATGAGATTGAGGTGTGTCTTTTCCAGCTCGAACTATGAGAGTTAAACATGTCACAGCTTCTCTTCTGAGTGTCTGAGGGTGTCATCTTCCCCACAGCAGGAGAACGGCAGGTGCACATCAGCATTCCATCAGCTTCAGTCCTCATTAAGCTGCCTAATGGACAGAGTAAGGTTGTCTTGGGGGTTAAACTTTTCACACACGCGTTACACACACACACACACACACACTTGTTTTTGATCAATCAAGTTGATTGATTGCAACTTTGAAGGTGTGTATTTTCTATGCAAGCAGCATTCCCTTTCTCTGCTAAACACACACACACACACACACACACCCACACACACCACACACACCACACACACCACACACACACTGCTGACAGAAGCCATGCTAAATGGATAGTGACACTCCTGGGCGGATCATAGGGCTCTCTCTCCACTGAACATGGCAGTAGATGTGCTGTTTACTCCCAGCTCCGACTTCGGGTCTAGTATCGTCTCTGTCAGTGGGGAGGAAAACACACAGGCTGCCTTGAAGTAGTTCTGGGGCGAGAGCATCTCTGACACGCAGCTCTTTGTAGACTCCTTCCACTGGGGCCTGATCTGACAGGGGACTTGACAAAGGAGGTTGATCAGGCTGTCGATCTGGGCTTACTGCTTCCACTTTGGTATAACTGAGGAGAGCTAACAGACAGTAGGGGAAGTCAGGGAGGTAATATAGAGTTCTCACAACATGGCACTGAGAAAGGGACATGTGATGACTCTTAGTGGTTGTACTTTGTTCATCCCAAATGTATTCATAGTGTAGAATTGCCTGGGTTTTAAGTTGCTTTGTCCACATTAGAGAGCTTTAGTGTCAGGATGTGCTGAGATCCATCGGTCTCCACTTGTCCTCCTGGTGCTAGCAGAAAGACGGACGGACACTAAGCTTAGCCCACAGACGACATCCTCCTCTCAGGAGGAGAGCCAGACCAACATGGCCAGAGACAGGAGGGAGGTAGTTCAGTTTAGACAAGAACAAGAGACCTGACCTCTAAACTCTGACCCTGAATCATTGACATCATGGGGTCTGAATTCCACCTTCACTTTCTCTCTTGTTCTCTCGCTCTCTCTCGTACTCTCTCTCTCCCTCCCTCTCCCATATCTTCCCATCCTACCTCCCTCCAAAGCTGTAATTTCCATCAACAGTCTTTGTTGTGAATATTTCAATCCCGCTGGGTGTTGCTACTCAAATCCCCCCACGAGCTGTATAATCAATGGCATCAGATTACAAATGGCGCCCAGCTACCAGAATGCATCTGTCACAGTGTTGGGGAGAGACACTGGGTTATTAGCATGCTGAGTTAATGCCTCTCTCTCTCTGTTTTCTCTCTCTCTCCCATGGGGTTCAGTGTCAGCTGATAGTTTATTGTAGGGAGGTTTAGACATTATCAATGGGGCTGAGATGAGGTGTGAAATTAATTTGATGGCTTTTCCATGAACTGCCATTACACAATCCCCTAAATGAAAATGTCTACCGTTTACTAGGTCCTGTCTCCTGGAGCACACTGACCTGGGAAGTCTGAATTAAGATGGCAAAAGCATCACCAGAAGACACTTGCATCGGCATCCATACTGCTCTCTCTTGGTTCTTTATGACAGTTTGGATAGAGAGAAACCGTGATTCACTCCCTGATTTCCTTAACCCTCACTCACTGTCTCAGTGTAGGACGAGAGGGCAAGCCGGGTTGGTCCTACTATGGTGATTATACAGAGGGAGGGGAGGAGAGGGGGAAGGCCGTCCATGGTGGGTGGTAATGCTGAAGTTTTGTCCCGGTAGTGTGTCTCCTCTCACTGAGCGGGGGGATTGAATGGTGGAGGTCACGGGTTGAGGGGTATCACTGGACGTGTTATCAGGGTGGTGTGTGAAAGGACTAACCCTACAGCTCACCAAACCTCGGCCCTCACACTCTCCCAGCCCTGCACGCCCAAACCCATTGCTATGTAAAGCACCTTTAGACCTAGCTAGTGAAAAGCGCCATATATATGCAGTCCATTACTATCATTATGTACTACAATGTGCCTCTGCACTTTTCAAGGACTTTATCTGTCAGGGTGCTGAGTAGGAGTCAGCCCAAATGGCATGTTGATGTACGTTGCATGAGGCTCCTGTCTGAGAGGAGAGGGGAGAGAGATTATCCCCCGATGAGATCCTGCCCCCTCAGAGCTCATTCAGCCTGTTAATTGAGCCTAATTATGGTCAGTCCTTTCATTGAGCTCAACGGCATTACCCACACCTGCTCTGTGTGAATATGTATTATGCTGCTCTCTCTTCCTTCCTCACACTCTTTTCATTATGGTTCTATGCTTCTGAATGTGTGTTTTGACTGTCACTGGTATGATCTTTCTTTCTCTTTCTTTCTTTCTTTCTTTCTTTCTTTCTTTGTCTCTCTTTCTGCTTCTCTGCCTCTGAAAGTGTGTTGGCTAACCCCCTCCACTCTAAAGCCTCTACAAAAGCCTTTGAGATTTCCCAGACGAGTCCACGAGGGCCATTATGCTGCTGACATTGTTTGGACCCTCTGAATGCTGCTCTTACTGTTGCCAACATTGTGAACCTGACTCCTCTTGCACATGCAGCCGGCCAAGAACAGCTTATTATTTTACAGCTATTCGTGGACAATGGGCCAACTACAAGCATCATTAGTGGATCATGTTTTGAAATATTAGGTTACAATGTTGGCATTTGTAAGAGTTTCACAAATCAGCTCATTTTGATTGGTCTCAAGTACAGTAGCGGTGGCGTGGGTAAAAAAAAAAGTCATATTACAACCTCTGTGTTGTGATAATTGCGTTGTTTGCTCTAGAACCTGTTAGATCGTATGCCTTGACACTGTGATCTATAGGCCTAAAGCTGAGACAATAAGAAGACACTGGCAGAATAAATTCAACCACACCTTTGTTTCATCACAAAACCGGAGAGTAACCTCTGTCTGGTGAAGTCCTCAAAGCATATTGCATGTAACAAACAGTTACATGACCTCCAAAATGTTTCTGACATTTTCCAACTACTAAACTATTGATTTAGAACCAAGGAGAGTTGTCAATAAGAAAACAGGTGCTGTCTCCCACTCTTCCAGCACCATTTCAACTTCAACATCATCTAATCACCTCTGCTTAGTCTAATACCGTGACAACTAAAAAAAGACTATAAGCAATTTAATCCAATCACTGTAAGCTAAATATGATGTGGCTGTCCATGGTACTGATTTCTAAGTGTGTGCATGCAAGTAGAAAAAACATGTTGACTCACCCAACTTGTAGATAAATGCCAATGCCATACTCTTTCATGTTGCTTAAACTGTCTATGACTCTGTCATTCAGTTCACACTTTTAGTTTTTGTTGTCTTGCTAGCCTAACTTCATGGGCAACGATGCGCCAGGCCAGCTAGTTAACATTAGCATTAGCTGCAGTACAAGTTGAACTTCCATCTTCAGTACATGTTGAACTTCCATCTTCTGTACATGTTGAACTTCCATCTTCTGTACATGTCAAACTTCCATCTTCAGTACATGTCGAACTTCCATCTTCTCAGGCCAGGGGCACAATGTATGAATTTATGGTTGGATCAGAATCACAGTTATAATCATTGGCCAGCACGAAGAATTAAGCAAAACCACAAGTTCAAATCCCTATCTATCTCCACCCGTGGCTAATTTGGGAAAGGGACTATTTTAGCTAGCTAGCCACCGGACTACAACGACACAATGAGATGCAACGTTTGGCTTCTGATGTCATGTGATTGGTGTGAAGCCAAATCCAACCTGGCTTCCCTTCACACTTTTTTTGTTGCGCCAGGAGCATTCACAGCTGAGCTCCTTCAGTTTAGCTCAACGCTGATTGGTTATTATTATAATTTTTTTAAATATCAAGGGAGGCCAAATGCTCTCTGGCTTCCCTTGCTTTCAATGCTACGGGCGGCAACAATGTCATACCCTTTTTGACCAGACAGCATCAGATAGATGGGCTACACATACTGAGACAGGGGCGCTGTTTCCTTTGCTCGGATGCTTTCTCCAGTGAGATACATTGACTCATGCGAATTGAAGGAAATTTACGGAACACAGAGAGACGAAATATACATTATTTTGTAAAAAAATTGCTTCGTAAATGTTTTGTAATACACGCCACTGCTCAAGTAATTAGTTGGATTGTGTGGAGGTTGGCTCTGGTCAGAGAGTAGGGAGGATCATGAGAAGAGCACCCACTATTGGGTCTGAGTAGATCCTCCACCATATCAAATAACCACATAGTATACGCCTCTGTAATTCGGAATGACTATCTTGAAGGGAATGGTCTTTATATAGTCCCTTGTATAAGCAGCAGTATTGTTTGACATTTATTTTGTGAGTCCCTTATAGGATGGCGTTTCGAAGCCCGGAATTGGGATAAACATTTCTAGCTTCTAATTACCTGCTGAACATCAATTTGACTTGACTGTGCGGTTTAAATCTAAGCAATGCATTTGTTTTGAGCACCAGAGGTCACTCTATTCCTGTTGGTACTTGGAAAATAAAGGAGCGGCTCACACAACCTGGTGGGGAAAAGAAGGAACAGCCTTTGGAAATGTCTGGCATACTTCAGACCAGCAACTGGCCCTGCTGTGCTGTGGCTTTCTCAATGGGCCAGTTTCAACGAAGGTTCTGTGTAGAGGAGCATGTGTGTTTTTAGAAAGGTGGTCACAATTTGGACCCGCCAGGAAAGCACACCATTTGGTCTGCGTTTCAGAGACGTTAATTCCCGGGGAATGAATGTGGACTTTTGTCTCTGTGCCTTTTCTCATTCACCTTAATTAGCTTTTTAAAATGGATACAGATCTGGCCCTCTGGCTCTGCATACTATTCAACCCTACCCCCTCGTCTCCCTTCACTACTCCCTTCTCGTCTCTCCTCCTCTCCTTCTCGTCTCTCCTCCTCTCCTTCTCGTCTCTCCTCCTCTCCTTCTCGTCTCTCCTCCTCTCCTTCTCTTCATCCAGGCCTTGTTTTAAGGCTTCCGCATGCTTCCCATCATAAGTAATTCGTAACGGTTCGTGCATGTACACTGAGTGTAAAAAACACCTTCCTAATACTGAGTTGCACCCCCTTTTTCCCTCAGAACAGCCTCAATTTATCGTTGGGGCATGGACTTCACAAGGTTGTCGAAGGCATTCCACAGGGATGCTGGCCCATGTTGACTCCAATGCTTCCAACAGTTGTGTTAAGTTGGTTGGATGTCCTTTGGGCGTTGGACCAATTCTTGATACACACGGGAAACTTTTGAGTGTGAAAGACACAGCAGCGTTGCAGTTCTTGACATACTCAAATCGGTGGCACCTACTACCATACCACGTTCAAAGGCACATCAATCTTTTGTCTTGCCCATTCCCCCTCTGAATGGCACACATACACAGTCCAAGTCTAAAGGTAAAAAAATCCTTCTTTAACCTGTCTCTTCTTCATCTACACTGATTTAACAGCTGTCATCAATAAGGGATCATAGCTTTCGCCTGGTCAGTCTGTCGTGGAAAGAGCAGGTGTTCCTACTGTTTTGTACACTCTGTGTATTATGACCATTTTGTGACGTTTTTGTTATTTTTAGTCTTCAGCGAGGGTTTTCTGGCTGTTCATGCACATTACCTTTTTTTCTCGTGGCAAGACACATTTTGGTAGCCGAAATCTCCGCCCTTTCGACTGCCATTGGTCAACAGTAGATATCCTTTAATGAAGTGTTTGTTGTCATTCAACGATAGAAGACTCGTTGTCATGTTTTCACTCGCGAAATAGTGCACCAAACATCTTAGATGTAAAATTGCGGGACTAAGATCTCCTCTGTGATAATGTCAATTTATGACAGATTTCTTCAATTATCTTTAAAATAATTCTTACTATTTTGAGGCATCTTAAGATGGACAAATTGTACTATTACTGCTTTTTTTTCTCGTTTGTCAAGCGAATATCTTTTAAGGGAGTATGCGAGCACACTCGTTCAGTTCACCTAACCGAGTTCCGGTAGGTGCCAACCGAAGCATGCAGAGGTCTTTATCCTCCTCCTCTCTCTGTTTCTGCTCTGACGGATCTCCTCAGCCTGGATTCAGAGCGTTCTATCACCGTGTTCTCTTGGGGTCGTTGTGGTGTGTCGGGTCAGACGAGCCCCAGTCATAGCAGCGTTCCCTGGTGCCTCCCAGGCATTATACACCTCCATACGCCAACTTGTCTCGCCCAATAATATCTAGTGCCCATGGAAAACTGCCTTGGGCTTCTTTCTTTTTTTTTCTTTTTTTTTTTGGTTCCTGCATCCTCTGCTGTGGCCAACGGAAAAGCAGGAGAAAGGAGAAACAACACTGAGGGTGTTCCTATACTAAATAAAACATATCTGGTCCTAACTTCCAACTGGAGAGAGTGAGTGAGGCTGGCTTGAGCACTTTTCCGCCTCCTCACCTCGCTCTGTTGCCCCGCGTTACCCTGGAGGATTACGATTCGCTGTGCCTAGAATCTGGGTGGAAGGAGAGGAAGTTTCCACATGTGCCTCAGCCAGTGTGTGTGCGTGTCACTTTAAGACCGGCAGGCTGACTTCATTGACTCCACTTTAAGATCAGAGAGCTCTAGATTCTCCTTGCTTTGCTCTTCAAAGAGCTTTTAGATTAAAGCTTTGGACGGAGGTAAGGGTTGTTTTTATCTCTCCATTTCATCCTTCCCTCTGTTTGCTCTATTACTAGGATTAAGATAAAACAGGGGGAAAAAACTTTTACTACGGTTGTCTTTTATCCAGGTGCACAGGTGTAGACAGGTCTGTGTGTCTGGTGCTTTGTTTGTGTACGAGCAGACTTCAACACGGCGTCTATTGTACTGTTTAGGGATGTTGGCATGTTTACAGCTGTAGTGTAGGCTACAACTCTTCTAGCTCTGTTACTGTAGACCCCAGCGGGGTTTATTATGTAAGGGGACCTTTCTCTCCCACAGGGGGACCTCGTTATCAACTCCATACATTTCACTGTTGCCAGCATTATATTCATTCACAGCAGAGTCCGTCAGGCTCACTGATTATTGCTGCTGTTTGCTACGATGGATTATTTGACATTTTCTGTGGTGTTTCTGGTCTGTCGCATAGCCCATGATTTAGATCCTATAGTGAAGTTGGCAACAATGACTTTTGGTATAATCAGTGCTCTGTTATTTAGGAATTGTTTTTAAGAACTGTTTTGACTCTCTTGGCATTTGTCTGATTCTGAAATGGCTCCCGCAATATCTCTGTAGGGCGTCATGTCATTCTTGGTTCAGAGGATCAGAGCACGTCGAAGAAGGCCTTTCTTAAATGTATAATGAAAAACCCCAAAAGACACTGACAAGCAGTTGGATTGATGCTCAGTGGCTTTGGCAATACAGTACAATCTACCATAATTGTAATATATGCCTGCACTCTGATTCACGGACTTTGTTTCCTCCTTTATAACCGAATGTCCACAGGATCCTCTGTATTCAGCATGTATGACAGAGCTCAGGCCCGAGACAGATCTCCACCTTCCAACAACATTCTACTGACTTTTTTTGTTTACTTCCTGTTTTTGTCAGTCCGTGTGAATTTGTCTGGTGAAAGTGGGTCTCACTCTCAGACAGTGTTTTCCTGCTTCTAAAACAGACGTGGGATCGATTTATACTGTACTGCTCCTTTAAGAGTTAGCTAAGCATTAAGCTAGGCTCTGTGCCACAGGAAGGTGATAAGTGAGAAAGGAGAAGTCCCCTGGGTACTAATTTGACAGAAGGGAAGGTAACATGAAGGAGAGCTGGATAGCTAGTTATAATAATAGACGACGGTATGGGTCTGAAGGAACAATGGAGTTCATGAGACCCGAAACCTTTTCAATACATCCATTGTGTCCTTCTAAATGATTAATGAGACAGTAGTTTTACCTGTCTATTCTTCTAGTGTACTTCATGTCAGATTGAAGCCAAAACCAAGCTGTCTGTCTGCTTTGATAGATCAATCATTTCCCCTGATAGGGCTATGCAGATGCATTCTTCATGCTGGGATTTCATATTGTACCACACGTGTCTGTGTCCACTTATGCCTAGCCTTTTGAGAAATGCTAAGGGGTTGGTTCCTAATCTCTAGGGTTCTATAGTTTAGTGGGTTAAAAAAAAGTCCATTGCGATTGCAGAGGCATGGACATGTCTGTAAGGAGTTATATGGGGGCTTTGTGGCTCCTGTCTCAAGGAAATGAAGTTTGCTCATGAAGGAAAAATTCAGTGATGACATAGACACCCCACTACTACACCCCCTCCCACTCTTTCCTACAGCATAACTATGCAGTGTTTATACCCTGTGGAATTGTGTCCTCACTGACTTGGCCCAAGGCTCCATCCCTGAGACACGCTGTCAGACTGAACAGGGAAAGGCGTGGGAGTCTTCCTGGGCCATTAGCAGGAGAATCCCAGGTCATAGGGTGTTGGGGGAGGAAGGGCCTGAACAGATGGCCTATCGGAGGGGCTGTTGAGGAGCACAGAGCCTCGGGCAGGGGTTCAGTGCTGTGGCTAAGGAAAATGTGTGTCCCCTCACAAAACATTGTTACAATGCTCCGGTTCAGCCCACATCAGCAGGTTGACGTCTGCATGAATGTGTGTGTATTTGTGGCTTTGAGCCTTTCAAACGTTCAGCCTTCCCTTACCTGAATAAACAGTCAGACGTTAGCTCTGTGTCAGAAAAAGCATTGAAAGGAACTGGAAGTAGCTATTGTGACAGCCTTTCTTCTGACTCCTGCAGCACGCCAGCGGAATGTGTCTATTCGCTCCCGAAGTGCTTTGTTTAGGTTCTCCTAATTCATTTTGAGGGATTTGGAGCCATTTCCCTACTTCAAACTCAAGGGGCTAATCGTTGTCAATGCTAATCAGAGAGAAAGTCGGAGGGGGGAGATGAGACTATGGAAGATGGATTGTAAATCCGTCCGTGATAGATGGTGCTTTGGTTTTCCCACAGATCCAGAATGCTGTGGAGGGCAGGTCAGGGACTATTAGCCTAGTGGAGTGGTCGACCGCTGCCGGCTCTTAACCTTGGACATGTGGCCTCTGGCCTTAACTTGGCAACACTGGTAATTCTGTCTGTTAGAGGTCTTGGACTTGGCAACCCTTCTCACTGTATCTGTCAGAGCTAAAGGCCTTAGACTTGGCAACCCCGAGAACACTTTCTGTCAGGAAAGCTGCTTTGCTTCTTTGAAACTGAGAACAGCCTCCTCCTGGCAGACGCATTTCCATTGACCCAGTGGTGCCATCTCTGTAACAAGTGTCTCTTTTATCACTCTGTTATTTCTCATGAGAATAGATGCCAGAGTCTTATTTGCTCTGTTTACTCTCACTTGAAGTCAAGTTCAGTATCATTGCCACCAGTGTCTCTGTACAAGATGTGGGAACGTTTATAGCTGGTGATGGTTAGCAGCGGTTTGTAATACATTACCATAAGTATGTGGACACTCGTCGAACATCTCATTCCAAACTCATGGCATTAATATGGAGTTGGTATAATGTAACAGCCTCCACTCTTCTGATATAACAGAAGATATAACAGCCTCCACTCTTCTGATACAACAGAAGATATAACAGCCGCCACTCTTCTGATATAACAGAAGATATAACAGCCGCCACTCTTCTGATATAACAGAAGATATAACAGCCTCCACTCTTCTGATACAACAGAAGATGTAACAGCCTCCACTCTTCTGGGAAGGATTTTCTTATAGATATTGGAACACTGCTGCGGGGACATGTTTCCATTCAGCCACGAGCATTAGTGAGGTCGGGCACTGATGTTGGGCGATTTAGGCCTGGCTCGCAGTCAGCATTCCAATTCATCACTAAGGTGAGGTCAGGGCTCTGTGCAGGCCAGTCAAGTTCTTCGACACCGATCTCGACAAACCATTTCTGTATGGACCTCGCTTTGTGCACGGGGGCATTGTCATGCGGAAACAAGAAAAGGCCTTCCCCAAACTGTTGCCACAAAGTTGGAAGCACAGAATTGTCTAGAATGTCATTGTATGATGTAGCGTTAAGATTTCACTTCAATGGAACTAAGGGACCATCCTGAACCATGAAGAACAGCCCCAGACCATTAGTCCTCTTCCAAGCTTTACAGTTGGCACTATGTATTCTCCTAGCGTTCTCCTGGCATCCGCCAAACCCAGATTCATCCGCCAGACAGTGAAGCGTGATTCATTACTCTAGAGAACTTATTTCCACTGCTCCAGAGTCCAATGATGGCGAGCTTTTACACCATTCTAGCCGATGCTTGGCATTGCGCATGGTGATCTTAGGCTTGTGCGTGGCCATGGAAACCCATTTCATGACGCTCCCGACGAACAGTTCTTTGTGCTGACATTGCTTCCAGAGGCAGTTTGGAACTCGGTAGTGAGTGTTGTAACTGTGGGACAGACTATTTTTGCGCTCTTCAGCACTCCGAGGTCCCGTTCTGTGAGCTTGTGTGGCCTACCACTTCGCAGCTGAGCCATTATTGCTCCTAGACATTTCCACTTCACAATAACAGCCCTTACAGTTGACAGCTCTAGCAGGGCAGACATTTGACGAACTGACTTGTTGGAAAGGTGACATCCTATGACGGTACCACATTGAACGTCACTGAGCTCTTCAGTAAGGCCATTCTACTGCCAATGTTTGTCTATGGAGATTGCATGGCTGTGTGCTTGATTTTACACAGCTGTCAGCAGTGGGTGTGGCTGAAAATAGTCAAATCCACTCATTTGAAGGGATGTCCACATACTTTTGTGTGTATGTATATATGTGTATATATAATATGTGTGTGTATATATGTGTCTGTGTGTGTGTGTACACATCTATGTATGTATGTATGTATGTATGTATGTATGTATGTATGTATCTGTATATATGTATCTGTATATATACATACATCTGTATATATACATATATCTGTATATATACATACATACATACATACATACATGTATCTATCTGTATATATACAGACACGTGTGTGTGTGTATAGATCAGGACTAAAAACAAACATGGCTAAACTGTTAACCTTGTGCCAGACTGACCCGCTTCATAGAAACCTGATTATACATTGTCATAACCAAGACTTCATGTCCAAGATTTAACACATTGGAAAGGTCACAGATACCAAAAAAAAAAAATGTTTTATGACTGTGATATCAGTCTTCTGCCACAATCCCACCTTTACCCTCAAGCTGGAGCTTCTAGATTCCCATTACCCTCAGCCTATATGCTACAGTACATTACATCTAGTCATTCAGCAGACTATCCCCTGCTTGACTCTAAGGTCTCTAAAGTCAAGGTACATGCGTATAGTAGGAAGGTGAGATAAAGAGCAGTAATGCCACAGATCAGTTCATCCCCGGGGTTAGTCTGTTGGCAGCAGGGTATTTACACTATGTCCTCTCACACAAGGTGTACGGCTGCTGCTACACCAGTGGAGGATGGCTATCATGCAAGTTGTTTCCTGGACTGTGAGCTACACGCATGTAGATGTGTAATAGTATACTGGAAGGGTTGTGCTCTTTCATCAGCTGTGCCCATAACTACAGTAAGAAAGATCTGCAGCGGTTTATGTTTTTCTGAATCCGCCCCTGGACAAATTTGGCTGTTGGGGGGCGCAAAAGAAATGGCTGGATTTCCAGTGTTAAAAATAAACAGCGGGGCAAACTGTAGCCAGCTTTTTCAAAAACTTTCCCAACTGATCAAAGAAGACGTCATTGAGTTCTGCAGAGTTGGAAATAATGTTTAGTTTGGAGAGGGAATAAGGAGGCATTGAGTCAGAGGGGAGGAGTGAGTTTCTACAGTAGTAATAGACCCAGAATGGCACAGCAGCACAGACCTGGGCTCCTTTAGGTTCACTGTGATGGAAACCTGGTGCAGGTTTGAGCCTAACACATGGAAGCGTGTCATTTTTGTGCTGTCGTTGACAGCTAAAATTTGTAGATACTTATTCAATTTTGGTGTGTTGTATGCCATGCATGCCCTCTCTTCAGGCGAGGTACAGTGGCCTTGTAGTGTTATTCCTCTTGTCAACAGACATTGAGGATTTTGTAAAGTGAATCTGCTCCTCAGTGCCCTAATTTAGAGTAGTCCTCTGATCAAAGCTTGGGTGTCCTCTTCTTAACCACTGAAAGACCAAAGTCCTCTCCCGACGGCTGGATTAGGACTCTGCCTTAATTGCAACACCTGTCATCAAACATGGGAGTTTGTCACAGGCAGTTAACAAATCTGTGTTGGCATAGCGATAACCCAGCCACTAATCCCAAGCGCTCTCCTTTGTGTGTCCCTCAGATGATCCTGGCTGTGCAGCAGGAGGACATAGTGTTGTCTGAGAGCGGAGGAGTTCAGGACCACCATGCCCGCTGGAAGTCCACACTCTGACAAGACACTGTAGGACACACAGGTGAGTCTACGGTTCTGTCTCCTATCAGAGATATTAACAGTGCTTCTATAAGTGGTAGTGATTATAGGTAAGTCACTTAGTACATTTTAAGCAGTGCAGGGAGTGGAAGATTATAGCTATTGTAGTGTTGCCAACTAGACTGATAATGCAGTGACTTTACAGTAAGTGAGCCGTAGCTATCTTCAGTAACACATTACAGTTGACAAGCAGTTGTCAAATCAAGCCTTTCTATGTCTCAAACCGCACCTTACAGTGCTTTGATTCACTTCCTTCAGATGTCTGGGCATGCCCCATCCTTCCCTAATCTAAAGCCCTTTGAGATTCCCTGGAAGTCATTTCACACATAACAGCCATGAAGGCTTGTTGGTCACACTGGCGCCTTGGTACCTTTCCTGGAAAATGTCTAAAATAAGAAGAACAGGCTGTCTTTGTAATTATTAGATGCTCTCCTGCGCAATTATGCCTTTTTCTTTGGTCTTTTCACTCAGATGTTATCCGATTAAACTTAGTCCGTGACTGATGGCCTCCCATAGGAATCATTAGTCGGTAAGTGTAGTGTGGTAATGTCTATTTGGAATGAGTCTGCTCAACCATGACCAATCTGAGTTACAGTAGCCTCTCAGCACAGTAGTGTGACGACACCTGAAATGATGTCACCCAACAGATGTCTGCCTTGCCTTCCATAGTATCTCTGACAGAATTGGTCTCCTTTGTCTTCCAGATCGCAATGGGAAACTCTGAGAGCCAGTACAGCCTTCAGGGGCCCAAGGGCACCAGCTTAATCCTCCCCGGGAAACAAAAACCCTACTCACTAAAGTTCCGCTCAACCAAAGAGGAGGTTCTTTCCCCCCATACGTGGTGGAAAGGTGGGCCAGGGGGCTCGGGTTACAAAGCCAGGACTGTTGGCCGAGGCTGCCTCTCCCCCCCGCAGAGGAGAGGAGAGCCGTATGTCTCCAGACACTACGATTATGTCACCATGGGGATGAAGGGCAGTCCAAACTGCCGTCGTTGGCATGACTCCCCACCAGGAGGCGGCTCACAACTCCCATCTGAGAATGGCTGCTGCCCATTTGAAGGCAGTGGACGCCTGGACAGTAGAGCATCAGGGGAGCTGAACGACCATGCTCTGAACGGACACAGGAACCCAGAGAGGATGCCAGGAGAGGGTGAGGGGCTGGAGGAGCAAAGCAGTCCCAGGGTGGTCATCAAGAAGGATGGTAGTTTGAGGGTGGAGTTCACCAACACTAACAGTGGTCTGCTCCTGGACGAGGCCTCTGGGCCGGTGCAGCTGCTCAAATTCTCCCCCACCCTAGAGTCCACCCCAAGCCTTCCTGGCAGCAGCAGGAGGCCTGAGGCCCACCACGGAGCTCCGCAGCCAGCCTCAACCTCCACCACCAGGACCAGCAAGGGCAGCTCGCTGAGCTCCGAGGGGTCCTGGTACGACTCGCCCTGGGGGCACAGTGCGGACCTCTGCGACCAGGACCAGTCCTGCTCCCCCAGTAGGACTATGGGGAACAGTGGTGCTGACCAGTTGGAGGCCTTTGGCCAACAGTCTCCCCTAGTGTCCATATCAGATCTCTACAGGGACCCTAGTATGGCTGCCACCTTCCCCACTGCTAAGGACCTGTTGGCACAGTACAGGGAATCCCCCCATCACATCCAGCACCGGGCCTCCTTTGTTTCGGCCCTGGACGTGCCTACTGAGGAGGAGTGTCCGGAGGCCAGGCAGTACTCGTCCTACACCCTGCCCTGCCGCAAGGCCCGGCCCAGCGGAGAGCGCTCCACCCTGAAGAAGGGCTCTGGCGCGGTCAGAAGTCGCATGAGACGCCTCAGCGACTGGACTGGAAGTCTTAGCAGGAAGAAGAGGAAGACACAGGTGAGTGGGGCTGTTGTATGGGCTTGTCTGTGTAGGTCAGGATCCTACAGCTCAAACGATCTACATCCAAAATTGTGAAGTTTTTTTTTCTGAAACATTTGTCAATGTCCCTAAGTACTAACCCCACAAAGAGCAAGCAGAAGCGACAGTGGCAAGGAAACACTTCCGCTCGGGTTCTAAACTAATGATGTTCTTCACAGGGTGTATACAGATCTATGAACTATCTTCATGGCTTGGTATGTACAACCAGTACAGCTTTGTTTGCAGTTAGTTCTGTAGCCATAGCATATTGCTAGTCTCTATGTAGTCCAACTGTAGTCTGTAATAGAGGTATTGCCTTAGATTTACTTGCAGCTTTTTTTTACCCCCAAATTTCGATCTTGTCTCATCGCTGCAACTCCCCAACGGGCTCGAGAGAGGCCATTCTAAAGCAGCAACCAGAAGCACAGCATTTTGTTCTGTTTTCACCTCGACTACTCTTGTGTTTTACAAGATTTTCTTCTCATAGTACCCTCAGGAAGGACATTCTCTTTTGATAATTGTGGTATATATTTTGATGCATCCTCCGAAACATGACCCGCATAACTGCTGTCGTATCTTTGGCATCATTAAAAGTGAAGACTGTTATTTTAGCAAATCAATTCTCTGTCATTATTATTACGTGATTAAACTAATCATGTAAATGTAATGAACTAGGAAGTCGGGGCACCACGGAAAATCTTCAGATTACAAAGTTAGAATTTTCCGAATATAACTCTTCAGATATTTTAATATCTGATCAATTAGTTTTCTATTAATGAATTATTTCATACCTCATGTCAGTCTCATTCCAAATGTCATAAATTGTTGGTTATCTGCACGAACCCAGACTTTACTATGAATCATCCACCAATTGGTTTAATAATTGATTTACTAACTAAATAATCACAGAAATGCATAAACAAACAGTAGATATTGGTTACAAGGATAGGGATGATTCCCTTGTGGGCTAAGCCGATATGACGGCTTGGTGGACAAAGGGAAGTGGGTGTGGACTGAGAGTGGGAAAGACAAAAGGGATCACTACAGTTGATAATTATATTAATTGAAATGCTAATCCTTTGCACATGAACGCTCACTCATTTGGGAATAATTGCAATCGATATATATTTACGCCCATGTGTCATTGTGATCTCTGTTGGAATCGTCAGTCCATCTGTTGGAGAGTCGCTCGCTCTTTCGTGGTTAGAATGGATACTTCAGAGTACCATTCAGAAATGTTCTCATAGAATAGATGTTTCGGCGGTTGTCGGTATTCGCATTCCAGGTTTACATAATTTCTCGCTGCAGACTAGTAATTAGTACCTAAGATTTGCTCCTATTCTGTAGGGATCGAGAGTCTCAGTTTCATCTTTTCCAGCCGTGTAGCCAATGCTCCACGTGGTATGTTTAGGAATTCAATAACTATTCGCAATCACAGCTCACTCTGTGGGTTTGCTCAGTCTGAAGATGATTTTCTTAGGAGGGTGTTTTATTCGTAACCATATGATCTGGCGTCATGGAACCGCCTTTTCTGTCTGTGCTCTCGGTGGTGGGCCAATGACTTAAGTTAAACTTAATTGGGAATACAATTCTCTCACATTAAAGGTTTAACATCACATTATGTCATTTCACAAATAGTTTAATCTTTACTCATTCATTTTATACAAGAATTAGATGCAAACCTCATAACTGAGGCACCTGTATAAACAGAGTTATGGTATTGTGGCTGTATTGTCTTTCATGAGGTCACAAACATGAAACAAAATGGACTGGGTCGTAGCTGGCTTCTCCACCGACAATTTACACATTCTCCAAAATATGGATATTGTTCAGTTCTCAAATTCTGTGATGTAGTAGAATATGGCGGCAGTTCCTTTGTTCTACTGTGAAACTCTGCATGAAACGGGGAGAGAGTCTCCGCCAGGAATGTACGACCTCAGATAACAGAACCTGGGCGTAGGAGAGAGGGGGAAGCCACAATCTATACCCAGAAAGGGCCACGTCATGACACCGCACTCCTTAACACCCGGACGCTTAACCTGGAAGCCAGCCACAACACTGATGGAGGAAACACCATTCAACTGGTGACCGGGTTCTTAGTTCATACTGGTCCCCATGTGGGAATCGAACCCACAACCCTGGCATTGCAAGTGCCACCCTCAACAAACTGAGCCACACGGGACCCCCTTAGCTGCATCAGGTGTGTCTAGTCTCCTTTGGAATTTCCCTGTTTGAGATATGAATGTCTGTAGCTCCACAGGAGAATATGGTTATTATGTGCTTGGCACAGACCAGTGTTCCAACCCTGTTAGTGTCCTGTTAGGGAGGAGGGAAGAGGAAGCAACTCTCTGGCATATTCTTGGCTGGGGACTGTCACTGGTTACCTGGGCCATGTGCCTCAGTGGTTGGTGTCGTCTCGCCAGGAACACAACGTCGTCCCCGGTCCCGAGGACCACAATACCAGCTGTCTGAGGACCGAAAACCACAGGGTACCGCAAAATGAAATTTGCAACGCGGATGGTGCATTGTGTAGGGACTAGAGATGCAGTCGTCTAACGGAGAGTAAGGCATGAAACCGAGAGGAAGGATGAGAAGCCAAGGGGTCTGCAGATTCCATGACTACGTCTGGGTGGGTACAAGAGATCATGTCAGTTTAGTGTTGTTGCTAACCCCATGCTAATGGAGGGAATATGCTAAATGCCATGTGTTGGATGCATAGCTTGCCATTGTAGGTGATTTGCTGTTGTGTGTTGGTGTGATTGGTTGAAACGGCATGTTATTTACCAGTTTACAGCAGGTCTGTATGACGTATAGTTCAGTGTTGCAGCATGGGTCAGACGGCTGAGAACTGGACCTGTAAAAGGACACCAGACTGTTGTGTACAGGATAGGAATAACCATGACTTGTATGCCAAATCACTGGATAGTGTGTTTGTGTAAATCTGTGTTATGGATCTGCAATAGCTTATTTAGAGCATTTAGCCCCATAAATGTAACCACAATAGTCATATTTTCTGCAACAAAGGCTAAGTAGGTAATTGCTAAAACTGTGCGTTGTAAGATTTTCCCAAATTAGTTGAACTGCTCGAAAACGTGGTCCTCTGTGACTTTGTCTTTAAATCAAACATTATGCACCAATTCAATAGCTCTTTTAAACTTGAACACACTTTTCAGACAATGCCAAGATAATTGCTGTAAGACTTTAAATCTCTGTTGCAGTGAAACTATGTCCAAGCTCAATATTTAGAAACTCCAAAACACTCATAATGATGAGGTTGTCATGGTGATTAAGATATGGTGGAGCTGCTCTGGGCTCTACTCACCACCCTGTCCTGCTCTCCAGAGAGCCAGTCCATAGTATGTTCTGTATGGATAGGTGCTCGTTCATTAGGGTCTGACAAAGGAAATCGGGGAAGGTAAAAGGACTTCCCTGACGCACAGAGAAGGATATGTGCTCATTAATTTGGGTTTGACCCACGTTGGGGGTAAAGCTTTCACTCTAAACTACTAGACCTCACTTAAATCCTAATAATCTCCTGCCATGTGTTGGGTTTGGGAAGAGACCTAGGACTCACAGCTTCCCTGCACTATTGAACTTGTTGACCTTTTCAGTGAGAAGGAGGAGGGCTTATGGAGGACTGTGATTTGAAGTTGTTCTGGTTCCCAGCGCAGCTTCATAGGTCCATGAGAAACTCTCCAACAAACCCTGGTCAATCCGAGTAACACTCAAACCCCCATTCTCCTTTAAACTCCACCCTACCTCAAATGTGTGTCCTGTGTAGGCGTTAGGCAACCCTGGCCTTCAGGACAGATTAGTAATGAGCAGAGGGATATTTTTAGAGATAAATGGTCTCTTTCAGTGTTCTGACTCAAACTGTGAATTCTTCATGGGCAAATGTTGGAGCGTGATGTTTCCAACTGAGCTCTGGATAGTTTAATTGGAGCCATTCAGAGTTTTTATAGCTTCATGCTGACACATTCACTGGGTCTCTTTGCCCTCTGGTGACTCTGGAGTCAAGGACAGAGACCGTTCAGGGGCCCACCCTGGCCTTGTTCTGTTCCTGTCTGGGGCTCTTGTTTCACCAAGGCCACTTAATCACCCACAGCTTCCAGTTGGCTCATTGATTCATATATCACCAAATCACAGCATCACAGCCCCTTTTCAACGAGTCAACCCAAATCAGGACTAATTCCAGCTCTTGTTCCCCTCCAGCTGGGCTCCAGAGCTCAGCTGTGGTTTAGGGGCACACTGCACCCTCCAAGCCAGCCTCTTAGGTCCAGTCCAGGTCCTTATGAGAAACAGCTGGGGTAGACGTGGTAGGAAAGGGATGATTAGGGGAGACTGCTGGAAGAAAGAGGAGACTGAGGGAGAAAGGGAGACTGACGGACAGCCGGGAGGAAGAGGGTAGACTGAGCGAGAGACTGGGGAAAGGCATCAGAACACTGTTTGTGTTTGAAGTGCACTCAACCCAGTTGCCAGGGGAGACCAGATGCTGCAATCTATTGGAGTGCAGGTGGGCTTTCATTACCCCTGAAAGAGAAAGAGTTCAATCCCATGAAGTAGTGTTCTACTGGGGTCAGGAAACCAGGGTGCCCTCACAGACGCAATTAAATTGTCTCAGTCTCAAGAACTTTAGTCGCCAGAGTGCCAGGTTCAGGAATTGAAGTGTTTTTGTTGTGGGACTCTCCTCACTCTCACCTCATCCCACCCTCTCGCCCTACCCTCTCCTCACTCTCTCACCTCATCCCACCCTCTCTCCCCACCCTCTCTCCCTACCCTCACCTCATCCCACCCTCTCTCCCTACCCTCACCTCATCCCACCCTCTCTCCCTACCCTCTCCTCACTCTCTCCCTACCCTCTCCTCACTCTCTCACCTCATCCCACCCTCTCCCTACCCTCTTCTCACTCTCTCACCTCATCCCACCCTCTCTCCCTACCCTCTCCTTACTCTCTCACCTCATCCCACCCTCTCTCCCTACCCTCTCCTCACTCTCTCTCGCTACCCTCTGCTCACTCTCTCACCTCATCCCACCCACCCTCTCTCCCTACCCTCTCCTCACGCTCACCTCATCCTACCCTCTCTCCCTACCCTCTCCTCACTCTCACCTCATCCCACCCTCTCTCCATACCCTCTCCTCACTCTCACCTGATCCCACCGTCTCTCCCTACCCTCTCCTCACTCTCACCTCATCCTACCCTCTCTCCCTACCCTCTCCTCACTCTCTCACCTCATCCCACCCTCTCTCCATACCCTCTCCTCACTCTCACCTCATCCCACCCTCTCTCCATACCCTCTCCTCACTCTCTCACCTCATCCCACCCCCTCCCCACTCTCAACTCATCCCACCGTCTCTGCCTACCCTCTTCTCACTCTCTCACCTTGTCCCACCCCCTCTCCCTACACTCTTCTTCTCTCTATGTGCTTCCAGGAGCCCCGGTATAAGGATGGCAGCGAGGTCTTTGACAGTGGAGTGGATGGCCTGACAGCTGACACCAGCTCTCCCTCCCAAGTATCCAGCCTGTGGTACCCTGGCGGTGTGGGGGCCTCCCGGGCCCAGTCGGCAGGGGCCCTCCACCACAGCAACGATGCCCTTCGTCAGAACATCTATGAGAACTTCATGCGGGAGCTGGAGACAGGGACCGGACAGGGCAGTAGTGGAGGAGGGGGAGCTGGTGAAAGGAGAGACCCGTCTACGGGGACAGAAGAGGGGGAGAGCAGCAGTGAGTCTGCAGGGGGCTCTCTGGAGCAGCTGGACTTGCTGTTTGAGAAGGAGCAGGGGGTGGTACGCAGGGCTGGCTGGCTGTCCTTCAAACCCCTCCTCACCCTGCATAAGGACAGGAAGCTGGAGATGGTCACACGCAGGAAGTGGAAACAGTACTGGGTCACCCTGAAAGGCGAGTACTGTAGGGGTGGGTGAGCAGAGGGAAACAGGGTGGGTAAATGGGTAAACCTCAGGCCAGGTGCTAAATGGGTAAACCTCAGGCCAGGTGCTAAATGGGTAAACCTCAGGCCAGGTGCTAAATGGGTAAACCTCAGGCCAGGTTCTAAATGGGTAAACCTCAGGCCAGGTGCTAAATGGGTAAACCTCAGGCCAGGTGCTAAATGGGTAAACCTCAGGCCAGGTGCTAAATGGGTAAACCTCAGGCCAGGTTCTAAATGGGTAAACCTCAGGCCAGGTGCTAAATGGGTAAACCTCAGGCCAGGTGCTAAATGGGTAAACCTCAGGCCAGGTGCTAAATGGGTAAACCTCAGGCCAGGTGCTAAATGGGTAAACCTCAGGCCAGGTGCTAAATGGGTAAACCTCAGGCCAGGTGCTAAATGGGTAAACCTCAGACCAGGTGCTAAATGGGTATGTGCACCCTCAGCCTTCCTTCTACTTTACTGTAAAATGACTCAAGATCAGCAGAGACAAATAAATTACAGTTTGAAGTCATTCTTCTGAGGTGTGGTCTTCCTCCCTCTAACAACCATCCTCTTCCTCTCCCTGCAGGTTGTACCTTGTTGTTCTATGGGAAGGGTTCTCCAGAGCAGGAGCTGTCTCCGCGCTACGCCCTGTTCGCAGAGGACAGTATCGTCCAGGCCGTTCCTGAGCACCCCAAGAAGGAGAACGTCTTCTGTCTCAGCAACAACTACGGCGATGTCTACCTCTTCCAGGTGATGCGTGCCGACTTACCTCACTCTCCAAACTGAACAAAGTACTGTCGATGCCAACAGTAGTTACCCCAATTGATGGAGATGCCGGAGAAGCTGTAGATGCTAAACTGTCTGTCCTGCAAAAAAATCCACGTGTTTTGTATACATACGGTACGTCGCCATGTGCTCACAGAGGTCACACTAGGTCATACTACCACTGTTTGAACTGCATTGCTGAGTCCAGCTGGTCACTCCTCCACAGTTACTGCCTGCGTGGCGTTAGCTCGGCGTTAGCTCCCTGAGCACGTCGTGGTGTTGACGGTCGGATTTCCCCCATCGCTCTGCTCGGCTCCCTGTCAAGCTAAGTGTTCCAGCTAATTCAACACACAATTAAGGAGCAGAAGCTGTCACTTAGTGGGGAATGTTTTGTGTACCCTGAAAGGAATGTGTGTCCTGTGCTGCTGTGGCAGCTAACCTGGTTTGATAGCCTCTTCCTGCTTGGGCAGTCAAGCGGAACGTGTTCTGGTGACGTGTCCACAGTGGTTTTTGTCTGCTGCTAGATTACACTGACTGTGTCATTTTGTGATTTAACATGGGTAACCGGGATTCCAGCACTGTCCTGGGAACACTTCACATTTCCCGGGAAAAAATAAAAGGACAAGACCCGGCAAATGAACATTTCCCCCAATGTCAGAATGAATGCAATTCCACAACATGCTCAGCATCAGATTAGCAAAACATGTACATTATCCAAACAGGTTGTTTCATGGAATTCTTTAGCGTATTTACTTCACACAAAGTCGCCATGAATTCACACACGCATAATAGACACCGCCAGACTGCACATGCAACCAGAATGCAGTAAATGAACCCTTCAGGAAACCTCCACTGTATAGACTATAAAAGTACGTGTGCCTCTTTGAGCTGACATTGTGGCCCTTCAGACAGTCCCACATTTGATAGGTCTTTGCACAATCCACTACATAGGCATCTCTGTCAGACCATGAAGTCTGTTAACAATTAGGCATCAGGGAAAATTCTATTGTCTCCTGTCATAGAGTCTAGGCTAGAGTCCTATCCAGTCCCAATCCCACTGAAGCCCCAAATCCTGACTCCTGTCTCGAATGAAAATTCCTAACGTTATTTTTTTAATCCATAGGTTGTATTATCAAAGCATGTCTCTTGCCTATTCAAAATACCTCTGACGTTTCTCCCACTTCTCTGCACTGTCTCGTACTTCCTGCCCGTATGAGTGTCGGTAGAGAATGTGTGATCAACCAACCGTATGGGAGTAGAAATGGGTATTTTTAAAACAAGAGTTGTTCCTCATTAAGATACCTTGATATTTAAACTATGTCCACTCTTCATCTCCCCGTTATTCATGAGCTGATCTGCTGTATGTATAATCGACAGCTATATTTTGCCATATTGACGGAGGTTATCTAGCAGGCCTCGCAACGTTGGCCATTTCTCTTATTTTTCGACTGCCGTTACAAAGTGTGTATGCTTCGACAACGCTGTACTCGGGAGGCGCTCTGTGTCAAGAGAACCTTCTGCCGAATTGTTTTTCTTAAAAATAAAAGAAGAACCTTTTATTTAACTCTTGCAAGTCAGTTAAGAACAAATTCTTATTTACAATGACGGCCTACCCCGGCCCAACCCGGACGGCGCCGGGCCAATTGTACTGCAGTGATGCCTCTTGCACTGAGATGCAGTGTCTTAGAAATGCGCTGAATTAATTGAGGAAACATGTCAACGCTCAGAATTTCTGAATGGTCTTTTTCATAATTCACAACAAGGTCATTGACGAACAAAGATAATTACTCTGTAATGACTAAATATCAGTTTAATTTGCTCTGAAACCTTTACATAGCGGCGCAGCCAAGTCGACAAGATGGCGCCGCGTCCCTCTTATTTTCCGAGAGCTCTGGCATCTTGGTTTTAAAAGCTGTACATGTGCACTTCCGATTTTTGCTGCATTTCCCGTGACTCTCGGGAGAAATATGAATATATTTATATGAATTGCTCCCGGTATTGAAATTTGGTAGACTTTCAGGAAAGTATGAATCCCTAGTGTGAGGCGAACAAACACGCTATTCAGCATATTCAGGCTGTATAATAGTGGATGGAGATGTTTTACAAGTGTAGTTACACACATACGCACTCGCACACACTTGTTGTGTATTTTTAGGCTGTATAATCGAGTAGTTCAAGTTAATGATTCTAGCTCGTAAATGATTATATGGAGAAGATTTAAAATCCAGCTGGAAGGTTTCTGTTTGTGTTCATATTTTGAAGAGCATCTGACTCCCTGACCTTATTTTCTCTGTTTGATACAGAGATTTTTGAGGCCTTGACTAGCCCCCCAGGTAGTTTTCCCCTCTCACAAGCTTTTTCTGAGTGTATTGCATGAAATCCCAGTTGTGGTGTTCGGGGTAAAGCTAGTAAAATGGTGAAGTGGACTTAACATTTCTCGAGAATCTTAAGAGGTCAGGAAACCACTGACGGTTTAAACTGGAGCACTGTAGAACCCTGTGTTCTCTCTCTCATTGTGTCCTGCACGAGTCACTCCTCCCTCAGCTTTCTAGCAGATTTCATACCATGTCCTCTGGTAATTTTTGCATAGGTTTATTATCCTTTCAAGATTGACTGTATTGACTGAAGTTACGTATTAGCCCATAGATTGGGGAAATCTGATATTGTGGTGAAATGCCGTGAGGAGTATAGGAACACAATATGCGTTATAGCTGTCAATCATCCGGATTTAGAGCCCCAACCCTTAACACGTCGTTCATGACGTCACTATCATCGCTGCGTCCTGCAGTGCTCATACCATCGCATAACCGTTGAGAACAGATTATTTTACCGTAATAATCTAGTTTGTACATTTTATGGTCTAATCTCAAACCTCCCATTGTCTAATGTCCCACCTTCACCTCTGTGTGTTCAGGCCGGCAACCAGACAGACATGGAGAACTGGGTGACAGCCATCCACTCTGCCAGTGCCTCTCTGTTCGCTAAGCGCCATGGGAAGGAGGACACGCTGCGTCTGCTGAGGAGCCAGATCAGAGACCTGCTGCAGAAGGTAGACATGGACGGCAAGATGAAGAAGATGGCTGAGCTGCAGCTGTCCATCGTCAGTGACCCTAAGAACAGGAAGGCCATCGAGAACCAGGTGAGGAGGATGATGAGGATCGGCGGTTGTTATAGCTATTGTGTTGTGGTGTCACAGGGAAGTATTGGTTAGTGTCCCTGAAATAAACATGTTTTCGTTGTTGTTTTAATGTCCTGTTCTGTTCTGTTAAGGTTGTTTTGTTGGGAGTCTAGCAGCCCTAAAAATATGTGACGTGAATCACACCATGCGACTAAAATCCCATGTCTTATTTCTGGAAGCGGTAGAAGTGGCCTATATGTAGCTAGTGGCCGTCAAAACACATACTCAGGGGAGAGAAGAGGCAGGCTGCTTCTTCCCATTGCATCATATTGGGAATCCAGATGTTGTGTACAATGGGCTCTCAACATGCGTTATCCCCTGTAGAGAGAAACCAGAACCAATCACTGATTCTCCCCACAGCTAAAACTGTCTTGTACATGTAACGGCGATGGCTAATGATTAGCTTATCAACTCCCCACCTACTTAAGAGTATATATCAGATTCATAGGGAATCTACATCCACTGCAAGACATGAGAGCTCAACATCTGAAAACGCGAAAAAGATGAATGGCTCATGGGAAAGACATGGAGGGCAGTGTCTGTCTTCCCAACTGACTTAGTGTCTGTTCCACGTTAGCTGTCACGGCACCTCGGGACAGAGAGACAGAGCACTCTGGAGCCAATGATAGGGTCAGAGGTGAAAGGGCGGGGTTAGGCCCCGAGACGGGCACCCACGGCTGATGATGAGGGGAGGTTAGAGGGCAGGGGGTGCTACAAGGGGCACTTTGATGTCTACCCTCCCCTTCTCAAAATCAGTGCCAGCGGGGGGGAGAAAAGATGTTGGAGAGGAACATCAAAGGAGGCTGTATCTCTAAGGGAAGGCCCATTCCTGCCTTTTTTAATGGGCCTGATATGGGACTAAATAGAGACTAGGTAGGATTTCTCTAAAGCCAGATGGGTGCAGCATGCCTTCACTGTGATGATAGCGTCTCTCTGCCTTAGTCCAGGTTTTGCCAGCTGCACAGAGACACACATACATACCTCTCTCTGATTCTCAATCCGATAATGGCCATGCTTCTTTGATACGATGACGGATTAACGTTGCCTGGCAGAATCAATCAGACATTTGAGTGTGGCGTGTCCATTTGTGACGATGCAGTGTCCAATATTAAACAGTATCAACTATCAAACCCTAATCCGCCTGTCTCCCCATTTGTATCCTCTCCTGTCCCCCAGAATACACCATTGTTATGGCTTTAGAGAAGCCATGGGGATACAGGGTTATCTCAGCAGATTTACCAAGCATGACGGTTAGGACAACACAGCCCTGCCCAGACTCTGACCCTGGGATGACACTATATTAATGACACATGCCCATACACTAGATGTCTGTACACCAGGATCACATGGGCTCCTGAAGGGCATGATGTTGATCATGTCATTGGGCTGGCGTGTGTTAGCGCTGTCTGAACACTCAGCATTGTGCAGCAGGCTCATTGTTGGTCTTTGCAGTCCTGTTGTTGTGATGGTGGAATGTTCTAGGCTCAGACAGCTCCCCTCCCCAAGTCATTCCCAACCATGAAGAATTCCATCAATGCGAATCAGCCTTCACGGGAGGACTCCATACTGTTCTGTATTGTAAATGAACTCTCTTCAGACCAGCACTATTAAAGTCAATTATATAGAGAGTCGTTTAACTCCAGGGTTTTCTCGTTAAAGTGAACCTCCGAAGCTAACAAAATAAGCACCCTCTCATACTTAGTGTTAAAAGGGCATGTGTTCATTCTCTGTGCGTGTGCTTGTTGGTGAGTGTGCTGTGTGTATTTAGGGGGAGGGTTATATGGTGGTCTGGTGCTTGGAACCTCCCTTCCATGACTTTTATTGCAGAGAATAAGAGAGACTGCATTAAACACACACACACACACACCACATACACGCTCCACAACCCTCCCTCACTATCATCAACCTTAATACCCTGCCCTCACCCAGCGGCAGCTTGTGCCCCCCCCACCCTTACCACCACATCTGTAAGCAATCCCAGTTTGATGGAATGCCCCCTAAACTATCTCCCCCTCCCTATCTCCTCTCTCTGCCTGTCCCTCCCTCTTCTCACCTCTCCACCTCTTCAACTGTCCCTCCCTCCTCTTCTCACCTCCCCAACTCTCCAACTGTCCTTTCCTCCTCTTCTCACCTCCCCACCTCTCCAACTGTCCTTTCCTCCTCTTCTCACCTCCCCACCTCTCCAACTGTCCTTTCCTCCTCTTCTCACTTCCCTACCTCTCCAACTGTCCCTCCCTCCCTCATCACCCCTCCCTCTTCTTACCTCCCCACCTCTTCAACTGTCCCTCCCTCCCTCATCACCCCTCCCTCTTCTCACCTCCCCACCTCTTCAACTGTCCCTCCCTCCCTCATCACCCCTCCCTCTTCTCACCTCCCCACCTCTTCAACTGTCCCTCCCTCCCTCATCACCCCTCCCTCTTCTCACCTCCCCACCTCTTCAACTGTCCCTCCCTCCCTCATCACCCCTCCCTCTTCTCACCTCCCCACCTCTTCAACTGTCCCTCCCTCCTCTTCTCATCTCCCCACCTCTTCAACTGTCCCTCCCTCCGCTTCTCACCCCCCCACCTCTTCAACTGTCCCTCCCTCCTCTTCTGATCTCCCCACCACTTCAACTGTCCCTCCCTCCCTCATCACCCCTCCCGCTTCTCACCTCCCCACCTCTTCAACTGTCCCTCCCTCCGCTTCTCACCTCCCCACCTCTTCAACTGTCCCTCCCTCCTCTTCTCACCTCCCCACCTCTTCAACTGTCCCTCCCTCCTCTTCTCACCTCCCCACCTCTTCAACTGTCCCTCCCTCCCCTTCTCACCTCCCCACCTCTTCAACTGTCCCTCCCTCCTCTTCTCACCTCCCCACCTCTTCAACTGTCCCTCCCTCCTCTTCTCACCTCCCCACCTCTTCAACTGTCCCTCCCTCGTCACCCCACCCTCTTCTCATCTCCCCACCTCTTCAACTGTCCCTCCCTGTTCTCACCTCCCCACCTCTTCAACTGTCCCTCCCTCCTCCTCTCATCTCCCCACCTCTTCAACTGTCCCTCCCTCCCTGTTCTCATCTCCCCACCTCTCCAACTGTCCCTCCCTCCTCTTCTCACCTCCCCACCTCTCCAACTGTCCCTTATCACCACTCCTCCTTCCCGCTCTCCCTACAGATCCAGCAATGGGAGCAGAACCTGGAGAAGTTTAACATGGACCTGTTCAGGATGCGCTGTTACCTGGCCAGCCTGCAAGGGGGCGAGCTGCCCAACCCCAAGAGCCTGTTAGCTGCAGCCAGCCGGCCCTCCAAGACCGCCCTGGGACGCCTGGGTATCTTCTCTGTGTCCTCCTTCCACGCACTGGTGAGGCCCTTCATATGGCAAGGTTGAGGGGTAGGGCTGTCTCTCCAAATTATATAGAAAGTACTCTAGTTGACCAGAGTTTGTCGTTTAGAAGTCTGGTCTGGCGCGAAAAGTTTTTCCACAGTAGCTAAAGATGTTCAGTTAAGGTGTAAACTCTCAAATTGCTGTAGGAGACTGAAGTTGAAGCAGGTTGATTGCTGTAAGTCTAGCTGCTGCGTTCGATCCTAGTGCTGACGGTGTGTTATGTCGTCAGATCTGTTCCAGGGATGAGGCCACACTGAGGCGGCGCTCCATGTCCCTGAGCCAGAGATCACGTAACAAGAGAGGCCTCTTCTCCTCCCTCAAAGGCCTCGACAACTTCACCAAGAAGGGCCGCGACAAGAGGCCGTCTACAGAACAGGTACAGTACCTGAACACAAACTGAACACACACACTGAACACACACACTGGCCCAGTCCATAACACTCCTGCGAGGAAATCAAATCATGACTTTCTCACAATTCTTGGAGAAAGTTCAAATGTGGCCCCGGGGGGCTTTTCCCCCCATCAATAAGATTTTGTTTATTAAACTCATGTTTTTCTCTGAGTATTAAGTGCATAATCCACTCTTATGTAAATAGAGAGCATTTCAACCACAGGTGCAGGGGGAGTAAATTCTCTCAGGTTAGTAATTACACTTCCACACATTATTTATTGATGTTTTCAGTCCACCCCCCTCTACCCTGAAGGTACTGCCCAGGAGAGTCAGTACAGTAGTTGGTCTTTTTTAAGACAAGGAAAAGACCTGGTTCCCATGATCAAGCCTATTAGGAAAATCCATGTATTTTAGATAATGGTGTGGTTCCTAGACCGAAGTAGGTGAATATTTTGAAGACACCACTACGATCTTTCCCTTGGTGTAATTCTTCTGTGAGGGAGGCTTCACTTTGTCGATTCATAAATGTTTCTCCTGCCATGTCGTAGCTGTCATTGGAGCTGACTGACTGGTGTATCTGTGATTGAAGGGAACATAAAGCACCCATCTAAACTGTAGACACTGCTAACTTCCTGCCCCGGATTCTCCTTAGTCCTCTTCATAAGAGGCCATGTGTCCTTAATGCTAACAGCAGGGTCTTCCCTGCTCCTCCCAGTACGCTCCTCACCCCTCCCCCTCTGCGGGGGGCTACAGTATATGTGTGTGTGGTGTTATATGATGTTGTTTAAGGTGTGTTTGGAAGCTCTAGCAGGTTAGCTAATGAGACCCAGTTTGGTTTCACAGAAGGCTGAGGTGACACACGGTGAGTTGAAGCAGTGATGTAGCATGAATTATTAAAAGCCATATGTGGTAAACTGCAGCCTGCTGTACCGAGCCCTGCAGCGACAAACAGATGGTTTGTGTAAGTCCACTAAATATTAAAACAGCTCCACGCTTTTTCACAGGTTTCCCTCCTAAGCGTAGCTCTCCAGTTGGGATACACTTTTCTGCTCCACTATGATGTTGATTCCCGTTAAGAGTGGCTAATTGCTTCAAAGGGGTTGTAGAAGGATGACCCCAGGTACATTCGCTGTCTTGTGTGGGCAGGGCTGGGGGAAGTGTGGGCAGGGCTGGGGGTACTACCCCTGTCCTGCCCACACTACCCCCAGCCCTGCCCACACTACCCCCAGCCCTCCCCACACTACCCCCAGTCCTCACTACCCCCTGTCCACACTACCCCCTGTCCACACTACCCCCAGCCCTGTCCACACTACCCCCAGCCCTGTCCACACTACCCCCGGCCATGTCCACACTACCCCCGGCCATGTCCACACTACCCCCACACTACCCCCAGCCCTGTCCACACTACCCCCAGCCCTGTCCACACTACCCCCAGCCCACACTACCGCCAGCCCTGTCCACACTACCCCCAGCCCACACTACCCCCAGCCCACACTACCCCCAGTCCACACTACCCCCAGCCCAGTCCACACTACCCCCAGCCCACACTACCGCCAGCCCTGTCCACACTACCACCAGTCCACACTACCGCCAGCCATGTCCACACTACCACCAGTCCACACTACCCCCAGTCCACACTACCCCCAGCCCAGTCCACACTACCGCCAGCCCTGTCCACACTACCACCAGTCCACACTACCGCCAGCCATGTCCACACTACCACCAGTACACACTACCCCCAGTCCACACTACCCCCAGCCCTGTCCACACTACCCCCAGTCCACACTACCCCCAGCCCAGTCCACACTACCCCCAGCCCACACTACCGCCAGCCCTGTCCACACTACCCCCAGCCCACACTACCCCCAGCCCAGTCCACACTACCACCAGTCCACACTACCGCCAGCCATGTCCACACTACCACCAGTCCACACTACCGCCAGCCCTGTCCACACTACCGCCAGCCCTGTCCACACTACCCCCAGCCCACACTACCGCCAGCCATGTCCACACTACCCCCAGCCCACACTACCCCCAGCCCTGTCCACACTACCCCCAGTCCACACTACCGCCAGCCATGTCCACACTACCACCAGTCCACACTCCCGCCAGCCCTATCCACACTACCGCCAGCCCTGTCCATACTACCCCCGGCCATGTCCACACTACCCCCGGCCATGTCCACACTACCCCCGGCCATGTCCACACTACCCCCGGCCATGTCCACATTACCCCCAGCCATGTCCACACTACCCCCACACTACCCCCAGCCCTGTCCACACTACCCCCAGCCCACACTACCGCCAGCCCTGTCCACACTACCCCCAGTCCACACTACCCCCAGTCCACACTACCCCCAGTCCACACTACCCCCAGCCCAGTCCACACTACCCCCAGCCCACACTACCGCCAGCCCTGTCCACACTACCACCAGTCCACACTACCGCCAGCCATGTCCACACTAACACCAGTCCACACTACCCCCAGTCCACACTACCCCCAGCCCTGTCCACACTACCCCCAGCCCACACTACCCCCAGCCCAGTCCACACTACCCCCAGCCCACACTACCGCCAGCCCTGTCCACACTACCCCCAGCCCACACTACCGCCAGCCCTGTCCACACTACCACCAGTCCACACTACCGCCAGCCATGTCCACACTACCACCAGTCCACACTACCGCCAGCCCTGTCCACACTACCGCCAGCCCTGTCCACACTACCCCCAGCCCACACTACCGCCAGCCATGTCCACACTACCCCCAGCCCACACTACCCCCAGCCCTGTCCACACTACCCCCAGTCCACACTACCCCCAGCCCAGTCCACACTACCCCCAGCCCACACTACCACCAGCCCTGTCCACACTACCACCAGTCCACACTACCGCCAGCCATGTCCACACTACCACCAGTCCACACTCCCGCCAGCCCTGTCCACACTACCGCCAGCCCTGTCCACACTACCCCAGCCCACACTACCGCCAGCCATGTCCACACTACCGCCAGCCATGTCCACACTACCACCAGCCCTGTCCACACTACCCCCAGCCCACACTACCGCCAGCCATGTCCACACCACCGCCAGCCATGTCCACACTACCACCAGTCCACACTACCACCAGTCCACACTACCACCAGTCCACACTACCCCCAGCCCTGTCCACACTACCCCCAGCCCAGTCCACACTACCCCCAGCCCTGTCCACACTACCCCCAGCCCAGTCCACACTACCCCCAGCCCACACTACCCCCAGCCCAGTCCACACTACCCCCAGCCCACACTACCGCCAGCCCTGTCCACACTACCCTCAGCCCACACTACCCCCCAGTCCTGCCCACACTACCCCCAGCCCACACTACCCCCAGCCATGCCCACACTACCCCCAGCCATGCCCACACTACCCCCAGCCATGCCCACACTACCCCCAGCCCTGCCCACACTACCCCCAGCCCTGCCCACACTACCCCCAGCCCTGCCCACACTACCCCCAGCCATGCCCACACTACCCCCAGCCATGCCCACACTACCCCCAGCCATGCCCACACTACCCCCAGCCATGCCCACACTACCCCCAGCCCTGCCCACACTACCCCCAGCCCTGCCCACACTACCCCCAGCCCTGCCCACACTACCCCCAGCCCTGCCCACACTACCCCCAGCCCTGCCCACACTACCCCCAGCCCTGCCCACACTACCCCCAGCCCTGTCCACACTACCCCCAGCCATGCCCACACTACCCCCAGCCATGCCCACACTACCGCCAGCCCTGTCCACACTACCACCAGCCCACACTACCGCCAGCCCTGTCCACACTACCACCAGCCCACACTACCGCCAGCCTTGTCCACACTACCGCCAGCCCTGTCCACACTACCGCCAGCCCTGTCCACACTACCGCCAGCCCTGTCCACACTACCACCAGCCATGTCCACACTACCACCAGCCCTGTCCACACTACCCCCAGCCCACACTACCGCCAGCCATGTCCACACTACCGCCAGCCATGTCCACACTACCCCCAGTCCACACTACCACCAGTCCACACTACCACCAGTCCACAATACCACCAGTCCACACTACCCCCAACCCAGTCCACACTACCCCCAGCCCACACTACCCCCAGCCATGCCCTACACTACCCCCAGCCCACACTACCGCCAGCCCTGTCCACACTACCCTCAGCCCACACTACCCCCCAGCCCTGCCCACACTACCCCCAGCCCACACTACCCCCAGCCATGCCCACACTACCCCCAGCCATGCCCACACTACCCCCAGCCCTGCCCACACTACCCCCAGCCCTGCCCACACTACCCCCAGCCCTGCCCACACTACCCCCAGCCCTGCCCACACTACCCCCAGCCCTGCCCACACTACCCCCAGCCATACCCACACTACCCCCAGCCATGCCCACACTACCCCCAGCCACGCCCACACTACCCCCAGCCATGCCCACACTACCCCCAGCCCTGCCCACACTACCCCCAGCCCTGCCCACACTACCCCCAGCCCTGTCCACACTACCCCCAGCCATGCCCACACTACCGCCAGCCCTGTCCACACTACCACCAGCCCACACTACCGCCAGCCCTGTCCACACTACCACCAGCCCACACTACCGCCAGCCCTGTCCACACTATCGCCAGCCCTGTCCACACTACCGCCAGCCCTGTCCACACTACCGCCAGCCCTGTCCACACTACCACCAGCCATGTCCACACTACCACCAGCCCTGTCCACACTACCCCCAGCCCACACTACCGCCAGCCATGTCCACACTACCCCCAGCCCTGTCCACACTACCCCCAGCCATGCCCACACTACCCCCAGCCATGCCCACACTACCGCCAGCCCTGTCCACACTACCACCAGCCCACACTACCGCCAGCCCTGTCCACACTACCACCAGCCCACACTACCGCCAGCCTTGTCCACACTACCACCAGCCCACACTACCGCCAGCCTTGTCCACACTACCGCCAGCCCTGTCCACACTACCGCCAGCCCTGTCCACACTACCGCCAGCCCTGTCCACACTACCACCAGCCATGTCCACACTACCACCAGCCCTGTCCACACTACCCCCAGCCCACACTACCGCCAGCCATGTCCACACTACCGCCAGCCATGTCCACACTACCCCCAGTCCACACTACCACCAGTCCACACTACCACCAGTCCACAATACCACCAGTCCACACTACCCCCAACCCAGTCCACACTACCCCCAGCCCACACTACCCCCAGCCATGCCCTACACTACCCCCAGCCCACACTACCGCCAGCCCTGTCCACACTACCCTCAGCCCACACTACCCCCCAGCCCTGCCCACACTACCCCCAGCCCACACTACCCCCAGCCATGCCCACACTACCCCCAGCCATGCCCACACTACCCCCAGCCCTGCCCACACTACCCCCAGCCCTGCCCACACTACCCCCAGCCCTGCCCACACTACCCCCAGCCCTGCCCACACTACCCCCAGCCCTGCCCACACTACCCCCAGCCCTGCCCACACTACCCCCAGCCCTGCCCACACTACCCCCAGCCCTGCCCACACTACCCCCAGCCATGCCCACACTACCCCCAGCCATGCCCACACTACCCCCAGCCATGCCCACACTACCCCCAGCCCTGCCCACACTACCCCCAGCCCTGCCCACACTACCCCCAGCCCTGCCCACACTACCCCCAGCCCTGTCCACACTACCCCCAGCCATGCCCACACTACCCCCAGCCATGCCCACACTACCGCCAGCCCTGTCCACACTACCACCAGCCCACACTACCGCCAGCCCTGTCCACACTACCACCAGCCCACACTACCGCCAGCCTTGTCCACACTACCGCCAGCCCTGTCCACACTACCGCCAGCCCTGTCCACACTACCGCCAGCCTGTCCACACTACCACCAGCCATGTCCACACTACCACCAGCCCTGTCCACACTACCCCCAGCCCACACTACCGCCAGCCATGTCCACACTACCGCCAGCCATGTCCACACTACCCCCAGTCCACACTACCACCAGTCCACACTACCACCAGTCCACACTACCACCAGTCCACACTACCCCCAACCCAGTCCACACTACCCCCAGCCCACACTACCCCCAGCCATGCCCACACTACCCCCAGCCCTGCCCACACTACCCCCAGCCCTGCCCACACTACCCCCAGCCCTGCCCACACTACCCCCAGCCCTGCCCACACTACCCCCAGCCCTGCCCACACTACCCCCAGCCATGCCCACACTACCCCCAGCCCAGCCCACACTACCCCCAGCCATGCCCACACTACCCCCAGCCATGCCCACACTACCCCCAGCCCTGCCCACACTACCCCCAGCCCAGCCCACACTACCCCCAGCCATGCCCACACTACCCCCAGCCATGCCCACACTACCCCCAGCCATGCCCACACTACCCCCAGCCCTGCCCACACTACCCCCAGCCCTGCCCACACTACCCCCAGCCATGCCCACACTACCCCAGTAGCAAAGAGAATAGTCTATGACTTGGGTGGCTGGAGTCTTTGACTATTTTTTAGGGCCTTCCTCTGACACCGCCTGGTATAGAGGACCTGGATGGCAGGGACTGGGGCCGTACTCAGTACCCTCTGTGGCGCGTTGCAGTCGGATGCCAAGCAGTTGCCATACCACACATTGATGCAGCCAGTCAAGATGCTCTCAATGGTGTAGACGTATAACTTTTGAAGGATCTGAAGGCCCATGCCTTTTCAGCCTCTTGAGGGGGAAGAGGCGTAGCCCCCGTTTGAGGGTTCGCGTGGCAGATGTCTTGCCTACCCTCACCACCTGGGGGAGGCCCGTCAGGAAGTCCAGGATCCAGTTGCAGAGGGAGGTGTTTAATCACAGGGTCCTTAGCTTAGTGATGAGCTTTGAGGGCACTATGGTGTTGAACACTGCGCTGTAGTCAATGAACAGCATTCTCACATAGGTGTTCCTTTTGTCCAGGTGGGAAAGGGCAGTGTGGAGTACAATAGAGATTGCGTCATCTGTGGATCTGTTCGGGTGGTATGTGTAAACAGAAAAGTTGCAAATCCCCTCCAGAGCTAGAGTAAAGGGTCTGGAGAGGTGTCCCACACCCTCCTCTCTGCCCTGGTGGGCGGTCTCTCCTTTCATCTCTTCTCCTGCCACACACAAGTCTTATTAGCCTCGGTCCTGTTTCTGTATCTCCACACTGCTTATTACTGCCTTGTGCCTCTGCCCCATCCTCCATGGGAATGATATCAAAGCCCTGGGCCCTCACGGCTCACTTTTTAATTAGCTACATAATAACAGTGTGTGTGTCTGTGTAATACGTCTGCTGCTATGGGCCACTGCTGTTTTAATAGATGACTAAGGGGATTTTTTACGAGTCAAGTCAATGTGTGTTTCTTTTCGTTGCAGATCTTTGAAAGTGATGAAGGCGGACAGGCCTTCTGCCTCCCACACACTAGTTCTGAGGTGAGTCTGTTACCATTTTATGAAACGGTCATGTAAAAAAATGGTATGACCTTTTTAATAAATATGGATATCAAAATGTCAAAATACCATATATATATATATATATTTTTTTTTTATGTCTGCTTCGGATTAGATATCAAACAAGTGTCAAACAATATTATGGTTCATTGACTGATCGTCTACTGTCCAGATTTTCTGAGTGAGTGCATATAGCTGAAACATGGAACAGGAGAATCATGTGTCTCAGCAAGCTTCATTGTTACGAAATACGATGACAAGCCGCATGTTGACATCTCCCAGGTGTTATCACAGGTCAGGGGTTAGGGGTCATGCCTGCATGTCGTGTCTCACGTAGGGCGTGATCAGGATGAAAGCTGAGATCCCTCTATTGCCATCTGCAGTGGTCTAACTCGACTGCCATTTCTGTACATCAAAAGGAGAAAAACCTGCACCCCAGTGGTTCTAAGGGGGAACATAAACCACAAGAAGAGATACTATACAAAGACAAGATCATAGAGCTCTAAAGTGAGTTATTTAACCTACCGGAACCAATTGGTCATCATCAGCGTCTTACCCACGAGTAACCTTTAGACACCGTGTCCGATAGAAGCCCACGCTGACATTCTACCCCTCACTGTCTAAAGGCATGCTGGAGTTGGGCTGGCGCCTAGCCGAACCGAACGAGTGTGCTCGCATACTCCCTTCACTGTCCTGTTGTGTTCGTTTCATGTTCATTCATTCTGTGTTCCCGGTCCAAAATGACCGCCGCATTATAGCTGATTATGAATCCATAATAATACATATATTATCACCTAATGTTGTGTTAGATCTTTTTATCAACTTAAGTTGATAAGTTTTGAACTTCTATTTGCTATTTATGGCCTGTAGGCCTCATTGACCTGAGCTCATGATCATGATCGTGATCATGTATGGATTATTTAGACTATAACATATTGCGCTATTTATCACTGACTACTGTGTGTCAAAGTTTAACAAGGACTCTCTCCTCCTCACCAGAGTCATGATCAAAGATATGATCAAGAGCCTCACATACACTATATCGCACTATATCGCTTGGTCATTGTGCTGCCACAGAATGAATTGTGAGCAAGGCCTCAAAAAAGCTTTATGTACCAGAGCTGTTAGAAAAGTTCTATATATTATTGAAACAATGCAGCGATTGTTTGTGAGAATGCCAAACAGGTGTGGTTCCCGTGGGGGAAAGATTCTATTGGGGAAAGGTTCCCGTGGGGGTTGCCATGGAAGCCAAGAAGGGGAGTGAGGTGTGTGTGAGGGGTGTGTGTGTTTGTGCTCAAACACACATGCATGTGGGGGTCTGGGAGAGGAAGTGTTTCCATCTGATGAATGGACATGTGCCTGAACTCAATGTTCTACACTAATTGTAGTCTCTCCCATTCATTTCTAATGACAGGTCATATTTAACTGGGAACACCACAGGTGTACAAAAGTAAAATAAAACATCCTGTAATGAAAATCATCATAATGTATTTTGTGTGTTCAGATGCCCTGTGTGGACAAAGTCATGGATCCTTATGACCGTCTGATTAAATGACCTACATTTTTCAGAGAGAACTTGTAAATCGGTCCTATTCGACTAGAACACAGCAGGAGGGTTAAAAGACCTTTGCTTGAAAAACAAGAAAAAAGCAGCCAATAATAATGTTTTCCAATTTTTTGAGATGTCGTAGCTAGTATACACCTCCTCAAAATACTCAGAATTAATCTAAGATAACCCAAGAAATCTGTCATTCATTTTGCCGAAGAGATCTTAGTCGCGCAATAGACCATTTTTAAAAAAGGAATCGTCTCTCGTTGAATGCCAACGAAGACCTTATTGAAGAATCCCCCCCGAACTGTTTGGGATAGGAATTATGCGGCCGCCTTAAGCAGCTTGGGTTAAACCTCCAGACTTGTTCTAGTGGTGTATTTGGGGGCTCCTCTACAACGTGAAGGTGATAATTCAAAAGTATTACGAGACAGTGTTGAGAAGCTCTCTCAGTGTGGAAGTGGGGAGTGAATACCACAAATTCTCACAATCTGAGCGCTAACATAATGTAGATGCAACTGTAAACCCCCTTGGATCACACATTGGAATTATTATGTGGTAACACACCTGTTGTCAGGCAGTTCCAAATACTGTCTTAGAATTCTCTCACACAGATAGCACTGTACCTCTGTTGTCTGTGGCTCTTCTGCACCCCTGTTCATCCATACAAAACAACTTGTCCTGAATGTGTTGGGATCTATGAGACAGATAGTTTGACATGCAAGCGGGTGGTCTGGTCACAATGAACACACAGCGAGAGCAGTATATTTGTGCGGCAGCCTCGCGTCACCCCTCTGGACACAAAGCTCTGCATTGAGATGGAGTCAGAGAGTAGCGGACCAGGGTGAATGTGGCCAATGTTAAAACCACATAGCCACCTCTAACACCAAATGCTCCACCCAGCCACAGAGTAGGATGTGGCTGAAGAAGGGACAAAGGTGGCCTTTCTTCAGGATGAGCTTTCAATGTTGTTGGGAAAGTGTCACAAGTGTCACAATACCCGTTTCCCCCTCCACCCGGGAGTTGGATGAGGACACGTCTTTCCCAGAGGCCATTTTTAATTTATGAAGAGATTTATGATCTAATGGCTCAGAGAAGAGACGAGCCAGCTTCATTGATTGTAGCCCCATTTGCGTTTCAACCTGTCTCTCTGTTCTCTATCCAGTCAACACACTGTCTCCTGTTTGATGGCTTTGACTTGTTCTCTACCGTTTTTGGGTCTTTCTGGATCTTAATTTCAGCAATGGTTCTATTAATCAATCATCTCCAACTCCCATAACCCACTGAAGGATTGGGTGGATGGGGGGCCGTGTGTGTGTGGCTATGTTCTTTTATGAGATGGGCTTCTCCACAGCTGTCTCAACAGGCTGGTGATCTGTTGACATTGTTTAAACAGGCTAGGAAGGAATGCTGCAAATCGGGGGGAGCTTCAGCTTGTTGATGAGGGATATGTAGGGCTCTGATGGTGGCTGCCAGCGAACCATCATCACCTGTATCCCTTAGGAATGAATGGCATCATGGTGCTCCTGTACAAATCTTTGGCTCTCCAGAGACTGTGACAGACCATGTCAGTCCTGTGAGATCCCCCTGACCCCCATTCCCCCACCATGCCCCTGTTCCACCTGTCACCGCCTCTATTCAACCAGCAGCTCTCTGACCTGTTGTACTGTAGTTGACCTCTCACCCCCTTCCTCTGCCGCTGTGCTGTTGCCTCCCCCATCCCTCCTTTTCTGCCATGCTTTGTTACCCATGAGCACCGCCACCTTACTGCATGTGAGGTCAGAGGTAAGGAAGTGCCGGTGATGTTAGCTTCTCCCTGCTTTCAAAAAAGCTTTTCGGCAAAAGCAGAACATAACATTATGTTAGGTTAGCAACTAGTCACAGAAAGCATACAGTGATTTGAGGAGTCACAAAAAGCAGAAATATTGATAAAATTCATCACTAACCTTTGATATTCTTCATCAGATGACACTCCCGGGACAACATGTTACACAATACATGTATGTTTTGTTCGATCAAGTTCATATTTATATCCAAAAACCTCAGTTTACATTTGGCTTCTCCTCCAAAACAGCCCGTGAATTTGTACAGAGACACATCAAATCACAGAAATACTCATAATAAACAATAATAAAATAAGTGTTATTCACAGATTTAAAGATATATTTGTCCTTAATGCAACCGCTGTGTCAGATTTCAAAAAAGCTTTACGGAAAAAGCAAACCATTCAATAATCTGAGTACAGTCTCAGACAACATACACAACCCAAGAATATATCCGCCGTTGGAGTCAACATAAGTCAGAAATAGCATTAGAAATATTCACTTACCTTTGATGATCTTTGTCAGAATGCACTCCCAGGAATCCCCGTTCCACAATAAATGTTTGATTTGTTCCATAAAGTCCATCATTTATGTCCAAATTTCTCCTTTTGTTAGGGCGTTTAGTAAACAAATCGAAACTCACGAGGCGCGGGCAAGTCCAGTGGAAATGTCGGACGAAAATTCAAAAAAGTTATATTACTGGTCGTAGAAACAAATCAAACGATGTATAGAATCAATCTTTAAGATGTTTTTATCATAAATGTTCAATAATGTCCCAACCGGAGAATTAATTTGTCTGTTGAAAAGCAATGGAACAAGAGGTAACTTTCTCATGGCCGTGCGTCACAAGACTGAGGCTGCTGGCAGACCTCTGACTCATTCCCCTCTCATTCAGCCCCCCCTCACAGTAGAAGCCTGAAACAACGTTCTAAAGACTGTTGACATCTAGTGGAAGCCTTAGGAAGTGCAAGATGACCCATATCCCACTGTATATTCAATAGGGTCTGAGTTGAAAACCCACAAACCTCAGATTTCCCACTTCCTGGTTGGATTTATTCTCAGGTTTCCGCCTGCCATATGAGTTCTGTTATACTCACAGACATCATTCAAACAGTTTTAGAAACTTCAGAGTGTTTTCTATCCAATACTACTAATAATATGCATATATTAACATCTGGGACTGAGTAGGAGGCAGTTTACTCTGGGCACGCTTTTCATCCAAACACGAAAATGCTGCCCCCTATCCATAAGAAGTTCATACATTTCCTCTCGTTTAAAAAAATGGTACATTTCGATGTTACACGACGATTTGCCCGAGCTGTAGTATTTGTATGTTAGCCTATTGCTAGAAGGTACTGTTCAGAGTTGAAAGTGTTTTGGAGTGGTGGTTAGCGCTGACATGAAGTGTCCATGACTCTTGATTCCATTTTAGAACGTACCGGATGGTGGTTGGCTGCTAGAAATTATTTCCCCTCTTAAGTGAGGAAATACTGAAGTATAGATTTGGGTTTGCAAACAAACACACAACACATTGAGGGCTGACACATGCTGAGACTTGGCTTGGCCTGTGGAAAGTTGACCAGGCCATTACAACCCTGCCTGGGGCCATGAATGAGTGCACAGTCACTCGGCAGCTACTGGGCTTGAGGTGAAGAGGCAGACTGGTCACCAAGCGCCAACTGAACGTTTAGTTTCCAGTCACACCGTGTTAGATGGACAGACAGGGTGGATGTTATGCAACCTTTGCCATGACAACCCGCTTTTCTCTCTGAATGTATAAACATGGCCTCATTAACCTACAGGAGTGGACAGAAAGTTGTAGAAGAACCAGCTCTCTGTTGCTTGTCTACCCAAAGGTTTGAGCAACACATTGGCCAAAACATTGGTAGGCTTTATGCTGGCAGTGTTCTGTCAGGTTATTCTTTCCAAATGGACATGTTGCTGGAAAATTCAATGACTGTTTTCTTGTACATGTTTTTTTCTAGCCACCTTGGTCAGAAAGCCACTTTGTGTGTGTGTGTGTGTGTGTGTGTCCACAAGGATAGTTAAAAAAGGAAAATTGTCCCTTGTTGGGACCTGGGGATAAAGGCTATTTTAGGGTTAGGTTAGGGAAACTAGCATTTTGAATGGAACTCAATTTTAGGTCCCCACAAGGATAGTAAAACGTATGGCGTGAGTGTGACGCATATGTTTATGCCCGACAAACATAGACCGAGTCAAAGAGACCTCTGGGGGAGAATGTCTCCCAAGGTTTTCCTCTGTGACACACCAGCAGACAGACAGACCGCATCCAGGAGTCACACACACCACTCTGTTGGCTCTCCAAGTGGCAGACCTCCACCTCTCTCCTCCAGACCTTACCATAGCAACTGGAAATGTCTATCTCGTTGTGACTTTTGAAACATGTTTGAGTGGTTCTTCGCGATGTGGAGCCTGTATAGCAGCTGTGGTCTGTGGTGTTACTGTGGCGTCGCCCACAATCTCTTTCCCTTCAGAGACATGGAGTCGCAACCAAAAGCCAAATACTGCAGCTTCTGAGGCCCAGTGGCAGGACACAACCCAGCATTAATGCTAACCCCAACCTCATTGTTAATGTGGATAGGGAATAATTGGCCTAAGGGCCTCAGATGGTCTCCTGGAAAGAGCCTGTAAAGGCAGTCATTAATCCGTCACTAAACATGAAATCATCTGGATGGCACTTAGAACTAAATGGGGCTATTATTATCATGATGATGCTAAGTCTTTTTGTAGATCTGTGCAGATGTCGCCCGTCTAGACACGTTCCTCGCAAACTCTGCCAATAGCCCCCTGTAATCAATCCTCTTGTGTACACCATCATTATGATGGTTATTATATGAAACGACTCCACCCTGCAATGTCTAAATGGCTAATTGCATGACATCTCTGCACTGAACTTTGAGTCACTGCCAGTTTCTGCATCGGTTTAATGGAAACCTATTGATCTGTCCTCTGACTGTTTATCTCTCTCGCCATCTTGCCCTCTCTCTCTCGCCATCTTGCCCTCTCTCTCTCGTCATCTTGCCCTCTCTCTCTCTCGCCATCTTGCCCTCTCTCTCTCTCGCCATCTTGCCCTCTCTCTCTCTCGCCATCTTGCCCTCTCTCTCTCTCGCCATCTTGCCCTCTCTCTCTCTCGCCATCTTGCCCTCTCTCTCTCTCGCCATCTTGCCCTCTCTCTCTCTCGCCATCTTGCCCTCTCTCTCTCTCGCCATCTTGCCCCCTCTCTCTCGCCATCTTGCCCCCTCTCTCTCGCCATCTTGCCCTCTCTCTCTCGCCATCTTGCCCTCTCTCTCTCGCCATCTTGCCCTCTCTCTCTCGCCATCTTGCCCCCTCTCTCTCGCCATCTTGCCCTCTCTCTCTCGCCATCTTGCCCTCTCTCTCTCGCCATCTTGCCCTCTCTCTCTCTCGCCATCTTGCCCTCTCTCTCTCTCGCCATCTTGCCCTCTCTCTCTCTCGCCATCTTGCCCTCTCTCTCTCGCTATCTTGCCCTCTCTCTCTCTCTCGCCATCTTGCCCTCTCTCTCTCTCTCGCCATCTTGCCCTCTCTCTCTCTCTCGCCATCTTGCCCTCTCTCTCTCTCTCGCCATCTTGCCCTCTCTCTCTCTCTCGCCATCTTGCCCTCTCTCTCTCTCTCGCCATCTTGCCCTCTCTCTCTCTCTCGCCATCTTGCCCTCTCTCTCTCGCCATCTTGCCCTCTCTCTCTCTCGCCATCTTGCCCTCTCTCTCTCGCCATCTTGCCCTCTCTCTCTCGCCATCTTGCCCTCTCTCTCTCGCCATCTTGCTCTCTCTCTCTCGCCATCTTGCCCTCTCTCTCTCTCGCCATCTTGCCCTCTCTCTCTCGCCATCTTGCCCTCTCTCTCTCGCCATCTTGCCCTCTCTCTCTCTCGCCATCTTGCCCTCTCTCTCTCGCCATCTTGCCCTCCCTCTCTCGCCATCTTGCACTCCCTCTCTCGCCATCTTGCCCTCCCTCTCTCGCCATCTCGTCCTCTCTCTCGCCATCTCGCCCTCTCTCTCGCCATCTCGCCCTTTCTCTCTCTCGCCATCTCGCCCTTTCTCTCTCTCGCCATCTCGCCCTCTCTCTCTCTCGCCATCTTGCCCTCTCTCTCTCTCGCCATCTTGCCCTCTAACTCACCTTCTCTCTCTCCCGCCATCTCTCTACTTTCAGAGACTGGACAGCTTGGCCAACCACTACTCTCTGGCTCCCCCCGAGGGTGGCCTTTGGGAGAGCAGTGGAGAAACACTGACCTGTGTGTACATGCCCGACAGCCACGCCATCCAAGTGCCTATGAGACGAGACCACACAGTGGCGGATGTCGTCTCCCTAGCCTGCAAGGTGAGAGTCACAGAGAAGGGATTGTTATGATGTTCACGTTCCCAAAACTAAGCCCTGTGAGTGTTAATATAATGGCAGATCAATGTTTGACTTGAACAGAGGCACTTAAGAGAGAAGCTTTTACTTTAGGTTATGCCTTGCTTTTATTAACCCTGCTTTTATTTATTTTTTAAACGACACTCTGTCAATGTAATCATGTTAAAAGCTCCAATCTGTGAGTAATTTGACCAACCCACGCTCTACTGCCGTTTGTGACACACTAATGTATTTATTTATTCTTATGCCCATTGTAGAGCTCTGGCTTGTACAGTAGACAGTTCCAGATGTTTACTGTCTCTGTCTCATTGTCTGGCCGTCTCTGTCTCATTGTCTGGCCGTCTCTGTCTCATTGTCTGGCCGTCTCTGTCTCATTGTCTGGCCGTCTCTGTCTCATTGTCTGGCCGTCTCTGTCTCATTGTCTGGCCGTCTCTGTCTCATTGTCTGGCCGTCTCTGTCTCATTGTCTGGCCATCTCATTGTCTGTCTGGCCGTCCAACTCATTGGCCGCCCGTCTCATTGTCCGTCTGTCTCCCGGCCCACACACACTGCACTCTCTGACCTGTGTGTTGGCACATGTGACACACACTCACATGCCCTCCCTCTGTCTCTCAGGTGTGTGACAGAGTGGATGGCTAGCTAGTTCATTCTCACCCACACTTCTTGTGCCGGGACGATACCAGGATCGCGATACTTGTTAGTATCATAGCAAGGAGACACAAAGACGATTTTTAACTTCTTTAGGAAAACAGCCCTATTGTTGGAAATAAACATTGTCATCTGAACGATATCATAACCGCCATCGATAAGAGACAGTACTGTGCATCTGTATTCATTGACCTGGCTAAGGCTTTCGACTCTGTCAATCACAACATTCTTATCAGCAGACTCAACAGCCTTGGTTTCTCAAATGACTGCCTCGCTTGGTTCACCAACTACTTCTCTGATAGAGTTCAGTATGTCAATTCGGAGGGCCTGTTGTATGGACCTCTAGCAGTCTCTATGGGCTTGCCACAGGGTTCAATTCTCGGCCGGACTCTTTTCTCTGTATACATCAATGATGTAGCTCTCGCTGCTGGTGATTCTTTGATCCACCTCTACGCAGACGACACCATTCTGTATACATCTGGCCCTTCTTTGGACACTGTGTTAACTAACCTCCAGATGAGCTTCAATGCCATACAACTCTCTTTCTGTGGCCTCCAACTGCTCTTAAATGCAAGTAAAACTAAATGCATGCTCTTCAACCGATCGCTGCCTGCACCTGCCCACCCGTCTAGCATCACTACTCTGGTCGGTTCTGACTTGTGGACAACTACAAATACCTAGGTGTCTGGTTGGACTGTAAACTCTCCTTCCAGACTCACATTAAACATCTCCAATCCAAAATGTAATCTAGAATCGGCTTCCTATTTCGCAACAAAGCCTCCTTCACTCATGCTGCCAAACATACCCTCGTAAAACTGACCATCCTACCGATGCCCAACTTTGGCAATGTCATTTACAAAATAGCCTCCAACACTCTACTCAGCAAATTGGATGCAGTCTATCATAGTGCCATCGGTTTAGTCACCAAAGCCCCATATACTACCCACCGCTGCGACCTGTATGATCTCGTTGGCTTGCCCTCGCTTCATACTCGTCACCAAACCCACTGGCTCCAGGTCATCTAGAAGCGTCTGCTAGGTAAAGCCCCGCCTTATCTCAGCTCACTGGTCACCATAGCAGCACCCCCCGTAGCACGCGCTCCAGCAAGTATATCTCACTGGTCATCCCCAAAGCTAATTCTTCCTTTGGCCGCATCTCCTTCCAGTTCTCTGCTGCCAATGACTGGAACGAACTGCAAAAATCTCTGAAGCTGGAGTCTCTTACCTCCCTCACTAGCTTTAATCACCAGCTTTCAGAGCAGCTCACAGATCACTGCATCTGTACATAGCTCATCTGTAAATAACCCATCCAATCTACCTCATCCCCATACTGTATTTATTTATTTATCTTGCTCCTTTGCACCCCAGTATCTCAACTTGCACATTCATCTTCTGCACATCCTACCATTCCAGTGTTTAATTGCTATATTGTAATTACTTCGCCTATTACTTGGCTTACTTATTGCCTTGCCTCTCTTATCCTATCTCATTTGCACATGCTGTATATAGATTTTTCTACTGTATTATGGATTGTATGTTTGTTTATTCCATGTTTAACTCTGTGTTGTATGTGTGTATGTGCTTTGCTTTATCTTGACCAGGTCGCAGTTGCAAATGAGAACTTGTTCTTAACTAGCCTACCTAGTTAAATAAAGGTGAAATAAAAAATAAATCCAGAGTCACATTTGTTTTCCAAGCTAAAGCACACAATATTTATACAGCAGATTTTTAACCTTTCTGATCTCCCCATCCCGGATCCGGGTTCGTGAATACAGACTCAAGCTCATTACCATAACGCAACGTTAACTATTCATGAAAATCGCAAATGAAATGAAATAAATATGCTAGCTCTCAAGCTTAGCCTTTTGTTAACAACACTGTCATCTCAGATTTTCAAAATATGCTTCTCAACCATTGCAAAACAAGCATTTGTGTAACAGTATTGATGGCTAACGTAGCATTTAGCATTAGCATTCAGCTGGCAACATTTACACAAAAAAACAGAAAAGCATTCAAAAAAATAATTTACCTTTGAAGAACTTCAGATGTTTTCAATGAGGAGACTCTCAGATAGCAAATGTTCAGTTTTTCCTGAAAGATTATTTGTTTAGGACAAATCGCTCCGTTTTCTGCGTCACGTTTAGCTATGAAAAAACCCCTGTATCCAGGATTGTGTAAATCTATCAGCAAGCTCATTAGCATAACACAACGTTAACTATTTATGAAAATCGCAAATGAAATGAAATAAATATGCCATCTCTCAAGCTTAGCCTTTTGTAAACAACACTGTCATCTCAGATTTTCAAAATATGCTTCTCAACCATAGGAAAACAATCATTTGTGTAAAAGTAGCTAGCTAGAGTTAGCATTTCGCGTTAGCATTTAGCGTTAGCATTAGCGTTAGCATCCAGCACGCAACATTAACAAAAACATAAAAGCCTTCAAATAAAATCATTTACCTTTGAAGAACTTCTGATGTTTTCAATGAGGATACTCTCAGTTAGATAGCAGATGCTCAGTTTTTCCAAAAAGATTCCTTGTGTATTAGAAATAGCTCCGTTTTATACATCACATTTGGCTACCAAAAAAAATCCATAAATTCAGTCCTCAAAACGCAAACTTTTTTCCAAATTAACTCCATAATATCGACTGAAAACATGGCAAACGTTGTTTAGAATCAATCCTCAAGGTGTTTTTCACATATCTCTTCATTGATACATCGTTCTTGGACACATGCTTTCTCTCCTGAATCCCAGGAGAAAATGCCCGCACCTGAAGATTACGCACAAATTTAGACAAAGGACACCGGGCGGACCTCTGGAAAATGTAGTCTCTTATGGCCAATCTTCCAATGATATGCCTACAAATACGTCACAATGCTGCTAAGACCTTGGGCGAACGACAGAAAGTGTAGGCTCATTCCTTGCGCAATCACAGCCATATAAGGAGAGAATGGAAAACAGAGCTTCAGAAATTCTGCTAATTCCTGGGTGATGCATCATCTTGGTTTCGCCTGTAGAATGAGTTCTGGGGCACTTACAGACAAAATCTTTGCAGATTCTGAAACTTCAGAGTGTTTTCTTTCCAAAACTGTCAAGAATATGCATAGTCGAGCATCTTTTCGTGACAAAATATCGCGCTTAAAACGGGAACGTTTTTTATCCAAAAATGAAATAGCGCCCCTAGAGCTCTAAGAGGTTAAAGGACCGTGTTTTCATTTTTGCCATTTCGCGACGCTGGTATTGTCACAGCCCTACACACAGCACAGACACATGTACACACACACTTTATTAATTCCACAGGTCATACTCGATGCCACTTCATCTTAATCACCTTGGAGCTGTAAGTGAAGACATCCCATGTCACATGATACAACAGCACAGAAATAACCAAATGCCTTTTTTTGTTGAGACAAGGTATCTGGCCTAGACTAGTTGTATTTGCTGTGTGTTGCTGCATTCAGGGCGTTTTGACAGTGTTTTCCTGTCACAGTTGAATCAGCTGGACCCTAGCCTGCACTGCCTCAGACTACACAGATGCTTGGCCCAGAACGTAGAGGTCCGCACCCCTGCACCGAGCGAACTACTACATGACCTGGTGAGAAAACAAACTATTCAGCATAATACTTCCCTGGAAATGCATAGAACACTAACGTTGTTTAAGTTGTGTTTAACATCACTGGTTGACGTGTGGAGTTGTGGTTTCTAAGCTGAGTTGTCCCTCTTTTGTGCAGTTGTATGACGAGCTTGAGGTGTTCCTGCTGAATGTGTTCACCCTGCAGATGACCAGACCTGCCTGCACTGGGGACTTTGGTGAGTGTTTTTGTTCTCTAGCAGACAGGGCACCGTATGTGTGTCATTGCCACAGACATCCTAGAAATAATTGGCTGTATGTAATGATTATGGTCATTGCACCCTGCGAACCATCGTTGGCTCCTTCTCTCGTCTCTGTTGTCAGGCTTTGCTGTGACAGGCCACATAGACGGACAGAGGAACAGCCGCGTCTTTGTCAGTGAGGTGCTGTCTGATGGACTGGCCTTTAGTGAAGGTATGTTCACTTGACTTTGACTTCAACATGATTCATATTGAAATGTTCATACGTATCTCGATGGTACTGTGTAATTATAGTGTGCCCTTATTTCTTCCTGTGTTTGTTTTGTGTTCGTTCCTCTCCCAGGGCTGAGACCAGATGATGAGATTGTGGTTCTGAACGGTCGAGGTGTGTCCACTCTGGACCTGCGTCTGATCCAGATGTTGTTTTCGGAGCAGACCCTCCAGCTGACCCTCAGACGGGAAGCCGCGTCCACCTCACCCCTAAACTCTGGTCCCTCGACCCCGACCCCACTTCCCAACCAATCACAGCTGCTGCAGGACTTCCTGGACACACACCACCGTGCCAAGTCCACCACAGGTGAGATGGCCTACATACATACATACATACATACATACATACATACATACATACATACATACATACATACAGTTTTGTTTTTAGTTTTGGCAAGTCGGTTAGGACATCTACTTTGTGCATGACACAAGTCATTTTTCCAATAATTGTTTACAGACAGATTATTTAACTTATAATTCACTGTATCACAATTCCAGTGGGTCAGAAGTTTACATACAGCTTGGAAAATTCCAGAAAATGATGTCATGGCTTTAGAAGCTTCTGATAGGCTAATTGCCATAATTTGAGTCAATTGGAGGTGTACCTGTGGATGTACTTCAAGGCCTACCTTCAAACTCAGTGCCTCTTTGCTTGACATCATGGGAAAATCAAAGGAAATCAGCGAAGACCTCAGAAAATAAATTGTAGACCTCCACAAGTCTGGTTCATCCTTAGGAGCAATTTACAAACGCCTGAAGGTACCACGTTCATCTGTACAAACAATAGTACGCAAGTATAAACACCATTGGACCACGCAGCCGTCATACTGCTCAGGAAGGAGACGCGTTCTGTCTCCTAGAGATGAACGTACTTTGGTGCGAAAAGTGCAAATCAATCCCAGAACAACAGCAAAGGACCCTGTGAAGATTCTGGAGGAAACAGGTACAAAAGTATCTATATCCACAGTAAAAATGAGTCCTGTATCGACATAGCCTGAAAGGCCGCTCAGCAAGAAAGAAGCCACTGCTCCACCATAAAAAAGCCAGGCTACGGTTTGCAACTGCACACAGCGACAAAGATCATACTTTTTGGAGAAACTTCACAAAATAGATGGCATCATGAGGGAGGAAAATTATGTGGATATATTGAAGCAACATCTCAAGACATCAGTTAACACGTGGTCGCAAATGGGTCTTCCAAATGGACAATGACCCCAAGCATACTTCCAAAGTTGTGGCAAAATGGCTTAAGGTCAACAAAGTCAAGGTATTGGAGTGGCCATCACCAAGCTCTGACCGCAATCCTATAGAAAATCTGCGGGTAGAACTGAAAAAGTGTGTGCGAGCAAGGAGGCCTACAAACCTGACTCAGTTACTCCCAGCTCTGTCAGGAGGAATGGGCCAAAATTCACCCAACTTATTGTGGGAAGCTTGTGGAAGGCTACGTGAAACGTTTGACCCAAGTTAAACAATTGAAAGGCGGTGCTACCAAATACTAATTGAGTGTATGTAACCTTCTGACCCACTGGGAATGTGATGAAATAAATCAAATCTGAAATAAATAATTCTCTCTACTATTATTCTAACATTTCACATATTTAAAATAAAGTGGTGATCCTAGCTAACCTAAGACGGGGAATTTTTACTAGTATTAAATGTCAGGAATTGTGAAAAACGAAGTTTACATGTGTTTGGCTAAGGTGTATGTAAACCTCCGACTTCAACTGTGCGTACCCACTCACTAACGCACACACCCAGTACTGTGTCTTTGCCAAAAGGCTGGTATGCATCACTTCACAGGTCTTAACACAGTTACTACAACTGGCATCTATATTGTGTGACGGAGCTCAGCATCAGCTGGTGTACTGTGAAGCTGAGTTGTCACCAACAATCACAGTAGACAGACAGACTGATAATGCATTGATGTTGACCTTGGCTTAGTATTGTATACTGCATCTACTGTTCATTGAGTACAGTAAACATACTGCAAGTGTTCCTGGCTGTGGCAGGTGGCCGGTGAGAGAGAGTCAGGGTCATACTTCCACAGAATTGCTTCTACTTGGCAGCTACTGTGTGGGAGGACTGAGCCTACTGTCAGCATGTGTGGGTGCCACCAACACGTTCTCTGGAAACGGTCTATCGGCAAGCTGTTGCCCTGCCTTGCTTTTCTCCACCAGTGTGATATCATAATTGAAATGATGCCAGAATATCAGAAAAATGCTGATGGGTTCTGTGGAAATTTGTTTTTGGTATGAAATTACCATACCATGTTTTTAATTTTATTTTTTACCTTTATTTTAGCAGGAAGTCACCATTGAGACCAGTGTCTCTTTTTCAAGATAGCCCTCCAGTGGAGGCTGTTGAGGGGAGGATGGCCCATAGTAATGGCTGGAATGGTGTCAATGGAATGGTATCAAACACATCACAGATGAGGTTTCCATGTGGTTGATATCATTCCATTGACTCCATTCCAGCCATTATTAGTAGCCGTCCTCCCCTCAACAGCCTCCACTGGAGCCATGTACAGTGGGGGAAAAAAAGTATGTGAACCCTTTGGAGTTACCTGGATTTCTGCATAAATTAGTCATCAAATGTGATCTGATCTTCATCTAAGTCACAACAATAGACAAACACAGTCGACTTAAACTAATAACACACAAACAACTATACGCTTTCATGTCTTTATTGAACACACCATATAAACATTCACAGTGCAGGGTGGAAAAGGATGTGAACCCTTGGATTTAATAACTGGTTGACCCTCCTTTGGCAGCAATAACCTCAACCAAAGTTTTCTGTAGTTGCGGATCAGACCTGCACAACGGTCAGAAGGAATTTTGGACCATTCATCTTTACAAAACTTTATCAGTTCAGCAATATTCTTAGGATGTCTGGTGTGAACCGCTCTCGAGGTCATGCCACAGCATTTTAAATCGGGTTGAGGTCAGGACTCTGACTGGGCCACTCCTGAAGGCGTATTTTCTTCTGTTGAAGCTATTCTGTTGATTTACTTCTGTGTTTGGGTCATTGTCCTGTTGCATCACTCAACTTCTGTTGAGCTTCAATTGGCAGACAGATAGCCTAACGTTCTCCTGCAAAATGTCTTGATAAACTTGGGAATTCATTTTTCCGTCCGTGAAAGCCAGCTGTCCTGGCCCTGAGGCAGCAAAGCAGACCCAAACCATGATGCTCCCTCCACCATAGTTTTCAGTCGGGATGAGGTTTTGATGTTAGTGTGCTGTGCCTTTTTTTCTCCACACATAGTGTTGTTGTGTTCCTTCCAAGTAACTCAACTTTAGTTTAATCTGTCCACAGAATATTTTACCAGAAGCTCTGTGGAACATCCAGGTGCTCTTTTGAGAACTTCAGACGTGCAGCAATGTTTTTTTTGGACAGCAGTGGCTTTTTCCGTGGTGTCCTCCCATGAACACCATTCTTGTTTAGTGTTTTACGTATCGTAGACTCAACAGAGATGTTAGCATGTTCCAGAGAAGTCTTTAGCTGACACTCTATGATTCTTCTTAACCTCATTGAGCATTCTGCGCTGTGCTCTTGCAGTCATCTTTGCAGGACGGCCACTCCTAGGGAGTAGTAACAGTGCTGAACATTCTACATTTATAGACAGTTTGTCTTACTGTGGACTGATGAACATCAAGGCCTTTAGAGATACTTGTGTAACCCTTTCTAGCTTTATGCAAGTCAACAGTTCTTAATCTTAGGTCTTCTGAGATCTCCTTTGTTTGAGGCATGGTTCACACCAGGCAATGCTTCTTGTGAATAGGGCAAGGCAGCCCTAACCAACATCTCTAATCTCTTCTCATTGATTGGACTCCAGGTTAGCTGATTCCTGACTCCAATTAGCTTTTGGAAGTGGTTAGCCTGGGGGTTCACAAACTTTTTCCAACCTACACTGTGAATGTATAAATGATGTATTCAATATAGACAAGAAATATACAGTAATATGTGTGTTATTAGTTTAAGCACACTGTGTCTATTGTGACTAAGTTGAAGATCAGATCACGTTTTATGGCCAATTTTATGCAGAAATCCAGGTAATTCCAAAGGGTTCACATACTTTTTCTTGCCACTGTATATACGATTTCATAGGACAGAAAAAACAAATACGATATAAAACGAGTAAAATACAGCAGGACACATATTGCACAGACAAACATAAACATACACAAAACACAATCAACTAAAACAAACACATTTTAAACATTATATTAAAAAGAAACAAATTAATCATTTAACAAAGGATTTGGTTGACATTTCTCTCTCACTCTCTCACTCTCTCACCCTCACACACAGTCCTCCCTACGTCTGCTTATGTCTGTAGAGATGCGGACTTAGATGATCTTTTTGTCACTTACGCCCTGCGAATGAACCACAGACTTCCTGCTTTGAGAGTCAAATACTTCCTCAGAACCCATCAGCCCTATTGGCCCTTCAGAGTCAAGTGGACCGACGTCAGCAGCAAAAAAGGTGTGGAAGGCTTGGAACACGTGTGTTCAGGGGAGAGAGGCAGTGTTGTGATAAGGTGGAGTATTACTGAAGGTCTCTGTATTGAAGGCGTAGTTTCCAGGACTGACACGGTGAGGCAGTGTTCTGGAGTAAAGCCTACCCCCTATGCAGCCAGCTGGGACAGTCACAGTTGGATGAGCATGCTTTGGTCTTTTTTAAATTGCACAACATTTCACTTCTCTGGTTGGCGATACTTTCAAAGGTAAGGGTATCATAGTAAATGGCCATGTTTTTTTCGCCACACATCTATATGTGTCACGTCTTTTTAAAGAAGTGCCTGTTATAGACTGGAAATGAAGTTTGTGTCATTTCTTTTGCTGGTGATGCTTCAGTCTATAGTCCTTCTACACTGAGTGGACAAAAAAAATAGGAACACCGTCCTAATAATGAGTTGCACTCAGAACAGTCTCAATTCGTCGGGGCATGGACTCTACACGGTGTCAAGCGTTCCACAGGGATGTTGGCCCGTGTTGACTCCAATGCTTCCCACAGTTGTGTCAAGTTGGCTGGATGTCCTTTGGGTGGTGGACCATTCTTGATACACACAGGAAACTGTTGAGCGTGAAAAACCCAATGGCGTTGCAGTTCTTGACGCACTCAAACCGGTTCACCTGGCACCCACTACCATACATACCGTGTTCAGAGGCACTTAAATGTTTTGTGTGCCCATTCACCCTCTGAATGGCACGCATACACAATCCATGTCTCAATTGTCTCAAGGCTTAAAAATCCTTATTAAACCTGTCTCCTCCCCTTCATCTACACTGCTTGAAGTGGATTTAACAAGTGACATCAATAAGGGATCATAGCTTTCCCCAGGATTCACCTGGTCAGTTTATGAAATGGGAAGAGTTCCTAATATTTTGAACACTGTAGTTTTGCCTGATAGGATGAATTTCCATGCAGCAAGTTAAATATGAGGGATTTTCTCACCATGCTATTTATACAGTAGGGTTTTCATGTCATTATGCTTCATTTATTCTGAGTATGAGAACTGAGAAGGTTTCTCTTTTGAGTATTTGGGGTGTTGAGTTCTCACAGTTTGTACTAGAGAAGTGGCTCCTTTTCCGTTCCGGTGACCACCGAATCCTCATCAAAAGCTCTCGCGGACCACCATTTGCGTGGTTGCGGAATATTTATAATATAAAATATCTTGCCATCAACTAGTTGAAAACCACTGTGCTGGAGAGAGTTAAATACAGTCATTTGTCACTACAACATCCTGAACCAAAACCACAGGCAACACTTCACACTGCAGGACTGGTGATGACATGCAGTAAAACTTACCGAAAACTGTGTAGCCACTGGCTTTTCACTTAGTTGAAGATAAAACCATCTTACACAGTGCACCCCCCCCCCCCCCCCCCCCCCCCCCCCCCCCACACACACACACACACTAGTGAGAGATGAGATAGAGGCCAGCAACATGGGTGCAGTTTCCTCCTCTACCTCTAGAGGGGGTGCTATCCCAGTCAGGCTAATGAGGGTGATGAGAGGTAAACTCTGAACCATCCTGGAGTGTGCCAACATCACGCTATACCACTCTATAGTAGAAGGCAGCACCCCTGGTGTGTGTTGGAAATGTTCTGTGGCATGTTATATTGACTTGAGATGTGCGTGGCAGGGTTATAACAGTCATAACTTGTCATGACCTGAAGTAATATGGTTGTAACACTGTCATCAGCCATATATTTACACCTGTTGTGACATACACTGCACGGTTGGTTATGACACCTATATAAGAGGGTTAAAACCAACGTTTATTGAAATGTTTTTTCCCTGCCAAGACGTTTCCTCTCGTTTTAGGTTGCTTCTTAAGTCCTCTGTTGTTGTTGTAACAAATTATTTACAGTCATGTTTGTTTCATCATATTTGAAATAGCTTACAGGAAATACACTTTATGACACTGTCATAAAGCATTATGACCATCCTGTGTCACTTTACTTAGTGCGTGTCTGACATCAATGTGTGCACAATTACAATAATATTCATTTTAATATGGTCAATTTCAGAAAATTGTATATAACATGAACATAGTGTTGACAAATAGGCTATGGTGTAATGTTGTTGCCATGTGTGGTGGGTTTTGACACTCTTGTGTAGGTGTCATAACCAGCCGTACATATCGGTCTAAAGGTCTAAATATATGTCATGACAGGTCTAAATATATGTCATGACAGGTCTAAATATATGTAATGACAGGTCTAAATATATGTCATGACAGGTCTAAATATATGTCATGACAGGTCTAAATATATGTCATGACAGTGTTATGACCAGGTTATGTCAGCTGTTATGACATGTGATGACCTGGTTATGACTGTGTCAGCGGCAGGGTGTCCTGGTGGTTAGAGCGTTGGACTAGTAACCGGAAGGTTGCAAGGTCAAATCGATTTCCAAATGATTTCCCACAAGCCTGTGAGTTTGTTAGAAACAGGGAGGGCGGGTAGATGTCCCTACCAGCCCCAGTAACTGTAATCCGATCTAGCCCCAGTTAATCCAGCCAGGTGCCTTTTTAACCAGGAGCAGCGTGTGGCTGAGCCCTTTCCCAAAATGGGATTTTCAGGAAAGATACAACAAGAGTATATTATCAACAGCTTTCTCCTAAGACCACGTCTAACAAACTAGAGGATTTGTTTTTTTGTCTGACTAGTGGGAAGACCTCTTCTCTGTGATGTTTATTGTGACGGTTGTTAGAATGCTGCATGGCCAAGATGGTCAACTAAAGAAAAATCACTGAACATTGCTGTGTCTCTCTCTCCTCAGATGTGTCCTTGGTGCCAGAGGTCCCTGGTGAGTCCCTAGGTTCTGGGCTGGAGAATCGTCTACAACACTCCCGCCACAGCCACAGGGCCGTACAACACAGCAAGGTAAGATTGAATGAACGCTGCGCCCGCTGGCACTGTCCATACTGGGTTCAATGAGTCGGCATAAACATACTGAGAGGAAGTCGGACACATAGCAACAGTACAAGCATATGAATCTTAAGGTCCCATTAATCAATATACACAGCAGACGACCACACTAGGTTCCACTCCTATCAGCTAAAAATAAGAAGAAGCTGTTCCAGTGGGCATGCGATCACAAACAATCCCGGTTCCTGTTGCGTCATGCTGATGGCAGAGTCATGATTTGAAGTACGCATCATGAGTCCATGGACCCATCCTTTCTGGTGTCAACGGTACATGCTGGTGGCGGTGGTGTAATGGTGTGGGTAATGTTTCCCTGGCACATGGTATGTCCCTTGGTACCAATTGAGCAACATTTGAACTCCACACCTTGTAGAATCCACACCCCAAAGAATTCTGGCTGTTCCGGAGGCAAGAGGGTAGTCTGACCCAGTACTTGATGGGTGTACCTAATAAAGTATATATGTGTGCAAATTAGTGTGTGAGCTGTGCATATATAAATGTGTGCTTGGAACCCCTCATCAGGGACAGCTGTGGCAGCGGGGCTGAAGACGTCTTGGCACCACCCTTAAAGATCTCTATATAATTACGCTGGCCTCAGTCTACAGACAGCTTATTACTGTCACACTCCGAGAGAGATGCCCTTTGTCTCAGTCTAACGCCCATACTGTCAACACTCCCTCTGCCTGCTACTAACCTTCACTCTGTCATTGTCTGAGGCCCCAACACCCTAGATAGACACCCAGAATAGCAGGAAGTTTTAATGACAGAGTCAGGGTTGGCCATGCCGGGTCCTAGCCCTCAGTAGAAGCAGCAGAGGCATTGTACTGAACCTGAAAGCCTGGCCCTCTGCTAGCTCCCTGGCTCGACACCTGGCATAGATGGAGAATAGACGTGAAGCTGTTCTCTCTCTGTAGGTATTAGAATTAGAACAGTAGATTAGTCTGGAGGTTGTTGTTCCTTCCTATCTTGGTAAAAAATTGTTGGCAAGCGTTTTTATAATCAAGCCTACTTTTTTAATTTCAAGCTTGTTGTGTGATCATGTTCGGTTTTGGGAGTCCTTAGTGACTAGGTTATCTCTGTAGCAGGGAAAGGCTAGGTGACGGCTAGTGCACCTCAGCTTTCATCACAGCTCCACTTTTCCTACTGTAAGTATGCAAATGGCGGCTGTCCAGTGATGATTCAATTGATGTTTATTTTTGTCCCAGGGAGTTTTTGTTGTTGTCTTTTTTTTATTTTTTTAAATGTAAATAATAACTTATTTAAGTCATTAAAGTGTATTTATGCGTCATGTTTGAAAGCTTTCTGCATTATGGTAATAAAACCGACCGATTTTAGAGATGGGGAAAAGTATCTATGCCAAGCTTTATTATAGGGTTGCATTAATGAGACCAGTCATCTGGAGGGCCAGGTTTTAATGATCCTCACTTCAGTGGACTGAAACGTAACATTGCAGCTCAGAGGAGAGAGAACGATCTGTATGCTGTTTGATGCTCCTAAAAATCTCCCTCGAGACTGTAAACACGGGCTGGAAATAGTGAATATCTAGGCTGGCCATTTGCCTGCACCCCTGTGTCTACAACTTGTAGACAGCAGGTTGTCAATGTGTAATGTAATGCCCCTATACACTGTTCCATTAGACATTACAGTGATACTATGCACTAAACCATATAGGCATGGTATGTCCCAGTGGGCTCTGTTAAGTCTCTGTAATAGCAGGTCTGAGGTCAGTGAAGAGGTGGATTAGAAAAGACCGGCTCCTCAGCTCTCGCTCTGTTTGCCCAGTGACAAGAATGAGTCCCGCTGCACTGGGATCTGCACTGCAGTACCTCTGACTGCTGCTGCTGCACCGGACACAGTGTTTGTCTTCGTACCAGCGGAGAGGTACCGGAGGCTGTGCGGGTGGGCTTGTGTGTAATTGGAAGGTGTGTGTGTGTGGGGAGGAGTGTTTGTACAATTGCATGCGTGTGTGAACGAGAGATACTGAGACAAATAGGTACCATGCAGTAAAAGCGAGCACTGTGAGATTTTGTTGTGGCAAATCTGATAGCTGTCAAGAACGGTTGGAATTTCGCCTCACTACCGGAGTCAGTTTGTGCCCCGGAGCGGAAACAAAACAATTTAGTCAATGGGTAGAAAATCACCTGTGTTTCAGGCAGAATCAGTGCCCACCGCAGCCTGCCAGCCAGCCTGTGACTGAATGGAGATGGATGGGAAGGAAAGACTCATTTCAAGCCTCTTGTCACAGAATGTAATCGCCTGCCGCGGAACACTGACTGACTTTGATTAATTGGTCTAGTGGTTTCCAATTTTCTCATATTAAAACGGTGAGCAGCTGCTACCAAAGCACAGTTAACTCAGTATTTACCCTAGTGCTCTGACACTAGATGAGGTTCCCCACTGCCATGCTGCCAAGTTGTTGTTGTTGTTTGGGGACCCCCCCCCCCCCCCGGTAGTATGGTACTGTAGGTCCCATGGCAGCAGCACACCTGACTGAGGGAGCTGACACTGAATGTCACAGAATATCACCTAGATACTTCTGCTACAGCAACACTGTTTACATCAACACCATGACACAACCAAAACTCTTTTTAAACCACATTTACCACATTTTGTTGTAACACCAGGCTGTTGTAGTCATTAATACCAGTGTAATGTTTCTTATTGGACTTTGTGAGGTTGGGGTAGTTGACCAGTAGCATTTCATTGGCTACATTGCGCCATATGGAATGATGTTGCCTCGGACAGTCACCTTATTATTTAGGACGTCGCGTTAGGTTCCAGTGCTTTAGGTTCCAGTGTGTTAGGTTCCAGTGCTTTAGGTTCCAGAGTGTTAGGTTCCAGTGTGTTAGGTTCCAGTGTGTTAGGTTCCAGTGCGTTAGGTTCCAGTGCGTTAGGTTCCAGTGCGTTAGGTTCCAGTGCGTTAGGTTCCAGTGCGTTAGGTTCCAGTGCGTTAGGTTCCAGTGCGTTAGGTTCCAGTGCGTTAGGTTCCAGTGCGTTAGGTTCCAGTGCGTTAGGTTCCAGTGCGTTAGGTTCCAGTGCGTTAGGTTCTAGTGCACAGTCCTCGTGATAGTTTTTCAGCTCCATGAGGGTGTGTAGTAAACCTCATAACTCCCAACAGGAGCTGTACAACTGGCAATGGCATGAAGTTGTTGTGCTACACATACCATTTGCCAACAGGCTGAGTAGAGTAAGCTCCTTAACTTCCTCCAACCCTTAACTAAGAGGGATTTGACAGTGCATAGAGCAGTAACCACATCCTTCCATTACAGTAGCCTCGCTCGCCGCCAATATCGAAAGTAGGCCTGTCCCATTTTTCCATATAGACACATCCTATGTGTTTTAATCACATTTAGCTCTATTCACTGAGCTTGTCTGATGCTTTAAGCACACTGTGTGATTCAATCATTTACACACACAAATGACTAGAGGTAGTCCGACCGCAATTGATTTGATTGTGCCGGGCCGGGCTCAGACTTGCTCCACTGTGTTAAAAAAAGACAGTGAGTGACTGTGACTAGCATCCATTGTCTCCCTCTCCTCCCTGCTGCAGCGACCACCACACATGAACAGTGTGTATAGTGTTGTCTCCCTCTCCTCCCTGCTGCAGCGACCACCACACATCAACAGTGTGTATAGTGTTGTCTCCCTCTCCTCCCTGCTGCAGCGACCACCACACATCAACAGTGTGTATAGTGTTGTCTCCCTCTCCTCCCTGCTGCAGCGACCACCACACATCAACAGTGTGTATAGTGTTGTCTCCCTCTCCTCCCTGCTGCAGCGACCACCACACATCAACAGTGTGTATAGTGTTGTCTCCCTCTCCTCCCTGTTGCAGCGACCACCACACATCAACAGTGTGTATAGTGTTGTCTCCCTCTCCTCCCTGTTGCAGCGACCACCACACATCAACAGTGTGTACAGGGCTGTCCGTGTTGCTGAAGCTGCAAAATAATTACAGCCATTTCTGTTGCACCATTGTTCTTGCGTAATATAACCATATACAATTTAAGTAGCACATGTCTTAGAGTGATGGACTGTGCCACCCCCACGGTCCCCACAATGGATCAGTCCACTCAGACAGGCGCCAATCAGACCAGTGTCTTGTACACCATGATTTGTTTTCTACTGCTCGACTAAAGAAATCTCAGTCAACCAACATCCTATCGACCAACCAAACAATCAACCACTAAATGGGGTCAGCCCTAATCCAATTACTTAGTTTGCTTCACCAATGATTTAGTGATTGTGGGAAATCCACAAATGATCCTTACAGGAACTGACTGGGCAGCGTACTGTAAATGGCAGCGTGTATTTTGGGTGCTATACCCGTTAAGAAATCCGTTGCTCTGTTCTAGGCTAAGAACGTAAGAAAGGTGTTTTCATCACCTTTTTAAACTGTGTGAATGTGAGAGGTGAGACATGCTCTCCAGTTACTTCGTTATTACTACTCTCCTCTTTACGGCTTTTGAACCACAACAGCCAGCAAAGACCAATGGACTCTAGAAAGAAAGACCTACAGCCTCATTAACCTTCTCCCACCTACTTACCTCCTCCTTGGGAAACTCCGACGTCCCCAGTCCCTCCTCCAGGACCTGCCTATTGGAGGGGGTGTAGTGGGTGGCGGTGATGATGACTAAGTCTATCAGTCACCATATGGCTGTGACTAGCCTAATAATCTGGGCTTATTGCTGGGAAGTTGCCCCAGCGTCTGGAGCGGCCCTAATGCAGAGAGACCGAGGGAGAGGAGGGATAGACCTATCGAGAGAGGCTTAAGAGGGCTCGCCGGAGGAGGAGAAGAAGAGGCGAGCTGGTGTGCATTGGAATGGCAGCCTTATACCATGGCTCAGGGCCGGGTGGAGGTTTGATTGCTGAGAGGAGGAGGGGGACGGTGGCGGAGGAGCAGGAGGAAGAGGCCAGGCCCTGCGTCTACCTCACCACCCTGATCCAGCTGTTCATCAGGGACCAGTCCCCAGCCCAGGCCCTGTGCTCCATGCTGGCCATGTGCTGGTTTTGGTCAGGTGGCTGTGAGGCCGAGGAGAAGGATCTGTTTCTGGGCTCGGCCCTGCTCACCCTCAGACAGCTGTTGAAAGACAAGCTGGACCTGCTGCTGGATGACATGGCTGGATGTGTGGCCTGTGAGAAACCTACGGTACCCAACCCACGCGCTGGACTCCTGGTAACCCAACACTGTCCTTTCTAGTTGTTTGGCCAGGGTTATTTTAGTTAGTATGTTTAGGACAGGTCACATAGTGTTAGTAGGTGTCAATGTTTTTATGTGCTGACACGTCCCTGTTTGTCCAACCTGCCTCTACTAATGATTCATTTAAGCAATAAGGCCTGACATGGAAACCAAACCGGCTGCGCTTGTGCGCCATCGTGTATAAATGAATTTTCCCCTACACCAAACGCGATCACGACACGCAGTTTAAAATATCAAAACAAACTCTGAACCAATTACATTCATTTGGGGACAGGTCGAAAAGCATGAAATATTTATGGCAATTTAGGTAGTTAGCTTGCACTTGCTAGCTAATTTGTCCTATTTAGCTAGCTTGCTGTTAGCTAATTTGCCCTGGGATATAACATTGAGTTGTTATTTTACCTGAAATGCACAAGGTCCTCTACTCCGACAATGAATCCACACACAAAACGGTCAACCGAATCATTTCTAGTCATCTCTCCTCCTTCCAGGCCTTTTCATCTTTGAACTTATATGGTGATTGGCATCTTAACTTTCATAGTATTACCACGACGACCGGCAACACAGTTTGTCTTTCAATCACCCACGTAGGTATAACCAATGAGGAGATGGCACGTGGGTACCTGCTTCTATAAACCAATGAGGAGATGGGAAAGGACTTCTATTTTAACCCTTGTCAACGCAGACGCTCGTTGGCGCGCAGGAGCAGTGTGGGTGCAATAATTGAATAACATAGATTTCTACATTTATTTTGCAACGCGAGCGGTGTAGTCAGGGTATGAGGGGGTGTGGTGTATGGCCAATATACCACGGCTAAGGGCTGATCTTATCCACGACGCAACACGGAGTGCCTGGATACAGCCCTTAGTCATGGTATATCGGCCATATACCACAAACTCCTGAGGTGCCGTATTGCTATTAACTGGTTACCAATGTAATTAGAGCAGTACAAATAAATGTTTTGTCATACCTGTGGTATACGGTCTGATATACCACGGCTGTCAGCCAATCAGCATTCAGGGCTCGAACCAACCAGTTTATAGTTAAGTATGTTGTATACAGTGCATGTAGCAGCTCCCCATGGGAGAAATGGTCAATTCACTGTCATACTGCAGTAGATCTTGAGGGTGTGCTGCTCCAACTGAGTCACTGTGTCACTCTTCTTATTCTCTAGTATTATTTATTTTACTCAGTCCACTGGTTGTCCAGCCTGTCTCTGGAGGGTTGACTTGGCTTTTCTTTTTTTATGCTTTTGCTTTATATCAGAGTCTGTCCTTTCCATAGCCTGCTAGATGTTCAGTCAGATGTTATCAGACATCCCCTGTGGCAGGTTTCTGGACCAGCGGTAGGTAGTGTTTGCTATCACCCAGCTACATGTTCTATCCGGGCACCAGGTCATGTGGCTAGGAGAAGGCTTACCCATCATTGACTGCTCCCGACTGCTTTCAATTGATTGGACCTAGTTTCATGTTGAGGGAAGTGGTTTGCTGCTATGTTACCGTTCCTCTGCTGTCATTTGATATTGATGTGATCTGGGGGGGGTGTAATGCTTTTTGTCTCACACCCCTATGGGGACTTATCATGAAACATGCACTCTGAAGTCTCCGACATTCTCTGAAGTATTCCACGCACTCTGAAGAACCGGTGGAATAATATTTGTTTAGTATGAAAAATAAAGCGTATAATGGGAATAGAAGACTGGGGCCCTCCCTCCCTGTTTGATTTATGTGAAACTCTCTTTATTTATTGAGCTTTAAAAAGCAGATGGCAACGTTGCACAATGGGCCTAACCTGAGGGATGAATCAGCCTCTGTTAGAGCCTTACTGTGGTGTGACAGGACACTCTCCTTTGAGCAATGGGCTGAGCCGGCCCGAGGGACACCCCATATTTTATCCCTGGCTTTATACTTTAGACTTTCCATTTGGGATTGTTTATTTTCTTAAAGAGAGTCTTTTGGCGCCGGGAGGATTCTTTTCTTTAATTTGAAAGCGATTCATCTCTTAAAGTAGGCTTAGCCTTCTGCTTTTAATTACTCTATTTTAATGTCTGGCAGAGATACGGGAGAATGGACAGTATCCGGCGTCACTCAACTGTTTGACAGCTCTTGTTTCTCTTTGGGCTGGGTTTGTTTCTAATCTCACTGTATTTGAGTACTATTTTAATATGACGTCAGGGGAGGCCTTTTGACCTTGGATTAGGAGCCTCTTGGGTGTGTTTGGCTGCCACTGGGTGTATGAGCGAGCAGAAGAGAGGTTGTGTGTGTGTGTGTGTGTGTGAATGACACCTTGCCCGTGGGTGGAAAATACCAGACTGGATAATCGCACTGTTGGCACGTCAAGCAGGAGCGATAATCTCTCCACAAACGACTCCTCTTCACAAACCGCTCCTTCTGACATCTCCCATGTCAACACGTCTAGGACTTCACATGAACAATACCCAAATAAATATCAGCCAACTGTTTCCAGTGTTAAATGTTCAGTGAAGTTATCCACACACTTTCAGACATTCCGACACCTTTTTGGACACACATTTGTGCTGCGTTCTGAGAATGCTGTTCACTTCAAGGGGTGGGGACGTAGTGGAATCTAATGGAATATGTTGCTTCTATACTGAGACCGTAGTTAGGCTAGTTAATTGTGTTGTTGTGTTGGAATGGTCTGCCCACACAGGCCTAAGCTTCCAGTCCTGGATTGGATTTGGAACAATCAGCTAGTTGTCACTCAGCTTTGTCTGCAAACAGCAGACCCAGCAGCAGGACACCCCTCAGTACGATGTTGTTTACCAGGAAGCATAGCTTCTTAACATAGGCTTGGACTCATGTTTTTATTGAAAAGCACCCACAATTGTTCATTCGAGGACCACCTCTGGCCTGTTGAACAGACACCGCTGTTCCTGACCGTGTGACAGTGCAACAGTGAGGCTTGCGGGCCAGAAGAGTCCTCATTGTGTTGATGTATTGAGAGGCCAGGCCTCAGGCTTGTGGCAGCATGACACTGGCAGCCTGACCTCTGCATTATACCCTCTGGAAGCTGACAAGGGTCACGTGGACCAGAGATGGGGTGAGAGAGACCGACAGAAAGAAAAAGAGAGCGAGGGAGGAATTCCCCTCCGTTCGCACTGTCCGCTCGGTCCGGCCGTCTGATTGATAGATATGCAGATTGGTGCGGGCAGCAGTTTTTAGTCAAATGCCTACGCTCACAGAACCTCTAGACTCAGGATCAATGGCTAGCTCCCATCAAATGGCCCCTGGAGAGCGAGGTGTTCTGTAGACTGAGGCTTCTCCTGGCCTGGTGGAGGAGGAGGAGGAGGAAGACGACGTGACAGACAGGGGGGTTCAGTCACTAATGAGGAAGAGGCGGAGTGTGGGAATACTGAACGTGAGGATCTGATTAGGACTATCAAGTACTGTCCACTCAAGAACAACTAATTGCCATTTTAGTGGTCAGGTCCAGTCCTGCCGTGATGCCAGCGTGCAGGTCAGGTAGGCTGCATAGGAAAGGCTGTAACCTGGCCTGTAGGACCCAGAGACAGGCCACAGCAGCCTGGAGGCTCCTCTACAGACTACTCTTCATGGTGAGTAGGACAGAGAGGGACGAGAGGCTTGCCATGGGAGTAGAAATGACCATCCAAAGAAGGAAGGACAGCATTAGTGGGGTTTAGCCTTTCACTGTTTAGTTGTTCAAGTGTGGCGATGGGTATCAACCTCGGGCTCAACATGTTTTAGGGCTGTAGGTGTTGTGACAGAGAGGTTAAAACTATTCCTCATGGGGAGAGGGAGATGTCTGGCTTTACAACAGGGAGACCAGATGGGCTAATTGGTAGGATAGGATTTAGATAATTCTTCTTAGAATCCCCACAGGCTTCATGGTTGTTTAATCAGAAGAAAACAGTCAGTTCCCTATGTTGTGTAAGTGGGCTTTAGTATAAGCGCTAAAACTGTGAGAGGAGCCCAGATGTAGCAGGAGCTGTCAAGCGTAAGCAGAATAGGGAGGGAGAGTTGAGACTAGCGCTGTCGGATGTGCTTGTCCATTCTCCGGGTGCATTGCTGCCTCCCGCTCCCCCTCTCCATGGTTCCCGAGCGGCCTGTTCGCGGATCTTAATTGATTGGATATTTGGGTTAGCCGTCAGGCGTTCGGCTCAGACTTGGTCAGATTGTTGTGTGAGACAGGGAGACTTCTGAGTCATACCCCCCCCCCCCCTAGTCGTTCTCACAGGTCACCCCTATTAAGTTGCTGAAAGGTCATGCTGCGAGAATGGGAGAATCCTTCTGTGTGTGTGTGGCATCAGAAACGAACGTTATCTGTCTGTGTGAGGCTAGTTTGCCTCTGAAGCTGCCGCAGGGTATCTGATTAATATGTCAACAAGTTATCCTATCCAAGTCTCATAGCCTTTTCAGCTGCAATATGGAGAAGCTTTGGTCTGTGTTAGTGTGTGGGTGAAACATATTCACTACATTCAGTGTGTGTGCTTGAGCTTGTGTGTGTGGATGCCGATGCTTGCCCTGCGTCTGTTCTTTTGTGTATCTACAGTGTATAGCCTTCAGTGTGTTAACACAGTGGGTCAGCTTAGTCTCTGTAATTATCCTAGCTCACGCGGAGACCCAGAGCTGCTGGCTGGGTGGTCATGTCTAGAGGCCAGCCAAGCCTAGCCTACTCCTAGCCTGAATCCCATTCCCCTCAGTGGGGGCCTGAGCCACCAGCCCCCTGCCCCAAGACCCCTGCCATAGCCATGCTGCTCCCACAGTGCTGCCTAGTTCTGTCCTCTCTACAGATTAGAATGGAAGCTGCTTTGGCACCCTCCTGAGTAACCATGCTATAATTAAGCAATAAGGCCCAGGGTGTGCGTGTGTGTGTTTGTGTGTGTTATATGACCATTATACCACGGCTAAGAGCTGTCCTTTTGCATGACACAATGCGGAGTGCCTGGATGCCCTTAGCCGTGGTATATCGGCCAACTACCTCAATAGCGATAGGTCTGAGTAGAGGTTTTGCAGGGCATGTTGGCAGCTCCTCTGCAGTGGAGAGCAGCCTGTGAGTACTGGAAACATAGAGCTACAGGAGCCGATGACAGCTCTGTCTGATACCGTATTACTGTGCTGATTGATGGGGATATTGTTTTATGATTGATGTATTAACAAAAGTCCTTGTGATCCTAATACGCTTTGTGCCTACATGTTACTGTTCTCCTGTGGTCCCTAACCACTCTGTTTCTCTATCGCCCCCTGCAGAGCGTGGAGACGCTGTACCACACCTTCCAAGAGGGCTCCGGGGGCCTGATGGAGGGCCACAAAGATCCCCCGAACCCAGGGGCTGAGCCCACCCTGCTCAGAACCTGCCCCCGACACATGAGCTCCACCGAGAGGCTCAGCAAGGTCATCCAGGAGCTGGTGGACACAGAGAAGTCCTACGTCAAGGTCATTCTTTTTTATAGTTCTTGAAGATAATGGCCAATTTCCCAATTCAGTTTATTTAGTTGAGCCAGGATAAAGAGACAGGGCATAGGAAAGCAAAGCCACTGAAGAGTAACAAGACATGATCTATTTCTGTGGTGTCATGGGGAGTAACAAAGAAGCCCTACCTACCGCACAGCACTAGCCTGTTTCATTATGCTCTACAGTACATAGGCTCATCATTCAGAGGCCGTGTACAGCTCAACTTTCCATCTCACCCCTTTTCTCAGAGTACATTAAGGACCTCCTCTCATGATCTCCACCTCGTCTGTCTTCATTTGTGTCAGTCGGCTGATTGTCCTACAACCCTCTCTTTTTCTATCTCTCTCTCTATCTCTATCTCTCTATCTCTCTATCTCTCTATCTCTCTATCTCTCTATCTCTCTCTCTCTCTCTCTCTCTCTCTCTCTCTTTCTCTACTCTCTTCTCTCTTCTCTCTTCTCTCTTCTCTCTACTCTCTACTCTCTACTCTCTACTCTCTACTCTCTACTCTCTTCTCTCTTCTCTCTTCTCTCTCCTCTCTCCTCTCTCCTCTCTCCTCTCTCCTCTCTCCTCTCTCCTCTCTCCTCTCTCCTCTCTCCTCTCTCCTCTCTCCTCTCTCCTCTCTCCTCTCTCCTCTCTCCTCTCTCCTCTCTCTCTTCTCTCTCTTCTCTCTCTTCTCTCCTCTCTTCTCTCTTCTCTCCTCTCTTCTCTCTTCTCTCTTCTCTCTTCTCTCTTCTCTCTTCTCTCTTCTCTCTATACTCTCTCTCTCTCTAACCCCTCTTTCTCAATTCAAGGCTTTATTGGCATATGTTAACATTGCCAAAGCAAGTGAAGTAGATAATATACAAAAGTGAAATAAACAATCAAAGTGAACAGTAAACATTACACTCACAGAAGTTCCAAAAGAATAAAGACATTACAAATGTCATGTTATGTATATATACTGTGTTGTAACGACATGCAAATGGTTAAAGTACAAAAGAGAAAATAAATAAACATAAATATGGGTTGTATTTACAGTGGTGTTTGTTCTTCACTGGTTGCCCTTCTTCACTGGTTACCCATTCTGCTCTGCATGCATTATTTGGTGTTTTACGTACACAGAGGATATTTTTGCAGAATTCTGCATGCAGAGTCTCAATTTGGTGTTTGTCCCATTTTGTGAAGTCTTGGTTGGTGAGCGAACCCCAGACCTCACAACCATAAATGGCAATGGGTTCTATAACTGATTCAAGTATTTTTAGCCAGATCCTAATTGGTATGTCGAATTTTATTTTCCTTTTGATGGTATAGAAGGCCCTTCTTGTCTCTCAGATCGTTCACAGCTTTGTGGACTTTACCTGTGGCGCTGATGTTTAGGCTAAGTTATGTATAGTTTTTTGTGTGCTCTAGGGCAACAGTGTCTAGATGGAATTTGTATTTGTGGTCCTGGCGACTGGACCTTTTTTGGAGCACCATTATTTTGGTCTTACTGAGATTTATTGTCAGGGCCCAGGTCTGTCAGAATCTGTGCAGAAGATCTAGGTGTTGCTGTAAGCCATCCTTGATTGGGGACAGAAGCACCAGATTATCAGCAAACAGTAGACATTTGACTTCAGATTCTAGTAGGGTGAGGCCGGGTGCTGCAGACTGTTCTAGTGCCCTCGCCAATTCGTTGATATATATGTTGAAGAGGGTGGGGCTTAAGCTGCATCCCTGTCTCACCCCACGGTGGGAAGAAATGTGTGTGTGTTTTGACACCTGTTGTTTGTGTACATGGATTTTATAATTGTTTTCACATTGTTTTCACTGAGGAAATGTACGAGTCTGCTGTTAATAATAATGCAGAGAATTGTCCAAAGGTTGCTGTTGACGCATATCCCACGATAGTTATTGGGGTCAAATTTGTCTCCACTTTTGTGGATTGGGGTGATCAGTCCTTGGTTCCAAATATCAGGGAAGATGCCAGAGCTAAGGATGATGTTAAAGAGTTTTAGTATAGCCAATTGGAATTTGTTGTCTGTATATTTTATAATTGAATTGAGGATACCATCAACACCACAGGCCTTTTTGGGTTGGAGGGTTTTTATTTTGTCCTGTAGTTCATTCAAGATAATTGGAGAATCCAGTGGGTTCTGGTAGTCTTTAATAGTTGATTCGCAGATTTGTATTTGATCATGTATATGGTTTTGATGTTTGTTCTTTGTTATAGGGCCACAAAGATTAGAGAAGCTGTTTACCCATATCTCCATTTTGGATAGGTAATTCTTCATGTTTGTTTAGTTTTTTTCAATTTTCGCAGAAGTGGTTAGCTCTCTCTCTCTCTCTCTCTACCCTATAGCTCGTGTCTCTACCCTTTCAATAACATTTCAATTAAATTCAAAGGGCTTTATTGGCATAGGAAACATGTTTACATTGCCAAAGCAAGTGAAATAGGAAATAAACAAGGGAATTTAACAATCAAAAATGAACATTACACTCACTATTTCTTTTTACGAATATAGACATTTCAAATGTTATATTATTTGAACAGTGTTGTAACAATGTGAAAATAGTTGAAGTATTAAAGGGAAAGTAAATAAACCGATAAATATGGGTTGTATTTACAATGGTGTTTGTGCTCCTCTGGTTGTCCTTTTCTTGTGGCAACAGGTCACAAATCTTGCTGCTGTGGTGGCACACTGTGATACTTCACCAAAAATATATGGGAGTTTATCAAGATTGGATTTGTTTTCAAATTCTTTGTGGGTCTGTGGTATCTAAGGGAAATATCTCTCTCTGGTCATACATTTGGCAGGAGGTTAGGAAGTGCAGCTCGGTTTTGTGGGCAGTGTGCACATAGGCAGACCTGGCTCTCAAGAGAAGACCGGCTATGGCGGCCATTCACAATAGCAAGGCTATGCTCATGCTGAGTCTGTACATAGTCAAAGCTTTCCTTAATTTTGCGTCGATCACAGTGGTCAGGAATTCTTTCACTGTGTACTCTCTTTTTAGGGCCAAATAGCATTCCATTATAGTCCTTCTATTCATAGTTTGCTCCGTTTTGTTAATTCTTTCTAATGTGTCAACTAATTATCATTTTTGTTTTCTCATGATCTCTCTCTCTAGTCTCTACGCTATCTCTCGCTCTCTCTCTCTACCCTATCTTTCTCTCTCTCTCTCTACCCTATCGCTCTCCCTCTCAATCACTCTATCTCTCCGAGCGGTGGGTGGGGGATTTGTAGGCGGGAGGGAATGCCTTCCCAACGTCCTCTGCTGCGGCTGAAACCATCTGTCTGTGATGTGCTGCGTTGGCTGGGCGGCGGAGGCCGTAAATCAGCCTAATGAGTATATCTCCAGTGACGCCCTGATGGGCCGCAGCCCCATTAAAACACAGGGAGGGAGAAAGACAGAGAGGAAGATGAAGGGAAAGATAACGGAGTAGTTTTGGGCGGTTGGAGTAACTGTTGATACTGATACCACCCTATGATGCACTGATGATGTACTGTATGTGTCATGAGAGTGGCATTGGTGTTGTCGGATTCACTAACCCACCTCTTGTCTGTCTTGTCTTCCTACAGGACCTGAGTTGCCTCTTTGAGATCTACCTGAAGCCCTTGCAGAATGAGACCTTCCTCACTCTGGATGAGGTATTTAATAATAATAATAATATTGAACCTTTAGTTAACTAGGCAAGTCAGTTAGGAACAAATTCTTATTTACACCCCCGGCCAAACCCTAAGCCGGACGACACTGGGCTAATTGTGCGTCGCCTTATGGGACTCCCGATCAGGGACGGTTGTGATACAGCCCGGGATTGAACCAGGGTCTGTAGTGACACCTCTAGCACTGCAATTGCAGTGCCTTAGACCGCTGTGCCACTTGGGAGTAAAGGATCTCTGGATGAGGTAGAGGAGTTGGTTGGTGGGATGGGTGGAGGGGAGGACGGGGGAGGTAATAGAGATGGAGAATTTTATGAGGTTGGTTCATGATGAAGATGGATAGTTTATTAGATTGGAGTGGTGGTGAGGTTGAATGACCTCTAGTAATGAACTCTCACAACCTCTTCTTATTTAGTCCCTTTCTGACATAGGCCCACATATTAGAAAGCGTGCGCAGGATTCTGTTTATATCTCCAATTGCATTGTTGTCTTCCATTGTTCGATACACAATTGACTCTTCTCTCAGGTTGGGATTAGTCCTTGTGTGACTGTCCCTCCCTGTGAGCCCACAAGGCTATATGGCTGGAGAATGCTGATGTGTAGCTTAAGTCCCACTGAGCTAGGGACATTGATGTAAACTGAGGCTAACCTCAGTCTCAGGACGACGCTCTCACAGGAGAGATCCATCGATACACACTGGGGAGGGGGGCTGATTAAACCACCGTTTATGGACACTCCGACGTGTCTAGGTACACAGCGGAGGAGAGAGCAAGACACCCTGAATATCTTTTAATGAAGGTGTGGGAGAGCCAGGGAGTGGGAGATTGTATTAGAGGTGGAAGGAAAGAGAGGCTGTTCCTAAGTGCCTCTCACACGTGGGACATTTGAGGTGGAGGTGAACGAGTGACTGCCTGCTGTTAGGTCTTTGACCAGGCTCCTGTCTCTCCTTTCATTCAGATGGATAGTCTGTTTGGCAGCCTGCCAGAGATGCTGGACTTCCAGCGGGTGTTCCTGCAGACACTGGAGGAGAGGATCGCCTCTTCACCTGACTTCCGAACCCTGGAGACCCCTGAGCAGTTTAAGGTACGGTAGTTTGGAGTACACACACACGTGCCCCTTATGTTACAGCTGCCTCTGCCAAACATCTCTTGCAGTAATCACACTTGACATGAAACCGCATACTCACAGGCTTATTAACCAGTTAGCTATGATGTTCTGTCACACCTTGGGATATTCATTATTGAAGAGATGTCACAGGTTCACGCATGGTTGATTTACTGCATCGACAAGGCAACGTGTGTGGCCTATTGATTTTGTGATGTTGACTTGAAGAATTGTATCTCCAAATCAAAGAGCACTGGACTCAGAGGTTAGAGGGGGTGGGGCCTGGGGGATTTTAAACACTGTCCCATGGGAGGCAGGTGAGCGTGGTCAGGTCACGACTTCAAATGTTCTCTCCCATCCCTCTCTCCTTCACACTCTCCCTCCGTCTCTCTCTTTCTCTCTCTCTCTCTTGGCTGTCTCTGTCTCTCTCTCTCTCTCTCTGTGATTCCAGAAGCTTCTCTTCTCTCTGGGTGGATCCTTCCTGTACTACGCTGATCACTTCAAGCTCTACAGCGGTTTCTGTGCCAACCACATCAAGGTCCAGAAAGTCCTGGAGAGAGGTACGGGTCTCCCCTCTACCCTACGCTCTACCCACTTGTACCTCCATGAAATCATCCCCACCATCCCCATGTAAATAACATGGTTGACTGGGCTCCTATGGTCCAGGATCAACAAGGAACTCCGGTAAAATGTCTCTGAGAGGAGCTACTCGCTTGGTAAAAGTGATGTGATGCAATTCCACTTCAACCTCCTCTCTCCTTGTCTTAACTCTATCAATCTGGACTCCCTACGTTGTCTTTCATATCAATTCAACTGTGAAAGGCTTCCCACTGTAAAACTGTGAAAGTGCCTAGGCTAGCTGAAGTCTCCCCCATTGCGCTGCACAGCTGAAGCTGGTCTATAATGAGAGAGAGACTATTAAACGCTGACGAGGACTGCTAGTAATTTTGAGCGGCCCTGTGTATATGATTGAATATAAACGTTGAACTGAATTTATTTCTATGACGTTGGCCTCCTCCATTTTGGGCACACTGCCCAGTGCAGAATGAATTAAACAGAGTGGGGAAATTGCACCCTTGTGCCTCTTAAATTCCTCCCATTACAAGATTCTGTGCGGCATTCCTTGAAGCAGGTACCGAAATTGAGTTTTAATGGCACAGGGAGAATCTGGCAAGTGGTTTGGCCTTTTCCACAACAGTCTCTGATGAATCAGAATGAACTGGAGTAGGAAACAGCAGAGTAAACATGATACATCACTACAGCACTACTGTTACAGGGGAGCAGTGCATTAGAGCAGAACTCTGCAGCACAGTATAGTACAACACACAGCACAGGCCAGCAGTACACAGCACAGCCTAGCACAGTGGAACTCAGCACAGCTGAATGCGGGCACTCACAGAGAATCCGTGGGTGTCTGTCAGCGGTTCTAGTAATTACGCGTTCTCGTTCTCCCTGGGTTCTCGCTGCACACACACTTTGCGTTTACTCGTTAATTGCCTGCCAATTACTGTGTGAAGTGTCAATGCGGATGTCTGTCTGTGGCTCAGAGTGCTATAATGAATACTCTAATGGCATCTCAATCCTTCCACACATAGTGAGACGAACAGCGAGGTGGCGAGGAATGTCAACACCTGACCTCCAGAAAGTCTTTCAATGTGTTACGGTGCTAGACCACACAGCACCCAATATTAGCATCTCTCCACTCTATACACTGTGAATGAAAATCACTGAAACGGTGTTTTGAGTGGAGTGGCAGGCTCATGTCGACACCATGTTTTACAGTATCTACAGTGCATTTGAAAAGTATTCAGACCCCTTGAATTTTTCCACATTTTGTTACGTTACAGCCGTATTCTAATATAGATGCAATCGTTTTTCCCCCCTCATCAATCTACACACAATACCCCATAATGACAAAGCAAAAACAGGTTTTTAGGAATGTTTGCAAATGCATTAAAAGTAATAAACTGAAATATCACATGCACGTCAGTATTCAGACCCTTTACTCAGTACTTTGTTGAAGCACCTTTGGCAGCAATTACAGCCTCCAGTCTTCTTGGGTATGACGCTACAAGCTTGGCACACCTATATTGAGGGAGTTTCTCCCATTGTTCTCTGAAGATCCTCTCAAGCTCTGTCAGGTTGGATGGGGAGCATCGCTACACAGCTATTTTCAGGTCTCTCCAGATATGTTCGATGGGGTTCAAGTCTGAGCTCTGGCTGGGCCACAGGGAAATTCAGAGACTTGTCCTGAAGTCACTCCTTCGTTGTCTTGGCTGCGTGCTTAGGGTCGTTGTCCTGTTGTAAGGTGAACTTTCGCCCCGCTCTGAAACTGGTTTTCATCAAGGATCTCTCTGTACTTTGCTCCGTTCATCGATCCTGAATAGTCTCCCAGTCCCTACCACTGAAAAAAATCCTCACAGCATGATGTGGCTACCACCATGCTTCACTGTAGGGATGGTGCCAGATTTCCTCCAGACGTGACGCTTGGCATTCAGGCCATAGAGTTCAATCTTGGTTTCATCAGACCAGAGAATCTTGGTTCTCATGGTCTGAGAATCTTTAGGTGCCTTTAGGCAAACTCCAAGCAGGCTGTTGTGCCTTTTCAGGCCACTCTATCATAAAGGCCTGATTGGTGGAGTGCTGCAGAGAGGGTTGTCCTTCTGGAAGGTTCTCCCATCTCCACAGAGGAACTCTGGAGCTCTGTCAGACTGACCATCGGGTTCTTGGTCACCTCCCTGATCAACGCCCTTCACCCCCGATTGCTCAGTTTGGACTGGCAGCTAGCTCTAGGAAGAGTCTTGGTGGTTCCAAACTTCTTCCATTTAAGACATTTTTTGGTACCCTTCCCCATAGCTGTCTCGGCACAATCCTGTCTCGGAGCTCTACAGATAATTCCTTTGACCTCATGGCTTAGTTTTTGCTCTGACATGCACTGTCAACTGTGGGACCTTATATAGACAGGTGAGTGCCTTTCCAAATCATGTCCAATCAACTGAATTTACCATGGGTAGACTCCAAGTTGTAGGAACAGGGTGCACCTGAGCTCAATTTCAAGTCTCATCGCAAAGGGTCTGAATACTCATGTAAGTAAGGCATCTGTTTTTTATTTTTAATACATTTGCTAACATTTCTAAAAACCTTTTGTTGCTTTGTCATTATGGGGTATTGTGTGTAGATTGATGAAGAAAAAAAATATATAATCCATTTTAGACGTAACGTAACAAAATGTGGAAAAAGTCAAGGGGTCTGAATACTTTCTGAATGCACTGTACATACATGCAGCGTTGCCATTTTACTTCAGTGGTCATGCTAGGGTGAGAAGTAGCCTATACTGCCCCCCTGTGGACAAGTATTATTGCACCAAGATACCATGGTAGGTCTAATGCTAGCACCACCAAGCACAGTCCTCCAAGCTTGCTGCAGTATGAGAGATGTGATTAAAAGTACTGACATGTACAGGGCTTGGTAAAGTAAGTCTGTTTGTCTGTTGTCTACAGTGAAGACTGACCTGGCCTTTAAGGAGTTTCTGGATGCGAGGAACCCAACGAAGCAGCACTCGTCCACCCTGGAGTCCTACCTGATCAAACCAGTCCAGAGAGTGTTGAAATACCCTCTACTTCTTCGAGAGCTAGTGTCCCTTACTGACACAGACAGCGAGGAGCACTACCACCTCACAGGTACATTGAAGATACACACACACACACACACACACACACACACACACACACACACACACACACACAATAACCCCTCCCTCTCCTCTCCTGTATCCCCAGAGGCCCTGAAGGCCATGGAGAAGGTGGCCAGCCACATCAATGAGATGCAGAAGATCTATGAGGACTATGGCTCTGTGTTTGACCAGCTGGTGGCAGAGCAGAGTGGCCCTGAGAAGGAGGTAGCTATACTGTACCCTGCTGCTATACCCTCTGCCTCTGTTACAGCAGCTTTCATCACACTCACTCATATCTTTAATCTGGACACGTACTTAGGCTAAAACCAGCACAGCCTACGTTTGCTGCATAACCGTCAAGGTCAATTCAGTCTATTCAAGGGTTCTTGGTGATACGTCTCTTCCAGAAACTGGTTGGAAATAGCTAAGTTCCCCTGTAGATACTTCCTCCTATAGATACTCAACATACACCCCACATAGATAGCACTTGGTCGAGCTAGCCGAAGCCTCATTCCCTGTACAGATACAGTACTTAGTATGTCCCTCACACACTGTGGTCAATGGCTCTTCTCTCTCCCAGGTCACAGAGCTTTCCATGGGAGAATTCCTCATGCATTCCTCTGTCGTCTGGCTCAACCCCCATGTCTCGCTGGGCCGCATGAGAAAGGACCCCGACCTGACCGTGTTTGGTGAGTTGGAGAGACACTGTACTGCTACTGCAGCATTATGGGAAAGAGATTGCCTGGCCCCTGCCAGAGGCGGTTGGCAGTCTGTCTGCCTGGACTCTGATCAAATTCCATTTGAAATGCTGAGTCCACTGGCTTTAGACAAACGCATGTAAACCCAACACACATTTAATGACTATCTTTTAGATACATGTATTGTATATCCACCTGAATATTAATGGTACTGATTAACCCTGTTACACCAGTATGATTTGGGGCTTTATGGATATAGTGCCAATATGTTGTAAATTCAGATCGCTTCTGAGGGGATGGATTTCCCCGTGTACATTCCCAAAGTTGTGTTCATCCTCAGTGTTCATGTCGTTTCTCTTCAGTGTTCAAGAAGGCGGTAATACTCGTCTATAGGGAGAGCAACAAGCTCAAGAAGAAGATGGTGAGTCCTCTCTCTCTATCGCTTTCATTTACTTTTATACAGGGGTGAAGGTTAGCCGGTATGGCACCTCGGCAAAATAAATAGAGGGGGTACGCCGTAGCGGTTAAACGTCACCCTATCATAATTAATACCACATGTCCAAAAACTATAGATCATTACACTATTATTTAACATTACGGCATGTCAGCCGCATGGAAAAGGAGCGAACTGACTTGAAGCTGGGTGGTATACGCTCCAAATTGATTTATGGTTTGACCAGAATACTTACATTTTGCAAAGGCAGAGATGAGTGGCCCGACACTGAGGTGCACATGGACGCAAATCAGGCTACAAGTGTAGGCCTAATGACATTCAGATATTGTCATTACAGTACATGTAGGTGTTTTATAACAGAGGTCTCTTTCCATTCATCAAATGGCAGGTGCACAGTGTTGGGGTTGGATACTGGGAATATTTTCTGAGCGGATGAGCGTTCACGGGTAGCCTACAGAAGCCCCCTTTTGAAGTGATTGTTTGACAATCAGATGAAAACTTCATGACTGGTTGTGTTTCTGCCACATTAAAAGGCATAGACGGCGTGTCCATAAAGTTTTCCCTAAAGTAAAGAATTACATTTTCAAAATGATAATGCCAAATTAGCTTAGGCCTAATCTTGTGTCCTATCTAAACAGGAATAAATACAACCATTCAAAATAGGATCATTAGCTTAAAAACAATTGCATAGCCTACAGTTGGAAGGGCCCGCATTTTGGGGAGCTTCCGCTGCAAATACCAAATAAATGATTGTTGATTTGTGACTGTCGGTGAAAAGCAGAGAGACCCAGCCAGGCATATTGCAATATTTGAAAATACAATCGCGGATAAACTGTTTGGAAAGCTAATGGCTATTGCTGTAGAGATGACAATGAAAAAATTTCGGTCTGTCTTTTAGTTATCAAAATTCTCAACTTAATTGAGAGTAGAGTAGAGGGCTTAGAGAGCTGCCCTGCAGTACACCCTACTTTACATGTTTGACATTAGAGAAGCTGCCATTAAAGAAAACCCTTTGAGTTATATTAGATAGATAGCTCTGAATCAACTATATGGCAGAGGTTGAAAAGCCATAACATAGAACTTTTTTCAACAACAGGTTATGGTCAATAATATCAAATGCTGCACTGAAGTCTAACAGTACAGCTCCCACAATCTTATTATCAATTTCTTTCAACCAATCATCAGTCATTTGTGTCAGTGCAGTACATGTTGAGTGCCCTTCTCTATAAGCACGCTTAAAGTCTGTTGTTAATTTGTTTACAGAGAAATAGCATTCTATTTGGTCAAACACATTTTTTTCCAACAGTTTGCTAAGAGCAGGCAGGAAGCTTATAGGTCTTCTGTTAGAACCAGTAAAGGCTGCTTTACCGCTCTTGGGTAGCGGAATTACTTTGGCTTCCCTACAGGCCTGAGGACAAAGACTTCCTCTAGGTTCAGATAAAAAATATGACAGATAGGAGTGGCTATAGAGTCAGCTACCATCCTCAGTTGCTTTCCATCTAAGTTGTCAATGCCAGGAGGTTTGTCATTATTGATCGATAACAATACATTTTCCACCTCTCCCACACTAACTTTACAAAATTATAATTTGCAATGCTTTTCTTTCATGATTTGTTTTTTATGAATGAATACAATTGCTCACTGTTCGTTGTTGGCATTTCCTGCCTAAGTTTGCCCACTTTGCCAATGAAATAATCATTAAAATAATTGCTAACATCAAATGGTTTTGTGATGAATAAGCCATCTGATTTGATGAAAGATGGAGTTGAATTTGTCTTTCTGACAAGTTTTTTTCCCCATCATTCTTCATATCATCTTGGCTTCATAGTACAGTTTCTTCTTTTTGTTGAGTTTAGTCACATAATTTCTCAATGTGCAGTAAGTCAGCCAGTCAGATGTGCAGCCAGACTTATTAGCCACTCCGTTTGCCCCATCTCTTTCAACTCCTCCTCAATCCATGGAGCCCCAACAGTTCTAATAGTTAGTTTCTCAACAGGTGCATGTTTATCAATAATTAGAAGAAGCAATTTCATCAAGTGCAGTGTCTGGATGCTCCTCATTAATCACATCAGAACAACAAATATTTTTAACATCATCCACATAAGAGTCACAGCAAAATCTTTTGTATGATCTCTTCTACACCATTTTAGGCCCAGCTGTTGGAACTTTGGCTTTCCTGCATATAGCCACTATATTGTGATCACTGCATCCAATGGGTACGGATACAGCTTTAGAACAAAGTTCTACAGAATTAGTAAAAATGAGATTGATACATGTGGATGATCTTGTTTCTGTAGTGTTTGTAAACACCATGGTAGGTTGATTAATAACCTGAACCAGATTCCAGGCACTGATTACAGTAAGAAGCTTCCTCTTGAGCGGACAGCTTGATGAAAACCAGTCAATATTCAGGTCCCCAAGAAAGTAGACCTCTCTGTTTACATCACATACAGTTGAAGTCGGAAGTTTACATACACTTAGGTTGGAGTCATTAAAACTCATTTTTCAACCACTCCACAAAGTTCTTGTTAACAAACTATAGTTTTGGCAAGTCGGTTAGGACATCTACTTTGTGCATGACACAAGTACTTTTTCCAACAATTGTTTACAGACATATTATTTCACTTATAATTCACTGTATTACAACTCCAGTGAGTCAGAAGTTTACATACACTAAGTTGACTGTGCCTTTAAACAGCTTGGAAAATTCCAGAAAAGGATGTCATGGCTTTAGAAGCTTCTGATAGGCGAATTTACATAATTTGAGTCAATTGGAGGTGTACTTGTGGATGTATTTCAAAGCCTACCTTCAAACTACCTTCAAACTTTGCTTGACATCATGGGAAAATCAAAAGAAATCAGCCAAGAACTCAGAAAAAAATGGTATACCTCCAAGTCTGGTTCATTCTTGGGAGCAATTTCCAAATGCCTGAAGGTACCACGCTCATCTGTACAAACACCATGGGACCTCGCAGCCGTCATACCGCTCAGGAAGAAGACGCATTCTGTCTCCTAGAGATGAACGTACTTTGGTGTGAAAAGTGCAAATCAATCCCAGAACAACAGCAAGGGACCTTGTGAAGATGCTGGAGGAAACGGGTACAAAAGTATCTCTATCCACAGTAAAACGAGTTCTATATCGACATAACCTGAAAGGCCAATCAGCAAGGTAGAAGCCACTGCTCCGAAACCACCAATAAAAAGCCAGACTATGGTTTGCAACTGTACTTGGGGACAAAGATCATACTTTTTGGAGAAATGGCCTGTGGTCTGATGAACCAAAAATAGAACTGTTTGGCCGTAATGATCGTTATGTTTGTAGGAAAAGGGGGGAGGCTTGCAAGCCGAAGAACACCATCCCATCCGTGAAGCACGGGGTGGCAGCATGTTGTGGGGGTGCTTTGCTGCAGGAGGGCCCGGTGCACTTCACAAAATATATGGCATCATGAGGGAGGAAAATGATGTGGATATATTGAAGCAACATCTCAAGACATCAGTCAGGAAGTTAAAGCTTGGTCGCAAATGGGTCTTCCAAATGGACAATGACCCCAAGCATACTTCCAAAGTTGTGGCAAAATGGCTTAAGGAAAACAAAGTCAAGGTTTTGGAGTGGCCTTCACAAAGCCCTGACCTCAATCATATAGAAAATATGTGGGCAGAACTGAAAAAGCGTGTGTCGAGCAAGGAGGCCTACAAACCTGACTCAGTTACACCAGCTCTGTCAGGAGGAATGGGCCAAAATTCACCCAACTTATTGTGGGAAGCTTGTGGAAGGCTACGTGAAACGTTTGACCCAAGTTAAACAATTTAAAGGCAATGCTACCAAATACTAATTGAGTGTATGTAAACTTCTGACCCACTGGGAATGTAATGAAAGAAATAAAAGCTGAAATAAATAATTCTCTCTACTATTATTCTGACATTTCACATTCTTAAAATAAAGTGGTGATCCTAACTGACCTAAGACAGGGAATTTTTACTAGGATTAAATGTCAGGAATTGTGAAACTGAGTTTAAATGTATTTGGCTAAGGTGTATGTAAACTTCCGACTTCAACTGTACACTATCAAGCATTTCTCACACATATTATTTAGATACTGATTGTTAGCACTTGGTGGCCTATAGCAACACCCCTAAAGAAAAGGCTTTAGATGTGCCAGGTAAACCTGCAACCATAACACTTGACATAAGATCTTCTCTAAGCATTACAAGGAAATGGCTCTGAATATATACAGCAACTCATCCCCCACAAGCATTTCTGTCTCTTCTATAGATGTTATATTCTTGTATTGCTACTGCTGTATCATCAAATGAATTGTCTAAGTGAGTCTCAGAAATGGTTAATATATGAATGCTATCTGATGTTAGCAAGTTATTGATTTCATGAACCTTATTTTTTAAGCTACATAAGGAGAAAAAATGTATCTGATATAACCTAGGCCTACTCTACACCACTAGGCACGGCATTGAACAGTATTTCTTGCAATTACACGGCGTGTACAAAACATTAGGAACATAAACTGATCTGATGTCACTTGTTAAATCCACTTCAAATCAGTGTAGATGAAGGGGACAGGTTAAAGAAGGATTTTTAAGCCTTGAGACTGTTTAGACATGGATGTGTGCCATTCAGATGGTGAAGGGGCAAGACAAACATATTGAAGTGCCATTTGAACTGGGTATGGTAGTAGGTGCCAGGCGCACCGGTTTGTGTGTCAAGAACTGCAATGCTGCTGGGTTTTTCACACTCAACAGTTTCCCGTGTGTATCAAGAATCATCCACAACCCAAAGGACATCCAGCCAACAACAGGCCCGTGGTCGAAAACGGGTCATTGATGAAAGAGGACAAAGGAGGCTGACGCACATTGTGCACAGACGGGCTACAGTTGTTCAACTGACAGTCCAGTACAACATTGGTGCCCAAATACCCATAAAAGAATGCACAACTCGTCGTACCTTGACAAAAATGGGGTTTGGCAGCCGATGACCTTAGAGTTGCACTTCTTTCAGCAAAAAACTGCAGTTGCAGTGGCTAAGGAATGAAAACACTGGACACCTGGAGAATTGGAAAAACATTGCCTGGTCTGATTAATCCTGGTTCCTGCGGACACACGCTGATGGGAGGACTAGGTGATGGAGAAAACCACGAGTACATGTATCCATAATGCCTTGTCAACATTGCAGGCTGGTGATGGTGTGATGTGTTTTCTTGGCACATATTGGGCCCCTTGATAAAAGTGGAGCAACGTTTGAATGGCACAAGATATCTGAACATCATTGCCAATCAGGTGCATCGCTTCATGGCAGCAGTGTATCCATCAGCAGGATAATGCCGTATGCCAGAAGGCTAGGATTGTACAGGAATGGTTCCACGAACATGACAGTGAATTCAGCTTCCTGCATTGGCCTGTCCAGTCACCAGATCTCAATCCAATTGAGAATCTGTGGGATGAGATGGAACTAGCTAATCGAAGTAGAGATTTACTACCAGCCAATTTAACACAACTGTGGGAAGCATTGGAGTCAACATGGGCCAGCATCCTTCTTAGGGTTGAATGGCGGGAACCCGGTTACCGAGATTTACCAGGATTAATGGCCCAAAACGACTCCATTTTCTCAGGATAAATAACTGAGAGAAACCGGTAAATTTAAAATAAATGATTTATATGATCAGCGTGGCATGAAATGAAACTGTTAAATGATATGCCGTGTCTAAACCTGGCTTCTCTACGGCCTCGGCATGATAAATCATCAACAGGGTGGGGACAGACAGCCCATCTCAGTCTGGAGCACAGTTCACAATGCATATAGACCTATCATCTCATGGTAACTTTTTCTTGTGACAGAAAGGCCTACATTTGCTACAGTAATATAAAGGCTGAATGATTGTCTAATTTACCCATCTCCATCTGGCTTTAGCGGGTCACCTTGTTTTTTAATGGTAAAGATTTTTTAAAATTGCAGCTGCAGAGCTTTAAAAGAGCCTATCACTCCAATATTGTTGCTTTAAATCAGCACTCTGTCTTTCTCCATCAACTCCATTCAAATGACATCCAAAATAGATAATCCTGTTCTAGATTGACATGTAGTCCAATATTTAGATGTCCTACCTCTTTCAGGCAATGAATTAAATGCAATATTAGCCTTATACTTAGCTAATGAATTATGGGATATGCATAATGCGCTTCTAACTTGTAGCCTCTGTCTCTTGCGCAATAAGCAAGCACCTTTGCTCCACTGGCCTCTCTCCTTAAAAAACGCTCCAAACGCTCTTAGCTCTTGGAGTCCCATGCAGGAAAAGCTAGACCAGACTTTTATTTTTCATATCATTTCTTATACCATTAGACTATTCAAAGAGGGACTCAAGCTCTTGTTTGCTAAATGTTAAATGCAGCAGCCAATCGAACTCACTGGTAGCTTGAAAGACGAGCGAACACGCGATGGCGGTAGACTATAGCAGTTATTTATTCAGACCCATAACAATTTAATCTTTAATCTTTGAATCATTATATTATTCATAATATTCCCATCATAATATTCCCCTAATGTTATTAAATGTGTAAATGTCTGTCTACTAATTATACAAATAGGACTTATTATATTTAAAAATAAAAATGGCATTTGCTAGCCTATACTTGTAACTTTGTAGGCCGTGTGGTTTGAAAGATGTGTGTAATTCCTGTCAATTATAATACAATATAATACAGTACAGTAATACAATTCACACTCAAAAAGATTAGCCTACTGGAGCTAGTTTCATTTAGTTACCCAAAAGAGCATACAGCTAGCTACATCTAAGGGCTTTTCTGTTTTTCTGTTGTGTGTAATGTCCAGTAGCCTACATCATATGTGTTTTCTGGCTTGGGCCCATGAAATGTCTTTAATGTAGGGCACATCAGGCTTGATTTTCGATCAAAGCTCAAATGAAATCCAGACACGACTATTTATATGCTTTATAAGACTTTTGAATGACACATCTGGTTTTGACGGAAAATACCAGGTTACCCAGGAGAAAAGTGATTTATTCTCAGGATGGAACATTTGAAAAATACCAGGACAATATTCAACCATAATCCCCGTGGAATACTTTCGACACCTTGTCGAGTCCATGCCATGACATTTTTAAGAAGGTGGAAGGTGTTCCTAATGTTTTGTACACTCTGTATATTATTAGCCTAAATTATGACTATCCAATCAGCCTACTATTCCTAATGTGATATCTTACATACGTCTGCAAATGCCAGGATGCATGAAATGCTTTGTTTAAAAGGTGAATTTTTATGGTGAAAATGTGCTTCCTGAACATGAAACCCACACACCGCCTATGTTAAAAGGCATTGCATGTTAAAATGATATGACAAATCTTTACTAGGCCCAGGCTACTAAGCCCACAAACATCAGATATTAAATGAATGGGGACTCTATATGGAATTCTATGATTACACCTAGGCTATAAAAAAACACTACATTGTGCGAGCACTTGCATGTCCTGTGCTGATAAGAAATTTACCTTCACCCCTGCTTTCATATGCCTTTGATGTCAATAGTGCCTAACATCTCTCTCGTGTGTGTGTGTGCGTGCAGACCGCCCCTCGCTTGGCGCACTCCCATGGAGACCTAGACCCCTTCAAGTTCCGCTGGCTCATCCCGCTCTCTGCACTGCAGGTCCGACTAGGCAACACTACAGGTAAGAGAGCAAGACACACAAACATGCACATACCATCGTGGCTCTCATTAACTATAGAAGAGATCACAGTCTTTTGAACTTCTCCAATCCCTTCCTCCTAGGAACGGAGACGACCTGCATCTGGGAGCTGATACATACCAAGTCTGAACTGGAGGGAAGGCCAGAGACTGTCTTCCAACTGTGTAGCAGGTAAGAGAGAGCAGCAGTTCTGACTGGAGACTATGGATCTATAGCTCTCATCCTTGACTGCCTTCTACAAGGTCAGGGATGTGCATGGACTCTCTAGCCAATCTGTGGTCCATTGAGTGTCAGGGGGAAATGATCCCCAGCAGGACTACCCCCCCCCCCCCTACTGTAGACTCTTTTAATTAGCCCCTTTCTATCAGCGTATGGTATATCAAGATTTCCGCTGTCTCCTTCCCAGTGTCCCAGAGTGCAAAGTCAACATTATCAAGGTTATCCGCTCCATCCTCCGGGAAAACGTCAGGCGGAACATGCGCCCGGCCGAGAGGGGGTGTAAGGAGCGCCTCACGCCTCTACGCAGCACCCTGCCCTCCTCTGCCAGGATAGGTGAGTCCCATCCCTACCCTGTTCCAAAAAAATCACTGCTTTGATTTCTATTTAAGTGATGATGCCCTCAAAGCCGGTGTTTGGAGGATATATTGGCACAGGTGTTTAGTCTAATGCTGGAAAACTGTGCCAATATATCCTCCAAATACCGGCTTCCAGGGCATCATCACCAACATATTCAAATATTGATTGACATATTTTCATTAAAAAAGTTACTTTGAATAAATTCATCATACTATTTCATCGTTCCACAAGATATAGTTCCAACACAAATCTAGGGTTGCTACCCAAGCCATTTGTGTTATCGGTTCTGTTGCCAGAGACGCGACCCAGTCGTTCAGCTAGAGACAGAATTTGAATTTTGAAATAATGTTGCAAATGTCAGAGAGACAGACAGCAAGGTCTATACAAATCTCTGCAGTTGAAAACTAAATGTTAGTCTGAAAGAAATGTGATAATGTCTAGATGCTTTTTATAGCATCTAGACTTTGGATTGCGCAGTCAGATGAAACAGAGTAAATAGGCATTTTAAAGTCATAGATTTAGCCAGTTGTAACTTCTGAAAGAGACACTGGCTGGAATGCGGTTTTAGCCAATCAGCATTCGGGATTAGACCCACACGTTGTATAACTTTAAATTATATGACCTTGACTTAAAGATTATAAGCCCTCATTGTCCAGATATGAGTGAGTTTATTGCTCAGTTAGCAGTTCTCTCATTCTCCCCCCTCCATCCCCCACCAGGTTCGACCAGAGCCTCCTGGCTGTGTAAGCAGCCCCTGCTGGATCTCCCCTCACCAACCAGCACACTGAAACCTGGCCAGCCTGACTCTGACGAGGGCAGCCTGAGCAGCGGCACCCACAGCTCCTCTGGCGCTCCCCCAGCCAACGGTCCCACACAGCCGAAGACACTGCCCACCCGACAGGCCTGGTCCCGGGGCTCCCTGGGTAGCCAGCGCTCCTCTGTCTCTAGCTCTGTGAAGGAGTCAGACATCTTGAGTGATGAGGACGATGATGAGTTCAGTGAGTCTGGGGGGCGGCAGGAGGGGCAAGGGAGCTCCCCGACGAGCGCCATCGAGGCCCAGTTTCTCAGTCTGAGGCTGTCGGAGGAAGCAGCGTCCTCCCGGGCGCCGGCTCCCCGCGTGCAGCCAGAGGGAGCGGAGGTGGACACCCCGGAGAGCCCGCCCAAACTGGTTCAGGGCCACATCTGCCCCGTGAAGAGGAAAGGCAGCAGCAGCCTGCGGCATAGCCTGGGGGAACACAGCCGTTCCCTGGACAGCCAGACAGACGTGGCAACGATGGACCTCAACGCTCTACTGGAGAGAGAGTTCAGTGTGCAGAGCCTCACCTCCGTGGTTAACGAAGACTGTTTCTACGACCCTACGGACTCCTCAGACACCACATACACTGGCAGTGCCCCCAACGCCTCGTAGGGTCAGGGATGGACACAAGGAGAGGAAGAAGGACCAAACCTCTGCCCAGCCCCTGCTCCCTGCCTCGGGGCATGGGCAATCCCGGTTCTGTTCTGTCCTGTCCCAGGGTATCACAGGGTTCTGTTGTGCCTCAGCTCTGAAGTTAAACTGTGTTCCTGTGAGTGCGTACAGTAAGCTGGTCGTTCCATGAAATTTGTCCTTTTGAGTAGGATAACTTGGTGGTGGGGGGGTTTATTTCACCTAATTTTAAAATTGTCATGAAGAGCACATGTTCTACAATGTACAATGTATAGTAAGTGCCAAATATAGTAACAGGGTTGAGGATTTCATCTTAAATCAGACATAAATCCCCTTGTGACTGGGGAAATGGAAGCATGCTGTGTGCAACAGGGAGGGACAATTTAATGCAAGCTTCTAGCCTGTCTGAGTAACACGTTGAATGTGTTATGCTCGACCCACTCAGTTTTCCACCACAAATCACCAGAAAATGGCACAAAATAGTACAACTAGCTCACCTGCTTTTAAACTTGTATTTGTCTATTAGGTGTTTCTTTGTGTAGAACCTTTGACTGGTACTGTATTTAAAAAGGACTAGTTTCACCATGTTAAAATGAGAGTTCACTTCAAGTAACAGGGTCGATCTTAAAATGAGGGACAGACGTAAATGAATCACTAATCGCATTAAATGAATCCTCTTCAGAAATGACTGTCAAAGCAACAAAAATAAGTAGGGCTTTTACAATGGTGGTGAAACTTGGAGAAATGTAGTAGGTTAACATCTTTCTAGAAGTCGTATATGGTACACATCAAAATGCATATTTATTGAATGTTCCAAGTTGAGCACTTCATTTCATACAACAGGCTTTTAAAATTCAATATTGGTGCACAATTTCGACTGAAAATATCAAAGGGACGCATTACGTGGAACGACCAAGGCAGATCCCACCTGCTTAGCTATGCACAGGTGTAAAAGGACAGATGAGTTGGTTTCCCCCCTAGAGAGAGACGAGGTGACTCTGTCCCTGATAATGACGGCAATGAATCTGCCGAGCACTGATGCACAACGTAGCTCCGCCTCCACCCAGCGCTCTACTGTATATGCCTCACTCTCCCCTTCTCTAAGGGGCCATCTCAATTGGCTTCCTCCCCTCGTCTCCTTGATATAGGAGGGGTGAGTATAATTTTGATGGATAGACTTTGCTCTCATCAGTCAGAGGAAAGGAGATGAGGATGCCACTTGAGATTCACCCTAAAAGCTTCACTTTAACTCGGGACTTTCTGTAGGAGTTAGGGCTCTAGTTCAGCGTTACGTGATTGAACTTTTTAAAGGGAATGTTCCCGTGTTAGCGAAGACTGCATTCTGGGTAAATGTTGCATATGTTCAATGAAGCTTACGTTTCTAAGCTTAAGTCTGTGATGCTTTATCAATAGACTGAACAAAGCCCTTCATCTGAATCAACGGGATTGAATGGACAGATTTTTGCGACTCTGCCTTTCTGTATTTTGTGCACTAAAGTACACTGTTTGCCTATATTTGAAACATCATGGGATTTGTGTTTAAGCAATGTTTATTTATTGATCTGCAAAATAAATGGGGTTAAGGCTTGAATTGAAGAATGTTTTTTTTCGCCCAATTAGATTTATGTTCAGTGTATTGAATGAGTATGGTTGTCGTCCTCCTAAAGCTAGCTTCCAGTGTGTACAGGCGTTGTCAAATAAAACTGCATGATTTAATTGAAACCATGCGTTGTCAACTTGCCCTGTTTGCAGCTCCCATACGTTTCTTTTCTATGTACTTGTGTACATATTTTTCCAGAATAGCTGTACTGTAAGTTAATTTGAATCTTTTATATTCTTACACATACTTGACATTTCTACAGGTAGATACGGCTGTCATTTGCAATAAATACAGTACCACAAGTAGTTTGGGTATATTTTTGTAAAGGTACTTTATTTTTTAGCCGTTGCATCTTGATGCTACTGTTTGCCCTCGACTCCACTTTAACGCTTGCGTACCAATGAATGTGAAAAGCCCCTTTTCTTATGGAACTGTTTTATAAATAAACGTTATCTGCGAGAGCGCTTGTTTCATTTCAAAGCTGCCTCAGTCTGCCTTTAAGCTCATCTCATTGAACGCTTGTTTCAGCTCCATCCCTTGTTGAGCTGAAAGAAAAATGAAGACTCCTTGTCCTCTACATTGGGCCAACGATACATAATAATTAATAGGTCATTGACAGAAGCAGGATAGAGTTGGAGGAAGAAACGTGCAAAAAAATAATTGGCAGGATTTTTATTTGTACACATCTGAGGATTGTGCAGCACAAACAAATGAATGAAACATTATTGTACTATCATCACGGATGGCCAGCGTTTTATTTATAACAAGGCACACAGAGTCCTCACTTTTTAGGATTTGAATAGCCTCACCAAGAGCTGACAACTTTCCAACAGCATGTCCCTCCTCTCCTGTTAGTGAGAGGGAGGTGGAATGGCCTGAATAACGTCAACATGTTCTCATTCTCTAAATCATCCTGAAAATGTTTCCGGACTCCATCTCCCAGAGGACGAGGTAAGAACCAGGGTATAATATACGAGAGCTTGAAGCGCCAGGTAGCCTAGAGTGTTGGTAACCGAAAGGTCGCTAGTTTGAGTTGCCGATCCGACAAGGTGAAAATCTGCCGCTGTGCCCTTGAGCAAGGCATGTAACCCCTAATTGCTCTAGGCTGACCCTGGCTGTGACTCCACTCTCCGAATGTGAATCAGAGTTGAGATATGTAAAATATAAGAACCTACATAAAGATTACCACAAATCTGGTAATTTCACACACACTATTCTTTCTTTACAACTGGACGAGTGCCTGAGCTCTAGATTAGTATGTGTGTTAGCTGTTCCAGTTTGGACCAAGGCCCATAGTCTCTCCCTCTCCCGCCACAGCCCAGTGTTCAGTTCTCCCCTGTTGTTTCCATCACAGTCCCTCTCTTCTATCCCATCTAAGATTCACGGTCTCATCCAGCGCCTCCGGGACTACAGTGAAATGGCGTTTAAAAATGCATGCGTGTGCCAGGTGGAAATGTCAGCGCTAAGAGCAGTGCGTTGTCTCTCTCGTCACTAACGGAGACTATTAGGCGTTCCTTCCACTCCGCCCTTTAAGCGCCTCTGTCAGACGGGCTGCTGAGTACCATTAGAGCTGCTGCCCGGGCGTCTGTTAAGGTGTTTGAGTCGGAGTTCCTCTCTGAAGTCGTAGGTGAGGAGACCCTGGTTCTCAGAGCAGAGTTGGCTGTAGGCATCCGCCAGGGCTCTGAAGTCAGGGATGGAGAGCTCCGTGGGGCGCAGGGTGGGGTCCACGTCCGCCTCACGCATCATTACCTCCGCCAGCTCCGGCCGTTGCGCCTCCGGGAACAGCATTCTGGGAAAAGAACACAAATAGTCTCAGGTGGCATCACGGTCACTCATAGGTACAGTCAGGTCTAGAAGGAATCTGCTGAGTTTACAACCAGACAAGTTCATTTAAATCAAACTAAATGCTGCCACAAATAAACAATTATTATGATTAAATATGCAGACACGGGTGTAAAAAAATAAAATCAGTAAAGAATCCGTTGGACCGTACTGTAGATGGAAATAACTCTACTCAGTTCTCAGACTATAGACTAGACATAGCCCCAGATGCCCTCACCAACGCCACGGGTTTTCACAGTTAGCATACAGAACAGCCAAACAGCCACATCCTCAGTACAGATGCTTGCTCAGCATCAGAGAGCTCATTCACAAGCTGTCACTCCGCCCCCTGCAGGTACATCATTTATCATGCCTCGTCTTCCTATGACACCCCAATGACTCAGAACTGCTGCTCTCTTTTGTTCTCTGGGCCTCCTCACAGGAATGGGGGCGGCAGGGGAGAGGAGGAGTGAGAGAGCCATGAGCGGCTTTGTATAGAGCTGGTCAAGGATGAACAGAGTTCCCTTAATGTGGAACGTAACAAAGAGAGAGAACCTGGAGTGTGTGAAGTGGGAGGAGGTAGAAATATTGCTTACTGGATTCCTTTGCGGCAGCGCTTCCTCCGGAACTGGAAGACGTTCCTGACTACTTTCTCCACCAGCTTAAAGGGCTGCTGGATCTGGGGCTGAGCCAGCGGTGTGAAGTGTACCACCCCCACGTCCACCTACACACACACAAGCAGCAGGGGTTCAAATAGATCTGTATGCAACACTGAATAGGATCCTCTCATTGTAGCAGAAAGAGTGGAGGAGAGGCAGAAGAGAGACAGGGTGGAGAGAGAGGGAAAGAGAGTGGAGGAGAGGCAGAAGAGAGACAGGGTGGAGAGAGAGGGAAAGAGAGTGGAGGAGAGGCAGAAGAGAGACAGGGTGGAGAGAGAGGGAAAGAGAGTGGAGGAGAGGCAGAAGAGAGACAGGGTGGAGAGAGAGGGAAAGAGAGTGGAGGAGAGGCAGAAGAGAGACAGGGTGGAAAGAGTGGAGGAGAGGCAGAAGAGAGACAGGGTGGACAGAGAGGGAAAGAGAGTGGAGGAGAGGCAGAAGAGAGACAGGGTGGAAAGAGAGTGGAGGAGAGGCAGAAGAGAGACAGGGTGGAGAGAGAGGGAAAGAGAGTGGAGGAGAGGAAACGGAAATGGAAACAAAACAGGTGATGCAGCGTGCGATGGATGGCAAGCCAGTTACGGTTGCCACAGTAACACCAGTGTAAAAGAGCAGAAAAAGCCATCCCTTTTCCTGTTATGCTGCCACTCAGCCGGCGACGTTCAATACCAGTGAGCCTGACAAGACACAAGGCGACACGTTCAAACGCACTTCTTAATCCCTAGCCTTTCTCTCCATTGTTCCAGCGGCTTGCTGTACTGTAGCTTGGAGGGATGGAGGAACCAGACAGGGGAACACAGCAGGCAGGGTTGGCCCAGCACACAGATCTTCCAAGGGGAGCGCTGGGCCAGTGGGAATCCTGGCTGTGGTTCCCCTCTCTAGCCGCCTCCCTCCCAATCCTCATGTCATAGCTAAGCTGATATGACAAACTGTTGAAGTAATTGTTCCAGACTCTGCAGTGCCTAGTCCTACTCCCCCCCTCTTCCTCACAAACTCCTCCTCTTCCTCACTTGCTCTATGCCTGTCTGAGCGTAATAAAGGGATTGAGCTCAGACTCGCAACACTTCTTTTGGTGGATCTGTGAATGTGCAGTAGGAAAGCAAAGCTTCCTCCCTCTCTCTTACATGAGGCTTCCAGGGGGGTCTAATGCAGATCGGGAGCCAGACATGAAGCACAGCCAGCCTGAGGAGTGGAGCTATAGACCAATGACACGGCAGCGAGACACTGGGCAACAGAGCGGAGCGCTGTAGCCTACCTGCTTTCACCTGGTAATATCCGTATTTCTCTGGTGTGAGCGCCGCTCAAGGGGACCACTGACTGACTGACTGACCTACCTACTCTGGGGACCAGCACGGCTCACTTCTCTGTCTACGGGGAGGGGAGAGGAGGTGCAGCCTGATACAGCCGAGGACACCACGACAGTGCCAGAAGGATACAGTCTGGACACATACAGATATTTACACAGGTATGTGAAAGGGGATACAGACGATACAATATGAGGCAGATGGTACAGAGTGGATGGATAGAAAACAAAAACCACACAGGTATGTGGGTGCCGGGGCGTTTCATTTACAGCACAGCTCTCCTGTTGAGACAACCTGCCCCAAGGAACAACCTCCCGCAGCATCTCTGCGTCTGTGTTGGTTGTGACTCACCCTACTCGATCTTGCTTTGTTATTCTGGGCTAGGGAAGGGGAGGGGCAGGATAATTGGGGGAGGAGAACTAAAGTGGTCCAAGGACGTGATGGAGGCTTTCTAATGAGCCATTTAGATTCTGTCCCTCCTGTGCCGTGGCGTGCTGCAGTGTCTGGCTGGGCTTGTAAACCAGGATAGCTATCTACTATCTCATCTGATCTACAGCTCCGTATGTTGCTGCCTGCCTGCCGCAGTGGTATGGGACACCACCGCTATACTGGAGCCTAGTTGTCAGAGCAGCCAGCTATATTGTAGACTATAGAGTACAGCTAACTCCTGGGCTGCTCACTTCACTGTACAGTGCATTCGGAAAGTATTCAGTCCCATCGACCTTTTCCACATGTTCTTACGTTACAGCCTAATAAAATGGATTAAATGAAACATTTTACTCATCAATCTACACACAATACTCCATATTCACAAAGCAAAAAACAGCTCGATTTTTTTTGCAAATGTATTAAAAATAAAAAACAGACACCTTGAAATTGAGCTCAGGTGCAACCTGTTTCCATTGATTCATTGATTTGAGGGCTCGAGTGGTGCAGCGGTCTAAGGCACTGCATCTCAGTGCAAGACACCCTGGTTTGATTCCAGACTGAATCACAACCGGACGTAATTGGGAGTCCCATAGAGTGGCGCACAATTGACCCAGAGTCATCCGGGTTTGGCCGGGGTAGACCGGCATTGTATATATGAATTTGTTCTTAACTGACTTGCCTAGTTAAATAAAAAAATAAATATATAAAATCATCCTGGAGATGTTTCTACAACTTGGAGTCTACCCGTGGTAAATTCAATTGATTGGACATGATTTGGAAATGCACACACCTGTTTATATAAGGTCCCACAGTTGACAGTGCATGTCAGAGCAAAAACCAAGCTATGAGGTCAAAGGAATTGTCCGTAGCGCTCCGAGACAGGATTGTGTCGAGACACAGATCTGGAGGTCCCCAAGAACACAGTGGCCTCCATCATTCTTAAATGGAAGAAGTTTGGAACCACAAGACTCTTCCTAGAGCTGGCCGCAAGGCCAAACTGAGCAATCGGGAGAGAAGGGCCTTGGTCAGGGAGTTGACCAAGAACCCGATGGTCACTCTGACAGAGCTCCAGAGTTCCTCTGTGGAGATGGAAAACCCATCCAGAAGGACAACCATCTCTGTAGCACTCCACCAATCAGGCCTTTATGGTAGAGTGGCCAGACAGAAGCCACTCTTCAGTAAACGGCACAAAAGCCCACTTGGAATTTGACACAAGGCAACTAAAAGGACTCTCAGACCGTGAGAAACAAGATTCTCTGGTCTGATGAAACCAAGATTGAACTCTTTGGGCTGGGACTGGGAGACTAGTCAGGATCAAGGGAAAGATGAACGGAGCAAAGTACAGAGAGATCCTTGATGAAAACCTGCTCCAGAGCACTCAGGACCTCAGACTGGGGCGACGGTTCCCCTTCCAACAGGACAACGATCCTAAGCACACAGCCAAGACAACGCAGGAGTGGCTTCGGGACAAGTCTCTGAATGTCTTTGAGTGGTCCAGCCAGAGCCTGGACTTGAACCCGATCGAATATCTCTGGAGACCTGAAAATAGCTGTGCAGCGACACTCCCCATCCAACCTGACAGAGCTTGAGAGGATCTGCAGAGAACAATGGGAGAAACTCTCTAAATACAGGTGTGCCAAGCTTGTAGCGTCATACCCAATAAGACTCGAGGCTGTAATCGCTGCCAAAGGTGCTTCAAAGTACTGAGTAAAGGGTCTGAATACTTATGTAAATGTGATTTCAGTTTTAAATACATTTGCAAAAAATAACTTTTTGCTTTTTCATTATGGGGTATTGTGTGTAGATTGATGAGGGGGAAAACAACTATTTGATCTATTTTAGAATAACAAAATGCCCCCCCAAAAAGTCAAAGGGTCTGAATAATTTCAGATGCACTGTAAGTTAGAGCAGGGGTTAAACGTTTTCAGCTCAGGACCCGAATTTAAAACATTTACTGTCCTCCCGTGACCCAAATCATCCTCCAACAACCCAAATTAAGAAGAAATTGTGTGCGATTATAGATTTATTCTCATAACTCACGACCCACCTCTTACGTGCACACTTTTGGTCCCGACACAGTTTAAGAAACTGAGTTGGAGGAAGACGAGAAGGTTTTGGACACCAGTTACAATAGACTTTCAGGGCAGGGAGAAGAAGTGCTGCATTGCTTTGTGATACACTGGGGCTGGAAATAGTATTTGTGACAGGAGCCTTCATGAGAAATTGACTCATCGGCATCAATTGTGCGGAACGAGGCTGACATTAGGAAAATCTATTCTTCCACCAGTTACCCAAAAATGCTAGGATGGTGGGGTGAGGTGTAGTCTCATACCCTGGTACTGCAGTGTGCCTTTAACAACACACACACACTGAGTGATGCAGCATCAGACCACCATCTGGTCTCGAGAGGTAATAGAAAAGAATGGCTTTAATTTCACTCTCCCGGAGTAATTAGGCCATTTATTTTCCGCACTTCATGATTTAAAAGGAGCAGGGGGATGTCGATATTCAGACTATACAGGCAGCAGCGTTTCAGCCATAGGCTTGTCCGACTCACTTTGCCTTGTGATTTATGAACGACGGCCCGCTACATGGCCTGACTAGGTGCTCTGCTGTAATATATCCCCTCCTGCCATTAATCCTCCTCTGATAACCTTAACACACAAGAAACTTCCATCTTAAATCCACGTGCTGCCTCCTCCACACTGCATGCCAGTGCTTTGAAAATGCTCCTGCTCAAATAGGCTGCATGTAGTGGGAGATGGTGAACTAGGAATCCGAGACTGACTTATTGCCTCTGTGACCACATTAATATCTCTCCCTGGTTCTCACTCTCATCCGTCATCCCCCTTCCTTTCAGCTGGTGGGAGGGTGTATGATGAGGCCTGGCTGGAGGAGACTGGGATGATTGGAATGTAAATAGGACCTCATGATGTAACGAACATGCTTTTTAACGGCGCGGAAAGAAGCAAATCATAACCCCTATTGATATCTAGATGAATTTTGCTACTCCAAATTGGCTCATTATATAAGGATCCACATAAAGAAAAATGATACAGCTCTCTCCATGGCTAATTTAGTCCTCCTGCCTTTTTTAAACGTCAAACATTTACAGAGACTTTGAACCAACCAACTTTCCCTCTTGCACACTAATATTGTATGCTAAATAATCTTACTAACTCAACCTTTCTTTTACACACAGTAAGTAGTCTTTCCCTCCATATCTGGCAAGGTATCACGATACACATCTGAAAAATCCCAGCTCTGCCTTTGTCCCCCTCAGCGACCCTGACCCAATTCATCTCAATAATATTGAATCATGCACATATATGCATATTAACACTTATACATGTCATCTGTATGACCTTCTCAGAGCTCTGCAGGAACTCTATGACACTGGCGTTTGCCCTGTAGCTCCAAGTCCCCTCGTCCCCTTGCCCATTTCCACCTTCTACTCCTTTCCCCAGAGTATTCTCTTTTACCCAATGGTGTTTGAGCAATAATTTGTCATCTCCCTCTGAGCGTAACCAAGATGAGATGGCAGGCCCTCGGGGTGGCTAGCCGATACCACCTGAGCAACCTGCATTTCTCTTTACGTAACTGCTGCAGGTTCTGAGGGGGGAGGAAGGAACAATGGGATACTCAGCTGGGGAATACAGAAAGTTAAAAGAAGATAAAAAAGATTCCTCCAAGGGGAAAGAGATGCATTAATCATAACAATACCTTCAGAAGACAACCTCCATTACATCAGCAGCTGGGGAGGACAGGCTCAGGAGGAGTAGACACTAGGCAGTCAGCACCACTAAATCTAAAGCTATAGGCAGATCTTGCTGGAGGGGGCCCTGCCATTGTGCCTTGCTGCGCTGTACTGTGCTGTGCAGCCTGCCAGGGCTTCCCACGCTCGCAGATCAGCCCTGGGCACACAGCACAGGCAAACCAAGAACATCTCCCGATCCATGCCCATCTCATTCTCAGGTCCCCTGAGATGTTTTCCCAAGGAACACTCTCCAACATCACAGTAGAGAATACCACTAGGCAAAAATTAAGAATTCCACAAGGTCACGAGAAGAGAGACGAGGACTGGGGGAAAAATTAGCCTACCAAACAAACAAAATGGAGTCTACACCGTTTTTACATGACATTTAAAAACACTCAAAATGTCTGACCACTTGGTACACTTGGGAGTAAATGTAGGCCGTGTAAGTTTTCACGGTACTTGTGCATGTGACAAATAAAACTTGAACTAATAGAGAAAACTTAATTCATTTCATATTATGTCTGTTTTCCCCGTGACAGTTTACAAATGTCCTGCATGTTGAAAATGGGCATGCCCATACACGGGACAAGATTGTGTTGACAACTACATGGCACTTATCAGGTGACACTTCTGACCATAACCGAACAACAAGGCTTCTTTCTACAAAATGATGAGCACAAAAGCAATTACACCGTGAAATAAACAATATGAAAATTGAACAATAAAATCCCACATCTGAGGAAAGGGCCATCTCTGCGTCCAGTCATGCCTTGGAGCTATACTGTGGAGGACTGAGCTACGAGGTGAGAAAGAAGGGACCATGCTTATAATAGCCTGCCATGTCTTCACACATCACAGCATCACACATCACTCCCTGGGTACATGTTAACTGCGGTTCCTCACAGCCCCCCTCTCCCGTCCCTGTTATTTATTTTATTCCCCATAGAACACCAGAATCAGAATCTCATCGGTAAAACACACTCAAACACACTACTGTGTAGAAATGAGTGTGGCTCTTTCTCATCCTGCCGCACCAACCCACAACGGCCTGCAGTATGAAGTCTGAAGGTCAGCAGTGCCAAGTCGTCAGGTAATACTGTGGTATTGTGTGTGTGTGTGTGTGTGTGTGCATGCTGTTATTGGGGGGGACAAAATGGAGGTAGACCATTGGACCAAATTAAACAAGCAGATCAATCACCAAACCAATCAATCACTCACTCAACTCCTGTTTAGTCATTACAGGCGGGGAGAGAGAGGGGAGATGATTTCCTTCATGGTTCGGCTGTTTATGATGATCTTACCCATGCAGCAACATTATGGAAACACACATCTGCGTTAAAGGCTATCATGTACTTTAGCCTGGTCTGTTTTTCGCTCTCATTGTCATTCTAGACTAGACATCCTCTGCAGAATAGTGGAAGAGGGATGGGCAGGGGGTAGCAGCTGTGAGTTTAGCCTTCCGTTGAGTGGTTGCTGATGCTAACTGCTCTAGGGATGGTCAGTTTTGGCATAGTGGGGTGTTAACAAAACAGTGTTGCTCTGACCCGTTGATGTACTCCTACCACATAAATAAAAGAAGCCACTATGAAATGTTCTAATGGTTATTATTGTAATATTGTATGCCTATTGTTTTCAGTATATCTGACATGAGATTGTAGGTGTTGGGTAGACCGGTAAAGATCATGTTGATTAAACAATACTTCGCAGGGTGCAATGGGTTCATTATTACGAATCCCATGGTTGAAAGAAACTCGGCAGCTCGTGGACCGTTATTTGGGGGTTGTGCTGTCCATGAAAAACTTGAGACGTCCCTAACCTTACCCTAGAACTAACCATAACCTTTACCTAATATTAACCCCAATCTTACCAGTTGTAAACGTCAACTTCAAAGGGAGTTGGGACGTCCCAATGATCCCGTTTAGACTATTCCGTTATTTTGGGGTTTCAATAGTTAGAGGTAAGTAAAGTTAGCCAAAGTTGTCATTTATTTTGCTTAAACATTTGAGTATGGAGATAAGACCAGTGAAGCATGATTGGTGTCATTATGAAAACAGGGGTATCTGTCACATTATTAGGCTAAATGTAAAACATTTGTGAACAGTTTAGCTAGCTAGGCTAACGTTAATAGATAATTAAAGTAACGCTAACGTAAGCCAACAATGCGCACTGTTTCAGATCAATAGCTAGCCATCTAGCTAGTTATGACAAACAATCCGCTAGCTAGATGCAACGTCTTGTAGCCAGCTAATAATATGGGTCAATATTGGAATGAAGAAGCTCTGGCTCATGATTGATTGCGGTTTGACTTAGCTGGTCCATGACAACACGTCTGCTTGTTCATCACCTGCTGCATATATGAAGCATCGAGTGACAAGTGCACACTGCCAACACCAACTCAAGTATAATGTAACGCACATAGACAAATAAATATAGTGTGAAGACAGTTTACACACACACACACACACACACACAACCAGGTACGGTGTGAGTGTAAAGCTGGTGTACGGTTTGCCGTAGTGAATTTAACGGTCCACACACTATTCTGAATTAGCTCAGCTCACGACCCAAGTGACGTAGAGAGAGTATTTCCACGTCACTGAAAGGGAAGCAACGCAACCCATCTTCAGAAGCGCCAAGCAAGCATGTGTGGTCCACCACTATGATGTCCTCTAATATACTGTTGCTAAGGAAATGGATGAAATGAATGGCTTCCCTAAGGCTGAAATCCTTCTCGCCCCCTCCTCACCCCGTGTTTTTGTGTGTTTACAGAAATCACTGCGAACAACCTGACGCGTCAAAAAGGAGCTCTGCACCAGCCGAGGTAAGGACCTTAACATTGCTCTCTCTTGCTGTACATTGTAAACAATTCTAATTAACCGATGGTTTGTTTGCCCTTGTACACTTTCTGCAGGCAAGAATAATCAATACATGTTAAATTAAACGCAATACTGGCAATTTTGAGAATGTCTTAAAAAGGAGAAAAAAACGGTCTAATTTCAAACTTTTACAATTTTTAAAAACGAAAATCTATATTATTGTATCAGTGTAAAATTATTTCAAAATGTCAGAATTTACCTTGTGTTAATATGTTGAAGTCACTGTGGTTGGGTAACCTTATTATAGTGAGGTGAAGAGGACACTGCAGCTTTAAGTCCACATATTGAGCGTTGCAAATATCAGAAACTCATTCTCCTCTCCAGTAACAGTTGAGGCGCTGGCATAAGGAAGAGGCAGGCGCAACAGAAAATGCCCACACGCACTAAAACCTGTGTCTCCTTCTCCAATAATCAGCCAGAGCGGTCTCTCTCCAATTGGTCCGGTTTCACGCTCTCCTTTGTTCTTGTAAAAAAAAGTCTGTGCGTGTGTGGGGTAAGTGAGGGGAAAGAGAAAGACAGACAGAGAGACCTGCTTAATTAAATTTCTCATTCTGGTCTTCTTTCCTCTACAGTCCATTGGAGCCGGCACTGAGGAACTGAGTCGTCGGCTGCTGCCAGTTCTAGCACCAGAATCCTCTACAGCCGTCTGGGGTGAGGAGCCGAGGTGCCTGGCTGGGGCTGGGTGGATGGTAACTGGAGGAGTAGGGGGCCACGGCAGAAGGAGGAGAATGGCATCCACAGGCATGCAGATCTTTGCCTTCGTCCTGGCGCTGCTGGGCATCATGGGGGCCATGATGGCTACGCTGCTGCCCAATTGGAAGGTGAGCGCCGATGTAGGCTCCAACATCATCACGGCCATCTCCCAGATGCAGGGGCTGTGGATGGACTGCACCTGGTACAGCACCGGCATGTTCAGCTGCACCTTGAAGTACTCGGTGCTGTCGCTGCCCGCCTACCTGCAGACTGCCCGCACCACCATGGTGCTGTCCTGTGTGATGGCTGCCATGGGCCTGTGCCTGGCATCCCTGGGGCTCAAATGTACTCGCTGGGGGGGCGGCCGGCGCGCCAAGAGGCACGCGGCCATCGCCAGCGGGGGCTGCTTCATCGCCGCCGGCTTCCTGTGCCTGGTGCCTGCTTCCTGGTTCACCAAAGAGGTCATCACTAACTTCCTGGACCGCAGCGTGCACGAGAGCAATAAGTTTGAGCCCGGGGGCGCCGTGTACGTGGCCTTCCTGTCGGCAGGCTTCCTCTTTGTGGGGGGGTCCATCTTCTGCGTGTCGTGCTCGGGGAAGAGGCCCGGCAACCAGGACATGATCTTGCTGCCGCCCCCTGATAAACTCTTACTGCAGCAGCAACAGCACCTCCTACAGCAACAGCAGCAGGACCATCTCCAGCACCAGTACTGCTCCCTCTCCCCACTAGACAATAAAACAGGCTACAGTCTGCAGGACTATGTGTAGGCTAAAGCAACACTGCACGCCATGCGCTACTGTTAGGCAGTTTGGGAAAACCGCTGCGTCTTACATGTAGTTCACCAACCAACCAAGCTCTTAAAGAGGAGGAGATGAGAGAGGAGGGGGAAGGACTTTGAGGGTGGGCTTTTTTCTTCCCCCCCATTGTAGCTCTCTCTCTCCCCTCTTTCTTTGCTTTCTGTTCTATGAGCACAAGCAGTGGAGGTATTCCCTGAGCAGCCCCTTGGAACAGACAGACGATGGATGGTGAATGTGAAATGCAGCGCAGCCGGAGGACGAAGGAAGGCGCTGCAGAATGGGAGGGGAGCCGCAGCTGAACAAATGCAGATACCCCAGCGATCATCAGTAAATCACACGAGTTCCCGGGGGAATGGGTTAGCTGATAGCAAGCCTCCTGTTCCTTTCCTTTTCATCGCCAAAGGTTTGAATTGATAAGCATTCATTTAGTTTGCTAAGTCATCAATATTGATATTATTGTCTCAAAGAGGCAATAACAGTACGTGGAATTCCCTTTTCATTAGCCAGCCATTGTAGTTTTCAACCATCCATAAGATATGGTAGTTGTTGGAACTGATTTAATAAATTGTCTTATTTTTGGTAGCGAATAGACATTGATATTTTGCCTAAGCATGCTGTCTGGAGCCTGTCTGTGTATAATGCAGAGGAATGCCTGCCTGGTAGAGAATGAGACGTACGTAGTGTAACCAAACACAATGCCTGTGCCTAAAAAGACGTAGTACATTATCCTTCCCGGGGAAATTGTTCAAAAGAGGACTGTCAGGATGAGTAAGTAGGGTGCTGGGCTATGGAACAGAACTGCAGACAAACCCACCCCTGGATCTCACCCTGCAGGTAGACACACAGAGAGGGAGAAACGGAGCGAGAGAGAGAGCCTCCCCCTCCAGCAGAGTGGACTGTCTGACATGTTTGCTGCTTTCCCATTTAGCTCCCAAAACAAGCTGCCTTCTTGGGCTAGGCTACACGCTACTGATTTCATGCATTAGGCATACAAAATGAACACACACCCCCACATACATACAGTTCACACCCGCATAGAGTACAAACACCCACACACAGATACAAAACCCCACACATACACACAGATACAGAAGCCCAAACGCATGCTCAGAAACACACACAGAAATATACAGAAACACACACTGTACCTTTTTGACACACTGGGCTGCATGTGCTTTTCATCCTGCTGTCTGCCTCCTCACTGCCATGGAAACGGAATCCTGTGCCCTAATGTCTTCATTGTCTGGGGTGTGTTTGTGTCAACCAGTGCTTTGAGGTTGGGTAGGGGGGCATCTCTCTCTCTCTCTGCATGGCCCCATAAGCCTTGTGCAGAACCTCAACACACACAGAGCTGCTCCTCTAATCCCCTTTATTAGCCCAGTGACATGAGGCACCAAGCCACTGTTACACCCAGGTCTGTCTGGGAACTGCTCTCTTTTTGTTGTCCTTCCTTAGTGTCTTTCACGTGCAATTAGGGTTGATGGGGAAAATGGATGTGTTGTGACAAATCTGGCTGATTATTGGAATTGTATGATGGCATAGAGAGAGGCTTTGAACGGTCATGGTTGACTGCAGTGGTGTGGCAGATTTGCCTCCAAATCCAGAAATGGTTTGAGTCATTCCTCCACATGTGACTTGTTTACCAAGTCCGTCAGCAGTGCATATGCTACCATGTAATACCTGCAGGAGACCCTGCAGCTGAAGTTCAAGGACGTTCTGTGCCATTCTGTTCTTTCCTTCCTGTCAATCTCTCTTTTACCATTTCTCTCTACCTATATCCCCCTTTTACTGAAGTCACGTGGACTTTCTCTTTGACTGACAGGGAACACTTTTGCATGTTGAGAGCATGCTGGCCAACACACACACTGACACACCACCCCTGCTGCCTACTCATATGTCAAGGGTGCTATTGCACATTAACACAGTCACATTCTCATGTGTGTCTAACACGGCTGAGAGGAGAGGGAGGTAGGTTGTCTCCGGCCTGAAATGGCTGCTCTGGTGACAGGCCCCGGCAGTGGCCCTCCCATTCTCTCACACATTGTTTCCTATGGGGAGAGCAGATGGCTAAGCCCAGCTCGCCACTTTCAGGCGGCTGCCTGCACAACGGGGGCATCGCCACAGGCATCACTTTAGGGCCTGGAAGCCCGGAAGGGGCAGGTTTCACACCCCAAGCAACATGCCAGGGATAGAGCAGAGGGGACCGGACGGGCATCCGTACAATAACACACTTCCCCAACCCCTGCCAGGCCTTACGAATGCAATAAATGAAGACAAGAATGTGAATGTGCCCTCATTAACAAACTGAACACATACAACACATACAGTGCCTATCAAAAGTTGACACACCTACTTATTCCGGGGGATTTCTTTATTTTGACAATTTTCTACATTGTAGAATATGAGTTAAGACATCAAAACTATGAAATAACACATATGGAATCATGTAGTAACCACAAAAAGTGTAACAAATCAAAATATATTTTATATTTGAGATTCTTTAAAGTAGCCACCCTTTGCCTTGATGAGAGCTTTGCACACTCTTGGCATTCTCTCAACCAGCTTCATGAGGAATGCTTTTCCAACAGTCTTGAAGGAGTTCCCACGTATGCTGAGCACTTGTTGGCTGCTTTTTCTTAACTCTGTGGTCCAACTCATCCCAAACCATCTCAATTGGGTTGAGGTCGGGTGATTGTGGAGGCCAGGTCATCTGATACAGGACATTCACTCTCCTTGGTCAAATAGCCCTTACACAGCCTGGAGGTGTGTTTTGGGTCATTGTCCTGTTGAAAAACAATTGATAGTCCTGCTAAGCGCAAACCAGATGGTAAGGTGTATCGCTGCAGAATGAGTAGCCATGCTGGTTAAGTGTGCCTTGAATTCTAAATTAATTACAGACAGTGTCACCAGCAAAGCACCCCACACCATCACTCCTCCATGCTTCACGGTGGGAACCACACACGCGGAGATCATCCGCGTCTCACAAAGACACGGCAGTTGGAACCAAAAATCTCAAATTTGACTCATCAGACCAAAGGACATATTTCCACTGCTGTCCATTGCTTGTGTTTCTTGGCCCAAGCAAGTTTATTCTTATTATTGGTGTCCTTTAGTAGTGGTTTCAAATCAAGTCTCCTCTGAACAGTTAATGTCGAGATGTGTCTGTTACTTGAACTCTGTGGAGCATTTATTTGGGCTGCAATTTCTGAGGCTGGTAACTCTAAATGTTTTATTTATTTTACCTTAATTTAACTAGGCAAGTCAGTTAACAACAAATTCTTATTTTCAATGACGGCCTAGGAACAGTGTTAACTGCCTTGTTCAGGGGCAGAAAGACAGATTTTTACCTTGTCAGCTCGGGGATTCGATCATGCAACCTTTCAGTTACAAGTCCAACGCTCTAACCACTAGGCTACCTGCCGCCCCTAATGAACTTATCCTCTGCAGCAGAGGTACCTCTGGGTCTTCTTTTCCTGTGGCGGTCCTCATGAGAGCCAGTTATCATAGCGCTTGATGGTTTTTGCGACTGCACTTGGAAGAAACCTTCAAAGTTCTTGACATTTTCTGTATTGACTGACCTTCATGTAATGATGGACTTTCATTTCTCTTTGCTTATTTGAGCTGTTCTTGCCAAAATATGGACTTGGTCTTTTACCAAATAGGGCTATCTTCTGTATACCACCCCTACCCTGTCACAACAACTGACTGGCTCAAATGCATTAAGAAGAAATTCCACAAATTAACTTTTAATAAGCCACGCCTGTTAATTGAAATGCATTCCAGGCGACTACCTCATGAAGCTGGTTGAGAGAATGCCAAGCGTGTGCAAAGCTGTCATCAAGGCAAAGGGTGGCTACTTTGAAGAATTTGTTCAACACTTTTCTGGTTACTACATGATTCCATATGTGTTATTTCATCGTTTTGAAGAAAATAGTACAAATAAAGAAAAACCCTTGAATGAGTAGGTGTCCAAACTTTTGACTGGTACTGTATGTGTTTGAGAAAGTGCCAAATCGACTCGTGTCAAGTTTGATCCAGTGTTGTACTTCATGCGGTTTACTTTGTATTGTACGTGTTTGTATATAAATTCTATATTCGCAAATGTTTTATGGATTCATTGTTTGTTGTGCAAGACTAAGTTGACTAAACTAGGCAATCGTTTACAGTAGGATGCAGCTTTCCAGCGTTGGCTTTTCAACCTTATTATTCCAAAGCACACAATTCCAGAGGCATAAACAATTTTACTTTAAAATCGGGAAAGGCTTGCACACGTTATTTTTTGGGTAATGTTTAAATCATGCTTCAGGATTTCCTCATTACAACTCTGCAGATAACTGTACACATTTGTCTAGGAAATTTGTGGACCTAATTATAAAAACATTGTTCTGGCAAGCTAACATGCTTTCCTATTTTGTTCTAATGTCTTACACTATCTTCTTCACTACTCAATTGCACCTTTGTTTGTGTTACCTTGTTTGACAGCAGTTTGTTTCAAGTGGCTGAGCATTGCAAAGTCCTCTGGACCGGTTCAAGTGTACATAATACAACTGGCAGTCTGAAAAACAGTAAAGCCATTTCTGTCTGATGTGATTTGAGCCGGTCAATGTGAGCTGGAGGTTTGTTTCGTTATATAGATGTGCAGCCTGTTCATCAGCCAGCGCACCATTTCATTAGCTTCAAATTGCCTGGGAACAAAGAACAGCCTCTAGATGTCTAAACAGTTGCCACTCTCCAGCAGAAACCAATACAAGAGTTATCATTTTGATAATTGCAGCTTATTTTTGTGGATGCACTTCTTAAATTTGCCAGAGGATTATCAACAGTTCAAGTGTTCTGGTAACTGTTGTCTCAATGTGCTTGTGCAAGTAGGCTAGTTATATTTTTTTATAATAAAACTATTTTGTGGAAGCAACACGCCTTTATTCAATCGTGTGTGTGTTTGGGTGTGAGAACAGTTGGGGATGGTATGGGTTGTACTGTGTATAGTCAGGGTTGCAGTCAGGCTGTTCAGTGTTCCTATAGCCCCTAAACAGTTGGGGATGGTATGGGTTGTACTGCGCATAGGCAGGGTTGCAGTCAGGTTGTTCAGTGTTCCTATAGCCCCTAAATATATGTCTATCTACACACACACACACACACAAAAGTTGAAGTCGGAAGTTTACATACACTTATGTTGGAGTCATTAAAACTCATTTTCAACCACTCCAAAAATGTATTGTAAACAAACTATACTTTTGGCAAGTCAGTTAGGACATCTACTTTGTGCAGGACACAAGTCATTTTTCCCAACAATTGTTTACAGACAGATTATTTCACTTATAATTCACTGTATCACAATTCCAGTGGTTCAGAAGTTTACATACACTAAGTTGACTGTGCCTTTAAACAGCTTTGAAAATTCCAGAAAATGATGTCATGGCATTAGAAGCTTCTGATAGGCTAATTGACATAATTTGTGTCAATTGGAGGTGTACCTGTGGATGTATTTCAAGGCCTACCTTCAAACTCAGTGCCTCTTTGCTTGACATCATGGGAAAATCAAAAGAAATAAGCCAAGACCTCAGAAAAAGTCTGGTTCATCCTTGGGAGCAATTTCCAAATGCCTGAAGGTACCACATTCATCTTTACAAACAATAGTACACAAGTATAAACACCATGGGACCATGCAGCTGTCATACCGCTCAGGAAAGAGACGCGGTCTGTCTCCTAGAGATTAACGTACTTTGGTGCGAACAGTGCAAATCAATCCCAGAACCACAAAGGACCGTGTGAAGATTCTGGAGGAAACAGGTACAAAAGTATCACTTTACCACAGTAAAATTAGTTCAGGGTTGAATCAGACTTGTGGAGGTCTACAATTTTTTTTCTGAGGTCTTGGCTGATTTATTTTGATTTTCCCATGATGTATATGTAGATGACCTGGAGCCAGTGGGTTTGGCAACGAGTATGAAGCGAGGGCCAGCCAACGAGAGCGTACAGGTCTCAGTGGTGGGTAGTATATGGGGCTTTGGTGACAAAATGGATGGCACTGTGATAGACTGCATCCAATTTATTGAGTAGAGTATTGGAGGCTATTTTGTAAAGGATTGGTAGGATGGTCAGTTTTACAAGGGTATGTTTGGCAGCATGAGTGAAGGATGCTTTGTTGTGAAATAGGAAGCCAATTCTAGATTTAACTTTGGATTGGAGATGTTTGATGTGAGTTTGGAAGGAGAGTTCACAGTCTAACCAGACACCTAGGTATTTGTAGTTGTCCACGTATTCTAAGTCAGAACCGTCCAGAGTAGTGATGTTGGACAGGCGGGCAGGTGCGGGCAGCGATCGGTTGAAGAGGATGCATTTAGTTTTACTTGTATTCAAGAGCAATTGGAGTCCACGCAAGGAGAGTTGTATGGCATTGAAGCTCGCCTGGAGGGTTGTTAACACAGTGTCCAAAGAAGGGCCAGAAGTATACAGAATGGTGTCGTCTGCGTAGAGGTGGATCAGAGACTCACCAGCAGCAAGAGCGACCTCATTGATGTATACAGAGAAGAGAGTCGGTCCAAGAATTGAACCCTGTGGCACCCCCATAGAGACTGCCAGAGGCCCTGGACAACAGACCCTCCGATTTGACACACTGAACTCAGAGAAGTAGTTGGTGAACCAGGCGAGGCAATCATTTGAGAAACCAAGGCTGTTGAGTCTGCCCGATGAGGATGTGGTGATTGACAGAGTCGAAAGCCTTGGCCAGGTCAATGAATACGGCTGCACAGTATTGTTTCTTATCGATGGCGGTTAAGATATCGTTTAGGACCTTGAGCGTGGCTGAGGTGCACCCATGACCAGCTCTGAAACCAGATTGCATAGCGGAGAAGGTATGGTGGGATTTGAAATGGTCGGTAATCTGTTTGTTAGAAAGGCAGGGTAGGATAGATATAGGTCTGTAGCAGTTTGGGTCAAGAGTGCCCCCCCCTTTGAAGAGGGGGATGACCGCAGCTGCTTTCCAATCTTTGGGAATCTCAGATGACACGAAAGAGAGGTTGAACAGGCTAGTAATAAGGGTGGCAACAATTTCAGCAGATAATTTTAGAAAGGGTCCAGATTGTCTAGCCTGGCTGATTTGTAGGGGTCCAGATTTTGCAGCTCTTTCAGAACATCAGCTGACTGGATTTGGGAGAAGGAGACATGGGGAAGGTTTGGGCGAGTTGCTGTGGGGGGTGCAGTGCTGTTGATCGGGGTAGGGGTAGCCAGGTGTTAAGCATGGCCAGCCGTAGAAAAATGCTTATTGTAATTCTCAATTATAGTGGATTTATCGGTGGTGACAGTGTTTCCTATCTTCAGTGCAGTGGGCAGCTGGGAGGAGGTGTTCTTATTCTCCATGGACTTTACAGTGTCCCAGAACTTTTTTGAGTTTGTGTTGCAGGAAGCAAATTTCTGCTTGAAGAAGCTAGCCTTATTTTTTCTAACTGCCTGTGTATATTGATTTCTAGCTTCCCTGAAAAGTTGCATATCACGGGGGCTGTTCGATGCTAATGCAGAACGCCATAGGATGTTTTTGTGTTGGTTAAGGGCAGTCAGGTCTGGAGAGAACCAAGGGCTATATCTGTTCCTGGTTCAACATTTCTTGAATGGGGCATGCTTATTTAAGATGGTGAGGAAGTTTAACCAGGCATCCTCTACTGACAGGATGAGATCAATATCCTTCCAGAATACCCCGGCCAGGTCGATTAGAAAGGCCTGCTCGCTGAAGTGTTTCAGGAAGCGTTTGACAGTGATGAGTGGAGGTCATTTGACCCATTACGGATGCAGGCAATGAGGCAGTGATCGCTGAGATCTTGGTTGAAAACAGCAGAGGTGTATTTAGAGGGCAAGTTGGTTAGGATGATATCTATGAGGGTGCCCGTGTTTACGGCTTTGGGGTGGTACCTGGTAGGTTCATTGATCATTTGTGTGAGATTGAGGGCATCACGCTTAGATTGTAGGATGGCTGGGGTGTTAAGCATGTTGCAGTTTAGGTCGCCTAGCAGCACGAGCTCTGAAGATAGATGGGGGGCAGTCAGTTCACATATGATGTCCAGAGCACAGCTGGGGGCAGAGGGTTGTCTATAGCAAGCGGCAACGGCGAGAGACTTGTTTAAAGAGAGGTGGATTTTTAAAAGTATAAGTTCAAATTGTTTGGGTACAGACCTGGATAGTAGGACAGAACTCTGCAGGCTATCTTTGCAGTAAATTGCAACACTGTCCCCTTTGGCTGTTCTATCTTGCCTGAAAATGTTGTAGTTAGGGATGAACATTTTGAATTTTTGGTGGTCTTCCTAAGCTAGGATTCAGACATGGCTAGAACATCCGGCTTGGCAGAGTGTGCTAAAGCAGTGAATAAAACAAACTTAGGGAGGATGCTTCTAATGTTAACATGCATGAAACCAAGGCTATTGCGGTTACAGAAGTCATCAAAAGAGAGCGCCTGGGGAACAGGAGTGGAGCTAGGCACTGCAGGGCCTGGGTTAACCTCCACATCTCCAGAGGAACGGAGTAGGATAAGGGTACGGCTAAAAGCTATGAGAATTGGTCGTCTAGAACGTCTGAAACAGAGAGTAAAAGGAGGTTTCTGGGGATGATAAATAGCTTCAAGGTATAATGTACAGACAAAGGTATGGTACGATGTGAATACAGTAGAGGTAAACCTAGGTATTGAGTGATGATGAGAAAGATATTGTCTCTAGAAACATAATTGAAACCAGGTGATGTCATCGCATGTGTGGGTGGTGGAACTGAAAGGTTGGATAAGGTATAATGAGCAGGGCTAGAGGCTATACAGTGAAATAAGCCAATAAACACTAACTAGAACAGCAATGGACAAGGCATATTTACATTAAGGAGAGGCATGCTTAGTCGAGTGATCATAAGGGTCCAATGAGTAGTGAGGTTGGTTGGGGTCACGGCGATTCAGACAGCTAGCCGGGCCATCGGTTGCAAGCTAGCATAGGATGGAGGTCTGTTTTTAGCCACCTCGTGCGTTTCCGAAGGGTAGATTAGTGGGGTTCCGTGTGGTAGAGGGGATCAATCCAATTGGCAAAATAGTTATAGTTCTAGTGACCCAAGAAAAATTGTCAGAATAGACCTATTCAGATAGCAGCCAATAAGACAGCCAACGATTAGCGGGCCGCAGATGGGCATTCAGGTAACGTCGTGACAGAGGGGCCAGTTAGATAACTCCCTCGGGCAGATAACGTCAGTAGTCCAGTCGTGAAGGCCCGGTAGGGCTCCGCATCGGCAGCAAAACGGGTCCGGATAGGTGATTGTAGCCCAGGAGTGGCTGATGGAACTCTTCAGCTGGCTAAGTTAGCTCCGGAATAATTGATGTTTGCTCCGGGATCGACGTAAGCCAATAGTCACACGGATAGCAACTAGCTAGCTGCGAGATTCAGGTGTAAATGTCCAGAGCTTTCGGTTGAAATCCGGGGATATGGAGAGGAAAATAGGTCCGGTATGTTCTGGTCTGATTTGTGTTGTACAAAACTGGCGATAGCATTTCGGGCTAAAGGATAGCTGATGACCATCAACCGTGGTTAGCTGAATACTAACGTTAGCCAGTAAACTGGCAAAAAAATTACTTGTGTCATGCACAAAGTAGATGTCCTAACCGACTTGCCAAAACTATAGTTTGTTAACAAGAAATTTGTAGAGTAGTTGAAAAACTAGTTTTAATGACTCCAACCTAAGTGTATGTAAACTTCCGACTTCAACTATATATATATACAGTGCCTTGCGAAAGTATTCGGCCCCCTTGAACTTTGCGACCTTTTGCCACATTTCAGGCTTCAAACATAAAGATATAAAACTGTATTTTTTTGTGAAGTCAACAACAAGTGGGACACAATCATGAAGTGGAACGACATTTATTGGATATTTCAAACTTTTTTAACAAATCAGAAACTGAAAAATTGGGCGTGCAAAATTATTCAGCCCCCTTAAGTTAATACTTTGTAGCGCCACCTTTTGCTGCGATTACAGCTGTAAGTCGCTTGGGGTATGTCTCTATCAGTTTTGCACATCGAGAGACTGACATTTTTTCCCATTCCTCCTTGCAAAACAGCTCGAGCTCAGTGAGGTTGGATGGAGAGCATTTGTGAACAGCAGTTTTCAGTTCTTTCCACAGATTCTCGATTGGATTCAGGTCTGGACTTTGACTTGGCCATTCTAACACCTGGATATGTTTATTTTTGAACCATTCCATTGTAGATTTTGCTTTATGTTTTGGATCATTGTCTTGTTGGAAGACAAATCTCCGTCCCAGTCTCAGGTCTTTTGCAGACTCCATCAGGTTTTCTTCCAGAATGGTCCTGTATTTGGCTCCATCCATCTTCCCAACAATTTGAACCATCTTCCCTGTCCCTGCTGAAGAAAAGCAGGCCCAAACCATGATGCTGCCACCACCATGTTTGACAGTGGGGATGGTGTGTTCAGGGTGATGAGCTGTGTTGCTTTTACGCCAAACATAACGTTTTGCATTGTTGCCAAAAAGTTCAATTTTGGTTTCATCTGACCAGAGCACCTTCTTCCACATGTTTGGTGTGTCTCCCAGGTGGCTTGTGGCAAACTTTAAACAACACTTTTTATGGATATCTTTAAGAAATGGCTTTCTTCTTGCCACTCTTCCATAAAGGCCAGATTTGTGCAATATACGACTGATTGTTGTCCTATGGACAGAGTCTCCCACCTCAGCTGTAGATCTTTGCAGTTCATCCAGAGTGGTCATGGACCTCTTGGCTGCATCTCTGATCAGTCTTCTCCTTGTATGAGCTGAAAGTTTAGAGGGACGGCCAGGTCTTGGTAGATTTGTAGTGGTCTGATACTCCTTCCATTTCAATATTATCGCTTGCACAGTGCTCCTTGGGATGTTTAAAGCTTGGGAAATCTTTTTATATCCAAATCCGGCTTTAAACTTCTTCACAACAGTATCTCGGACCTGCCTGGTTGTTCCTTGTTCTTCATGATGCTCTCTGCGCTTTTAACGGACCTCTGAGACTATCACAGTGCAGGTGCATTTATACGGAGACTTGATTACACACAGGTGGATTGTATTTATCATCATTAGTCATTTAGGTCAACATTGGATCATTCAGAGATCCTCACTGAACTTCTGGAGAGAGTTTGCTGCACTGAAAGTAAAGGGGCTGAATAATTTTGCAAGGCACTGTATATAACATACACACACACACACACACACAGCAGCTGTCTGAAAACAGCTGAATTAGACAGAAGAGACAAGAGGTTTCACTCCCTTTATAACACGTGGTCATGAAACATTACAGACCGTCTGCAAATGGGATTGAAAAAAGCAGAATCACTCTATAAAGCAGGTTCAGAATCCAGGTATCGCTTATTGCATTAGCAAGTGGCATGAAATAACTAACCCTAGGAGAGTTGTTGCAAATGGGGATTTTATGTTCAGTCTGAGCCTGAACATCATCATAATGAATGACAGCATGTGTAGGCTTGCTGCTGCTGCGTTTATACAAGTAGACTGGAACAAAAAGCAACAGCTGTTGGAGCCAGTCAGTTCAGCATGGGTACCATAAAGGAGAGTCATCTGTATCCCCCATCCCATCCTCTGGGTCCACCGAGCATCCCATCAGCCAAGCCAGCATCAAAACAGCCTAGCTAACTTGCAATCTGACTAATATGAACAGGAATGCCAGGTCAGACTGGAGAGAAATATACCCTACTAAGAACCCAAGAATCCTGGTCTTACTCCCAGCTGGGGACTAAATCCATGCGTCTCATAGAGTAGGTGGAAGTCTTAAGCCCCCATATCTGTGCTAGCCTGTAGGGTGGGTGATATATCATATTTTTAGGTATACTGGCGTGGAGCCACATACCGGTATGGATTTTTACAATAGCGTCTATAGAAGGTATTTTGATACAGTGCTAAATAAAAACTGTTCTAGACATTTGACTACTTCTCTGTCAGTTTTGTCACAGCGCCATCCAACCCGGAAGCCAGCCACACTAATGTGTCGGAGGAAACATCTGGCAACCTTGGTTAGCGCGCACTGCGCCCGGCCCGCCACAGGAGTCGCTGGTGCGCGATGAGACAAGGATTTCCCTACCGGCCAAACCCTCCCTAACCCGGACAATTGTGCGTCGCCCCACGGACCTCCCGGTCGCGGACGGTTACGTCAGAGCCTGGGCGCGAACCCAGAGTCTCTGGTGGCATAGCTGGCGCTGCAGTACAGCGCCCTTAACCACTGCGCCACCCGGGAGGATATTTCTGACTTTTTACAAAGGATCTAGACATTGCAAAACAAAAAACTATTTTGCACTAGAATCAGTCATGTATTTTCTAATTATTTTAAACACTTATACACACGGTTTATTGTCCATTAAAAACATGTGAATGCAAGAGGACTCCGATAACTAGATAGGAGATTCTCTCAGAGTAACTATCTCTTTTCTCATTACAGCTGATTACAGCCAAGTCAGCAGTGGGATGTTAGGAGAAATGTGCTTCCCTGAAACAAACATGGATTATTCAAGGCTCTCTCTCCTCTTGTTTATGCAACAGAGTGGAGATCAAATAGCAGCTCCCCTCTTGGGTAAACGTTAATAAGATCCGCTCCTCTGTGTACATTTCCTTCAAAAGGCTCTCACCTTGAGTTGCCGTCATGACAGCTCAGGGATGTGGGCTCAGCTCTGGGATGAGAGCTTTGAACCCTGCAGACTTCCAGGTATAGGGTTAATCTAACTGTATATCCCACCTTGAGCATCAAGTCGGCTCGTATAACTTGAACAGAGAACAACAAGAGATGCATGATATAGGTTGTATAGATGTAGGTGGTTATGAGACAAACTAAGCATGTGTGCGTAAATCAGCTCTTCATCCATAAACATTTTTATCAATAACATTTCACAGCTGGTATCTTCATAGTTCACCACAGAGGTATTAAATAAAAATGATTGAATCATAGGCGCGCGGGTGATGATATCACTAAACATGTTTCCATGAAGCACCTCGGGAGTCGTGATGTTGACAGGTACAAAGACGGACTTAGGCTGGGCCAAGAATCTCAACGCTCTATCAGTCATCAAAACCCAATCAGCAATAACTGCAGTGCTGTAATGCGTTGCTGAGAAACAAATCACCCAAAGCGCGCCAATATTTCACCATCGTTAATGCGAGGCTTTTTCTTCCTGACAACCATCATCTTCATGAGAGTCCATATTAGAGAAAATATGGTCATCAACAGCAGCTGGAAATGACCTTGCATTGTCCAAGACTATGCCCCTCCTGTTCCAGCACACATCCGAGAGGCTGGGGGGAGTAATGGCAATGACCTTGCTGCTGCTGTAAAGCGCTGAGAGAAGCAGTATGAGCTACGCTAGGCTAGATGACAAACAGGGGGGCTGTAAGAAAACAAGACACCCTGACAGTTCAAAGGAGCATTTTAATATTTCAGATCACCATAAGCATCAGAAAAGATTGGCTAAAGGTAAGGTACACTACAACTACACAGTGGGAATTGAAACAGGCCTTTCCTCACTTAATTATTAAGCATTGTCTGAAGAGGGATAAGACTGGTTTGGAAAGTGTTAAAGAAACAAAAACGCATTGTGGAATCTACAAAACATATATATTGTTTGTGAAATGCAGAGTCCTTTGAGCTACAGTACTTTCATTAGTCTAGCAAGCCTGAAACAAATTAATATAAAATTATGTTTTTGCACCACAGACACATTTTTTCCCAGAAGTGTATTGTGTTTGTGTGAAAAACACACGGCTCAATTGAAGCGCTCACTGAACAGGCTGAGAAGAAGTTGTAAAATCACAGCGCTTGAAGTTTTAATTAGTATCTTCAAAAAACACAGTAGAGTTGACAGCTTATGGACTGATCCTTTCAATACTATAGCTCCTTTTTCTCCGACTTGCATAGTGTTTCACAGAACCCGCCTGTGATTGCCTGTTTGAAGCTGACCTTCTTTTCCTGAAACATGGCCAGGATTCCTCCACTAGCTTGTTTTCAGAATACCTAAATGTTTTTTGGCATGGGATGTTGTTCATGTTAAACAGACAGGATTTAGAAAACACACGCCATTGAGTAGCGGCTAAACCAGCATTCATTTAAGATAAGAGGGGCAATAGATCTCTCAAGATATTGATAAGCAAACTCCGACCAACCTAGGCATTTTTTGAGGGAGGGTGAAGTATTTTTAGCTTTTTTTTTACCTTGGGACTATGATGAATCGAGTCCAAGCCCTCAGGCGTTTACCGCTCTGCACCGAGTCATTGAAATAACTTTCTTATACTCTTGATACCATGGTTGACCCCGTTTATAGGATAGGAATAGGCTTAGATGAATTGTGCTGTAGTACAACGTGCTCTAGGAGGAACACCTATACAGGCTCACTGTATAAATCTATTGGTTATATTTGTTGAGGAGAGAGTTCGGCTATTTCCCTTACAAAGATACTGAGAAAGACAATGATCTGGCATCATTGTCCTTGCCACTATACAAAACTGGGAAAAAACTACAGTACATTTTACACTGAACTAAAATACAAACACAACATGTAAAGTGTTGGTCCCATGTTTCACAAGCTGAAATAAAGAAATCCCACAAATGCTTATTTCTCTCAAAGTTTGTGTGCAAATTTGTTTATATCCCTGTCAGAAAGCATTTCTCCTTTGCCAAGATAATCCATGTACCTGACAGGTGTGGCTTATTAGGAAGCTGATTAAACAGCATGATCATTAGACAGACGGGGGGGTGTGTCAAGAGCAAGTGCTGGTTAAGTGTTCTTTTTTATTTATTTTGGGGGGGAGGGGGGAGGGGGTTGAGGTGAGGATAATTTAAGATACTGTTTGAAGAGGTAGGGTTTCAGATGTTCTCTGAAGATGAGCAGGGACTCTGCTGTCCTAGCTTTGGGAGGAAGCTGGTTCCAACGTTGGGGTGCCAGGACAGAGAAGGGCTGAGCGGGAGGTGTCCTCCCATAGGGGTGGGAGGGCCAAGAGACCTGAGGTGGCAGAACGGAGTGCTCGGGTTGGGGTGTAGGGTTTGAGCATAGCCTGAAGGTAGGGAGGGGCAGTTCCTCTTGCTATTCCATAGGTAAGCACCATGGTCTTGTAGTGGATGCAAGCTTTCAACTGGAAGCCAGTGGAGTGTGTGGAGGAGCAGGGTGACATGAGAGAACTTGAAAGGGAAGGTTGAAAAACAGGTGGGCTAATGCATTCTGGATAAATTGCAGGGGTTTGCTGGCAAAAGCGGGGAGCCCAGTCAACAGTGAGTTGTGGTAGTCCAGACGGGAGAGGACAAGTGCCTGGATTAGGACCTGCGCCGCTTCCTGTGTGAGGTAGGACCATACTCTACAGATGTTGTAGAGCATGAACCTGCAGGAGCAGGTCACTGGTTGATGTTTGCAGAGAACGTAAGGGTGTTGTCCAGGGTCATGCCAAGGTTCTTTGCACTCTGGGAGGGCGACACTGTGGAGTTGTGACCCGTGATGTAGAGGTCTTTGAGCGGGCAGGCCTTCCCTGCAGTTCCGTCTTGTCGAGGTTGAGCTTGATGTGGTGGGCCGACATCCAAGTTGAGTGTGAAAAGTAATTGAGAGTCATCCGCATAGCAATGATAGGAGAGACCCTGTGAGGATATGACTGAGCCGAGTGACTTGGTGTATAGAGAGAAGAGGAGGGCCTAGAACCGAGCCCTGTGAGACACCAGTAGTGAGAGTACGTGGTGCAGACACAGATCCTCTCTACGTCACCTGGTAGGAGTGGCCTGTCAGGTAGGATTTTATTTCAACCTTTATTTATCTACGCAAGTCAGTTAAGAACAAATTCTTATTTACAATGACGGCCTACCCTGGCCAAACCCTAACGACGCTGGGGCAATTGTGCGCTGCCCTATGGGACTCCCAATCACAGCCGGTTGTCATACAGCCTGGAATTGAACCAGGGCCTGTAGTGATGAGATGCAGTGCCTTAGACCGATGCGCCACTCGGGAGCCCAATTAAGGAGGAAGGAGAATGTGGAAGAGTTTCCTAGGGTTGAAATTTAATGTGGCAGAAAGTGGCTTTAGCAGCAGATACAGAGGAAGAGAAGATGGGTCCCCCGGAAGTTTAGTTTCCCTCCATTTTTACTCAGCTGCCCACAGCCTTGTTCTGTAAGCTCGCAATGAGTCACTCAGCCACGGAGCAGGAGGGCCGAGCCCGCCGGGAGGAAAGGGGACAGTGCGAGTCATAGGATTGCAGAAAGGGGAGGAGAGTAGGGTCGAAGAGGCAGAATCAGGTGAGTGGACAAGTGACAGTATGGAATTCAAATGAGGAGTTGGACAGGTGAGAGAAGGAGAAAGAAAATCTCCACTTGAGTAGACCTGTGCCACCACCGCAACGACCAGATGCTCTCGGAATATGAGAGAAAATATAGTCAGATGTTCTCTGGGGTGATCCATGTCTGTCAGGGCCAAAAAGTCAGGAGACTGAAGGGCAGCAAAGGCTGAGATGAACTCTACGTTCTTGACCGCAGATAGCCATTCCCAAACACTGCCAGAGATCCGAAATTTCACATGGGCTGTGCGTGCAGGGGACACTAAAATTAGAAGGGTTGCAGCCAAGTGGTGGGGAGCGTCTGTAAAGCCTACAGGGAGAGGTGCGAACACCTTTAGAAAACGCACACAGTTGACAAAGCTACAAAAGAGCAAAATGAGATCTGTAAACAACTAGCTAAGATACTCAAATGAGAGCTGGGTGTGGAGCCTTCCTCTCTTTCCTTCCTCTAAACTCGGCAAAGCTGTCTTAGTTTTTCGGCGACGGTCTTAGTTGAGACAAAATAGCCACTGACTACAACCACTGCTTACAGCTACCGCTGAGAAACCAGGGGAGACTGAAGAACTAACAATAATTGCCAATTGCCTAGCAGAGGTGGAGAGCACACTTCCCTGCACTAATTGCTGATTGCCTAGGAGAGGTGAACCCCCCCCCCTCAATACAGCCACTGATTACCCAAAACAAGTCATAAATTGCCCTGCCCCTTGATCCTGGTTGATCCAGCATTTCACACACCAAGTAGGCCACTGGGAAGACAGGCTGCACTGAAAGTAGATGGCCCTATCTAGCAACAAAAAAAGTACTAGACCACAACAGATAAAGACAAAATTATATACTTTTCACTCCTGGAGATATCAGGAGCCCTCTAGCTATAGAATGAAGCACACGAGATGGCGCTTGAGAAGCTGGTTATAAACACTCAGAAAAGAGATGAAACCACTCCCCCTCCAATACAGCCACTGATTACTAAAACAAGTCACAAATTGCCCTGCCCCTTGATGCTGGTTGATGTGTCACGCAATACAATGCCATAGATGTCTCAAGTTGAGGGAGCGTGACTGCAGGAATGTCCACCCGAGCTGTTGCCAGAGAATTTAATGTTCATTTCTCTACCATAAACTGTCTCCAATGTCATCTTAGAGAATTTGGTAGTACGTCCAACCAGCCTCACAACCGCAGACCACGTGTAACCACGCCACCTCCACATCTCTATTCTTCACTTGTGGGATCATCTGAGGAGTATTTACAGTGCCTTGCGAAAGTATTCGGCCCCCTTGAACTTTGCGACCTTTTGCCACATTTCAGGCTTCAAACATAAAGATATAAAACTGCATTTTTTTGTGAAGAATCAACAACAAGTGGGACACAATCATGAAGTGGAACGACATTTATTGGATATTTCAAACTTTTTTAACAAATCAAAAACTGAAAAATTGGGCGTGCAAAATTATTCAGCCCCCTTAAGTTAATACTTTGTAGCGCCACCTTTTGCAGCGATTACAGCTGTAAGTCGCTTGGGGTATGTCTCTCAGTTTTGCACATCGAGAGACTGACATTTTTTCCCATTCCTCCTTGCAAAACAGCTCGAGCTCAGTGAGGTTGGATGGAGAGCATTTGTGAACAGCAGTTTTCAGTTCTTTCCACAGATTCTCGATTGGATTCAGGTCTGGACTTTGACTTGGCCATTCTAACACCTGGATATGTTTATTTTTGAACCATTCCATTGTAGATTTTACTTTATGTTTTGGATCATTGTCTTGTTGGAAAACAAATCTCCGTCCCAGTCTCAGGTCTTTTGCAGACTCCATCAGGTTTTCTTCCAGAATGGTCCTGTATTTGGCTCCATCCATCTTCCCACCAATTTTAACCATCTTCCCTGTCCCTGCTGAAGAAAAGCAGGCCCAAACCATGATGCTGCCACCACCATGTTTGACAGTGGGGATGGTGTGTTCAGGGTGATGGGCTGTTTTGCTTTAACGCCAAACATAACGTTTTGCATTGTTGCCAAAAAGTTCAATTTTGGTTTCATCTGACCAGAGCACCTTCTTCCACATGTTTGGTGTGTCTCCCAGGTGGCTTGTGGCAAACTTTAAACAACACTTTTTATGGATATCTTTAAGAAATGGCTTTCTTCTTGCCACTCTTCCATAAAGGCCAGATTTGTGCAATATATGACTGATTGTTGTCCTATGGACAGAGTCTCCCACCTCAGCTGTAGATCTCTGCAGTTCATCCAGAGTGATCATGGGCCTCTTGGCTGCATCTCTGATCAGTCTTCTCCTTGTATGAGCTGAAAGTTTAGAGGGACGGCCAGGTCTTGGTAGATTTGCAGTGGTCTGATACTCCTTCCATTTCAATATTATCGCTTGCACAGTGCTCCTTGGGATGTTTAAAGCTTGGGAAATATTTTTGTATCCAAATCCGGCTTTAAACTTCTTCACAACAGTATCTCGGACCTGCCTGGTGTGTTCCTTGTTCTTCATGATGCTCTCTGCGCTTTTAACGGACCTCTGAGACTATCACAGTGCAGGTGCATTTATACGGAGACTTGATTACACACAGGTGGATTGTATTTATCATCATTAGTCATTTAGGTCAACATTGGATCATTCAGAGATCCTCACTGAACTTCTGGAGAGAGTTTGCTGCACTGAAAGTAAAGGGGCTGAATAATTTTGCACGCCCAATTTTTCAGTTTTTGATTTGTTAAAAAAGTTTGAAATATCCAATAAATGTCGTTCCACTTCATGATTGTGTCCCACTTGTTGTTGATTCTTCACAAAAAAATACAGTTTTATATCTTTGTTTGAAGCCTGAAATGTGGCAAAAGGTCGCAAAGTTCAAGGGGGCCGAATACTTTCGCAAGGCACTGTATGTCTGCAATAAAGCCCTTTTGTGGGGGAAAACTCATTGGCTATGCCTGGCTCCCCAGTGGGTAGGGCTGGCTGTCTAGTGGGTGGGCCTATGCCCTTCCAGGCCCACCCATGGCTGCACCCCTGCCCAGTCATGTGAAATCTATAGGTTAGGGCCTAATTAATTAATTTCAATTGACTGATTTACTTACTTTGACTCAGTGAAATCATATTTATGTTCAGTATACAATACATTTATGGTGAACAGCATATGGAATCTGCATCTATGGCAGTCTGGAATGGCTCTTCATTGGCCAAATCTCAGTATCTGACACCAATGAGCCACAAGAGATCCACAATGCAGAGCGAACAGTATTCATTTCACCAGCAGTCATATGGCCCGTGGTCCTCAGTAGGGGCTATGTACAAGGAAAACATCTGTACGGCCCTCCCCCTCAGAGACAGAGACTGTGGGTTTCCTATTACTCAGGGTGGCTGGTGACGGCCCCAGACAACCATCTGCTGGAGGTCCGCTTCACTCTCCCTTCAGTTCCATCAACGTCATGAATCTGTCTCCGGGCGTTCTCCTCTCCTACGGCATGTGGAGGACACACTGACTGCAAGCCGCAGCATTCCAACTCCTACTGCTCTGTCTCCCCCACTCCCTCTCCACCTCCCATTCTCTCCATCTCTAAATCTCTGTCCTACCCTTTCCTCATGCAGGGCTGTGTGTGGAGCTTGGAGGCCTGGGGGTCTACTGTGGAGAAGCAGCACTCTAGGACGTGATGGAGTGGCTCTTAGACTTATAGAGCAGTCAATTACAGGCAGATTTTAATCACATTCTGCCAGGAAAGAACTGTGCAGGCTAGAAGAGAGGATGAAATGGATGGGCAAGTCTCGCTGATATGTTTTCCACTCTTCATACAAATCAACCTCAATTTTAAGTAAGGCAGTGAGAAAAGCAGGGTTGGCTGAAAAACAACACGCTATGATGTTGAAGGCAAATGACCACAACAGTGTCACATGATCTCCGGTCTCTGCAGCTGAGGTCACAAACTCCTTGACCCTCCGTCAGAATATTAATCAGATACAGCCATTAATGTACTTCATGTGCTTTCCATTAAGCCAATAAAACCATTTGTTTTTTTCTGAACATAAAAATGTACACTACGGTTCAAAAGTTTGGGGTCACTTAGAAATGTCCTTGTTTTTTATAAGAAAAGCACATTTTTTGTCCATTAAAATAACATCAAATTGATCAGAAATACAGTGTAGATACTGTTGATGTTGTAAATGACTATTGTAGCTGGAAAGGCTGATTTCTAATGGAATATCTACGTAGGCGTACAGAGGCCCATTATCAGCAACCATCACTTACTTCTGTGTTCCAATGGCACGTTGTGTTAGCTAATCCAAGTTTATCATTTTAAAAGGCTAATTAATCATTAGAAAACCCTTTTGCAATTATGCTAGCAAAGCTGAAAACTGTTCTGGTTAAAGAAGCAATGAAACTGGCCTTCTTTAGACTAGTTGAGTATTTGGAGTATCAGCATTTGTGGGTTCGATAACAGGCTCAAAATGGCCAGAAACAAAGACATGTCTTCTGAAACTCGTCAGTCTATTCTTGTTCTGAGAAATGAAAGCAATTCCACGTGAGAAATTGTCAAGAAACTGAAGATCTCGTACAACGCTGTGTACTACTCCCTTCACAGAACAGCGCAAAACTGTCGTTTCCAGCTACAATAGTCCTTTACAACATTAACAATGTCTACACTGTATTTCTGATCAATTTGACGTTATTTTAAAATGGACAAGAAATGTGCTTTTCTTTCAAAAACAAGGACATTTCGAAGTGACCCCAAACTTTTGAACGGTAGTGTAATTTAAAAATGTACAAATGACCTGTATCGCCATTCACCACCGCACTGGCTACCTCTGTAACATTGTCTACGTTTAGACAGGCAGCGCAACTGACATTTTTTCCACTAATAGGTTTTTTGACCAATCACATCAGATCTTTTTCCAGAGCTAATCTGATTGGTCAAAAGACCAAATAGTTTAAAAAATATATCAGAATTGCGCTGCCTTTCTAAACGTTACAGCCAACGTTACAGAGGTAGCCAGTACGTTAATTCCAAAGGTGAGATAATGCAAAGGATAAGGCCCATCTCCTCACGACAGGTCAATATGGGCCAGCAGCTGCTAATGTAAAATGGATTCAATGTTTCCTCCCATCTAATCACCAGTCAGCTACAATGTGCCTCTCTTTCCCTCAGGTTAAAATGTATTATAAACTGGGTGGTTCAAGCCCTGAATGCTGATTGGGTAAAATCTGTAGTATATCAGACGACAGATATGAAAAGAAATTCATTTTTGCTGTTTTAATTACGTTGGTAACCAGTTTATATAATAGCAATAGGGGACCTCGGGGTGTTATATGGCCAATATACCATGGCTAATGGCTTTACCAGGCACTCCGTGTTGCGTTGTGCATAAGAATAGCCCTTAGCCGTGGTATATTGACCATATACCACACCTCTTCAGGCCTTATTGCCAAATTAAACACTTAATTAATTGCCATTTTCTCTCCATTGGGTTTTAAAATGTTCAATTGATTAATTGTTGTTTGTTGGTTAGAGCGTACAACTATTAAATGCATTTTCACCACCAAGGTGAGGGGGGGGCTGACACGGTCCCTGCTTCTAAAAATGGGAGTTAGCAGTGTGTTGTGTGGGGCATCAGATTCTGTGTGACACATTTTCTTAGAACTGTTGACAAGTATAATTACAGCTACGCAGCAGCAATGTTCCTTCATCTGTATTAATGAATTGATCCAACGCTACAGAGAGAGCAAGATAACACCACCAATTAGATTAGATGTGTTGGATTTGTCTAGCTCGGCTATGTGAACGCTCCCCTCTATCTAAGAACGAACCCTGCTCCACCAGGCCTCCCCAGACAGAGACACACAGCCGTCCGCAATACAGCTTCACTCTCCAATACCCATCCTACCTCGTATGCATTGCTTCTTAGCATTGATATGGTCAGTAGTAGATTTCTTGGCCGAATAACTCCCACTGATGTACTCTCATACTACTGTACTGCCTCAGAAGCAGTTAATTGACAAGAGTGTGAGTTGGGAAGTGACAAAGAGCTCTTCAGGACACAAATAATAATCAATGACTTTTCTCTTAATTTAGCCATCTTACATATAAAACCTTATTTGTTCATCAATAACTGTGAATAACTCACCAAAGGTTAATGAGAAGGCTGTGCTTGAAAGGATGCACATAACTCTGCAATGTTGGGTTGTATTGGAGAGAGTCTTAGTCTTTTTCCACACACAGTCTGTGCCTGTATTTAGTTTTCATGCTAGTGAGGGCCGAGAATCCACTCTCACATAGGTACGTAGTTGGGCATCAGGCAGGATACTCTGAGTGCAGCCCTATCCAGAAATCTGGCAGTGGCTTCTGATGAAATTTTCACAGAACTGCTTGTTGCCCTTTCGATGAGGCTCTCTTGTTCAGTCATCGGTAAGTGGACTGGAGGCAGGGCATGAAAGGGATAACGAATCCAGTTGATTGTGTCATCCGTTTCGGGAAAGTACCTGCGTAATTTCGCACCCAACTCACTCAAGTGCTTCGCTACATCACATTTGACATTGTTCGTAAGTTGAGTTCATTTGCACACAAAAAATCATACAATGATGGAAAGACCTGTGTGTTGTCCTTGTTAATGCAGACAGAGAAGAACTCCAACTTCTTAATCATAGCCTCAATTTTGTCCCACACATTGAATATAGTTGCGGAGAGTCCCTGTAATCCTAGATTCAGGAACTCTTTATTAATTATTTGACTAGGCTACCTGTATTTGACATTGTGTTGTTATTTCGCTGAACACTAGATGGTTTAATTTTATTTTTGGCAGTGAAACGAGGCTACTCAGGCGAGAGAAAAAATCTCACCCAAATGTATAGCCCCGTAAAAAAAAAAAAAAAATTATCACATTTTTATTTGGCGTACCCCCGATGGCATTGTCCCCAGTTTGGGAATACCTGCCCTACAACATCCATAGAGTACGACCCTACCTCACACAGGAAGCTGCGCAGGTCCTAATCCAGGCACTTGTCCTCTCCCATCTGGACTACCGCAACTCGCTGTTGGTTGGGCTCTCCGCTTGTGCCATCAAACCCCTGCAACTATCCAGAACGCAGAAGCCCGCCTGTTTTTCAACCTTCCCTTTCAAGTTCTCTCGTCACCCTGCTACTCCACACACTCCACTGGCTTCCAGTTGAAAGCTTGCATCCACTACAAGACCATGGTGCTTACCTATGGAATAGCAAGAGGAACTGACCCTCCCTACCTTCAGGCTATGCTCAAACCCTACACCCCAACCCGAGCACTCCGTTCTGCCACCTCAGGTCTCTTGGCCCTCACACCCCGATGGGAGGACAGCTCCCGCTCAGCTCTTCTCTGTCCTGGCACCACAATGGTGGAATCAGCTTCCTCATGAAGCTAGGACAGCAGAGTCCTTGCCCATCTTCCGAGAACATCTGAAACCCTACCTCTTCAAACAGTATCTTAAATTATCCTCCTCCTCCTCACCTCGACCCCCCCACACAAAAAATAAATAACACTTAGCCAGCACTTGCCCTTGATCCCCCCCTTCTAGCTCTGACTCTACTGACAGCTACTTTGAGAATTGTTTTTTTGCCTGTGATATGTGATTCTCCCACCTGGCTACTGTATCTTAAGATTAATGCACTAACTAAGTTGCTCTGGATAAGAGCGTCTGCTAAATGACTGAAACTTAAAATCATGGCTATCCTACATAACCATGCATGAGCACAAATGAACAACTGCAGCACAAACACATACTACTCAGACCCACATACACGCAGGCCTGCGCACATACACGCATGGCACGTGTACATTTAGACACACTCGGACACACACACAAGAACACACAGAGATAGCGTAAAAGCTGCCTCAGCGTGATAAAATAATCATTGAAGCTATTTCTTCTAAGAGAATGAACAATCAGCCCTAGTTTCATTCACTTCACTGCTCCTCTGTTCTTCCCTTACTCCATCCATTCCATACAGATGAAATATTTACTAACAGAGGGCTTTCAAAGAGGGACAACTTCTTCAGGGGACCCAAGTCCAACCTAAAGCCCATCCCCCCAAGAACAGAGAAACATCATTCTCTGTAGTCTGTATCCTAGGCCTATAATTGTACATAATAATCATTCCCCTCACCAGTTTCACAGACCTAAGACTGTGAAAGGGATCGAGCTCTCATTACTGCTCTGTGTGATAGCACTGCATCTCAAATACCCACCAGGCATAATTACCCAATTGTCACAATTCCGAAGACACTTCTGAGACAACATTGATTTAACGCAGCCGTAATGAACCCTTGTACTGTACGTGTCTCATAAAGAGTCGAGTGACAGTAGCAGAAAGACTTGAATGACAAAGAAATGGGGGCAATGGAGGAAGAGGAGAACAGAGAGTAAACAGGGGCCACACGTTATGTGGATAGTCCGGACTTTCCGTCTGTAGATGCTCTAACAGACTATCTGTTGATAAGCAACGGCTTGTTAAAGTTACGGTTAGTGTTTTGAACAAGGGTAAGGTTTAAGAGCTGGGACGATATACCAAAAAAATGACTTATACCAACACGGCCTTCCTCTTTCCAAAGCATTTTGCTTACGTTGGTCATTTTCTGCGACTTGCTACACAACGTTTCTGTAGATTGTTCTAAAACCATTATATGGTCAACGGCAATATATGCATTGTGTTGATTCCTACTTTGAAAGTATCTGCCTGTCCCTGTTTCACTGTCGCCTGCTGACTCTCATTCCCTCTCCCCACTGTGCGCACAGAGGAGGGAGAGATGCATTCTAAGCAGCACAGGCATGTGACCGTTGCTTAAAGGGGTATTGCTGGAAAGGCAGTTTTCAAAGCAGCTACTGTTGTTCTAGTTCCAGGGAGGAGAGTAGAGGTTGACCGACTATGATTTTTCAACGCCGATACCGATTATTGGAGGACCAAAAAAGCCGATACCGATTAATCGGCCGATTTAAAAAAAGATATATATATATATATATATATATATATATATATTTTATTATTATTATTTTTATTTTTTTATATAATAATGACAATTACAACAATACTGAATGAACACTTATTTTAACTTAATATAATACATCAATAAAATCTATTTAGCCTCAAGTAAATAATGAAACATGTTCAATTTGGTTTAAATAATGCAAAAACAAAGTGTTGAAGAAAGTAAAAGTGCAATATGTGCTATGTAAGAAAGTTAACATTTAAGTTCCTTGCACAGAACATGAGAACATATGAAAGCTGGTGGTTCCTTTTAACATGAGTCTTCAATATTCCCAGGTTAGAAGTTTTAGGTTGTAGTTATTATAGGAATTATAAGACTATTTCCCTCTATACCATTTGTATTTCATTAACCTTTGACTATTGGATGTTCTTATGGGCACTTTAGTATTGCCAGTGTAACAGTATAGCTTCCATCCCTCTCCTCGCTCCTCCATGCGCTCGAACCAGCAACACAACGACAACAGCCACCATCGAAGCAGCGTTACCCATGCAGAGCAAGGGGAACAACTACTAGAAGGCTCAGAGCGAGTGACGTTTGAAACGCTATTAGCGCGCGCTAACTAGCTAGCCATTTCACATCGGTTACACCAGCCTCATCTCGGGAGTTGATAGGTTTGAAGTCATAAACAGCGCAATGCTTGACGCACAACGAAGAGCTGCTGGCAAAACGCACAAAATTGCTGTTTGAATGAATGTTTACGTGCCTGTTTTTGCCTACCACCGCTCAGTCAGATACTTAGATACTTGTATTCTCAGTCAGATTATATGCAAGGCAGGACACGCTAGATAATATCTAGTAATATCAAACATGTGTAGTTAACTAGTGATTATGATTGATTGTTTTTTATAAGATAAGTTTAACGCTAGCTAGCAACTTATCTTGGCTTACTGCATTCGCGTAACAGGCAGTCTCCTTGTGGAGTGCAACGAGAGAGAGGCAGGTCGTTATTGCATTGGACTAGTTAACTGTAAGGTTGCAAGATTGGATCCCCTGAGCTTACAAGGTGAAAATCTGTCGTTCTGCCCCTGAACGAGGCAGTTAACCCACCGTTCCTAGACCGTCATTGAAAATAAGAATGTCTTCTTAACTGACTTGCCTAGTTAAATAAAGGTATAAAAAAAAAAATTGGGCAAATCGGCGCCCAAAAATACTGATTTCCGATTGTTATGAAAACTTGAAATCGGCCCTAATTAATCGGCCATTCTGATTAATCGGTCGACCTCTAGAGGAAAGTCACAGCTTTCTGGGAATATATCATGCATTTCTCACCTCTTAATATTGAGTTCACGCCACCCATTTACAACTGGAGAAGGCTGTAGTTAGTATCGTTTTGATGCCCAGCAGTGTTGCAGTTCTTCACACACAAACCGGTGCGCTTGGCACCTACTACCATACCCAGTTCAAATGGCACTTCAATATGTTTGTCTTGCCCCTTCACCATCTGAATGGCACACATCCATGTCTAAACAGTCTCAAGGCTTAAAACTCCTTATTTAACCTGTCCCCTTCATCTACACTGCTTTGAAGTGGATTTAACAGGTGACATCAATAAGGGATCATAGCTTTCACCTGGTCAATCTATCTCATAGAAAGAGCAGGTGTTCATAATGTTTTGTACACTCAGTGTAGCTTATAGGCCAATATGCACAAAGATGCCAAAAAGAAGTCTGCTAATTCTGGATCCAATTTTGACAGGTTGCACATCAAAATATAATCATGTATTTCCTGGATATGTTCGATGAAATAGCTTAATTTTTTAAAATCATAGACCACCATTTCAGTTGTCTTACTTGACACTGGAAAAAAAAGGTCTCGGGCTCTGCCGCTAAGTAACTGTCCATTTAAAACATTATCATTGTATTTGTTGTTATCGAGCAAAAAACAGTTCTATGACTTTTTGTCCATATCGCCCAGCTGTAGCACCTCCCCAAAAAATAATTGATCGTAATTTAGAGCAGATTTATCATTATCGCAAATAATTGTCAATTTATCGCGGTCTGGATTTTTGTCATCATCAACTTTGTCACCATGGAGCATTGTCATTATCATCTATGATATACAGCCAAGATGGTGTGTGCGTGTGTAGTGGGCAGAGTAAAGCAGAGCGTGGGGTCCTACCTCAGGTTTGGGGATGAAGGCCCGTCCTGGGATAGTGAAGCAGCTCTTTACAGTACAGAGGTACTGGGCCATGATGGACAGACGACTCCTCTGTCTGCTGGCTGTGCTGGCTGTCAACCTCTGGAGAGGAGAACCCAACATATTCGGTCTGTATAATTTATACCCCTGAACAGTAGATCATTGCTGAATAATAAAAATGGAAATTCAGGAAAACCGTCTGAGTGAGAATAAACAGTACTGGACAGCACACATACTTCTGCCACCTCTTTCTGGAAGGTAAGGGTCAGTCTGGTCCGGCCGTAAACAAAGGGTCCAGTTCTGTTGGATATGTTCTCCAGCCACTTGATGATGAGAGGAGTGGACACACTGAAGGGAAGGTTCCCTATGATATGCAGGTCCGGTGGATCTGAGCAGGGACAGATGTAGTCAACAACACTGTTGCATGTTGCAAAACATGGCACAAAATCAATGTACTTATTGTTCCAGACATAAAGCAATCTAGTAGGCACTTCCATCAACCAGGCAAGTGACAAATCTACCTATCTACTTTTTCATCTCACTCACCATCCTCCCATGCCTTGGTTATGACTTCTGGGAATCCTCTGTCCATTCTGTATGTGAGTATGTCACCATGGACAACCCTGAGCTTCCCTGGTGCTGCTTCAGACAAGAGCTGAGGAAACGGACATGGCATCTTACAGGTACTTGAGAATTTAAAAACGACTTTACCGTTTCTCATTTCTATAATTATTTGAAAGACAACCCTCTCCTGCATGTTCTCCTGTTAGGTACCTTTAGTCCAGGTATAAAGCGGTTGTCCTTCTCCACCACCAGCAGGTCTGCAGCCCCAGCGTTGAGGATGGAGCGGGTCAGACCTCCAGGTCCAGGACCCACCTCACACACATGGGCGTCCCTCAGACTGCCTGCCTGGCGCACAATCTTATCTACACAAGTTGAGAAAACACACAGCGACCAGGGTGTACTACTTACTCACATTGGAATGGGTTGGATATAATAAAGGTGAACAATGTACAAATTACTGCCAAATTACAGGAAACACTTGAGTAAATGAAGGATACGAACTATATTGAAAGCAGGTGCTTCCACACAGGTGTGATCCCTCAGTATATTAAGCAATTAACATCCCATCATGCTTAGGGTCATGTATAAAAATGCCCAGTTGCCCATTATTTTGGCTACCATGGCTAAAAGAAGAGATATCAGTGACTTTGAAAAAGGGGTCTCAAAGGAGCATAGGGGGTTTAAAGGGTGTGTGTGTGTCTCAGTCACCAGATCTCAACCCAATTGAACACTTATGGAGATTCTGGAGCCACACCTGAGACAGTGTTTTCAACCACCACCAACAAAACAACAAATTCTGGAATTTTTCATGGAGGAATGGTGTCGCATCTCTGCAATATAAGAGTTCCAGACACTTATAGAATCTATGCCAAAGTACATTTAGGGCCTTGTAAAAAAGGAGAATGAGGACAGAATCCAGACATTAAGATGGAATTCAACAATATAAACTAGTATTTGCATCAATCCAGTGGCCATTTGTTTTGCTAACTCTGCAGTCACATAAGCACAGAATCGCTAACCCAAAAAACCCTCTCTTGCTTGTGCCCACTTACATTAAAGGTTATCTAGGCCTACACCCAAAAAAATCCACATTTCTTTTCCCAGACCTCAAGTCAGTAGGCTAGTGTGGTTTAATCATTGTTGTGGACTTAAAACATTTAGTTATTTTTCTATTTAAAAAAATCTGATTTACCAAAATTGGTAAACTGAAACCTGAAGAAAAAGAGAAAGAAAAAATAAGACTGATTAAAATTAATAAAACAGAATCAGGGGGGGGAAATACAATAAATGTAATTGGGCCCTAAGCATTGAATCTGTTTTGGTGGCCCAACACCCTATTAAATCACTATGTTGGTGTTTCCTTTATTTTGGCAGTTACCTGTATCAATGCACTATGCATCTTTTATTATGACATTCTGATATTCAAGAATAGTGGCTTCCTTATGTATATGACTTGCAGGCTAAATAAAGGAGGGTAGTGGCACTGTATTTTAGCATAGGCATATGCCTGGCTCCCAGCTCTCCTTGGCAAAGCTGGCTATGCTTCTTTAATGCTTTTATCTAAAACAGAAACCTTGTTCAAGGGCACCAGATCAGATCTGCAGCACTGCATCACTGATAGAATCACATCGGTAGTGTCTGCTGCTTGTGGACAAGCCTATGTGGGCACTTCAGTCCAGTACACTAAATGTGATGTGAACAGGGGGAAGGAAAAACACCATCGCGTCCTCATTGTGTAGAAGACACAGTGTACCAGGTGTTGGTGCATTGCAGCTAGAGGAGGCAGCTGACTCACCTGTGAGCCTCATGTCCAGTAGAAAGTTCTGGGACAGCTGTTTCTCTGCTCGCAGGTTGTACAGTTTGATTACCTCCCCAATGGTGGGCAGGGGAGGCAGGCGAAATGACGCAATCTTTGTGGGACCCGCCATCCCTCAAACCGTTCTGCTGTGCAAATATAAAGGGCGGTACTGTAGTAAGAATATGATGATTAATGCACCTCTTCAATAGGGGAGCAATTACGCCGAGAGGGTAAATGTCAGAGTAATTAGTGACAGTTTAGAGATCCGGGGATTATCTGCTAATCTCCCATAATGACGACAATCATGCTCATGCATCCAGGCTCCATTTTAGAGCGCAACGATAATATGAATTAGGAATTCGAAAGAAGATACTCTATTAAAAGCACAACTGCCATTGTCAAGGAATGATCAACAGCAGCGAGAGAAAATACATGGTGTAACATTTCTGAGGATTAAAAACATGATCTTGATCGCCACCCAGTGGATCAACCTACACTGTGTTATGAAATTGATATTGGGCAGTTATGGATGTATCCTGCCAAAGATAGTGGAATGACTCTGTGGTGGTTCTGCCCCACAATGTCAAACCCATTACAACAGTCATATGCTAAAACAGTCAAAGTCAAACCAATGTCAAACTATTCATTTTGAATAAATGAATCAGAGCATAGGACCTAACATTACAACAGATAGACCCTCAACTAGCTGAGGAACGCTCAACTCAATTCTCTTATCACCATCAGTCAATACTTGTAAAAATGTAAATTCTGAAAACACTTGTTTGTCCTGTATAACTGTGGCCCTTATGCGGGGTGCTGAAATTCATACTTTTAATACATTTTTTTACTGAATACAACCACCAACATTTTTATTTTAAAAAGTATGCATTTCAGCACCCACGCAGAAGAACCGCAGTTGTACAGGACAAACATAGGTAGGTTAAAGGTAAGGGACTGTATGTTATTTATAATGACAGATACCTGGAGGAAGTCTGAAATAAAAATGGATGGCCCTCCCTTTATTTAGTCAAATATAATTTTACCCGACCCTCCCTGAACACTTGAAAAACAAGTGACACCCGCCCCCATACCAAATCATTAAAACATAAAATGAATAGGAGAGAACTTGCCTACCATATACTCTCACTCCTAGGGCAGACCAGAGCCTTCCATATGAAGTTTTAGAAACTTTGTTTTGTAAGCATTACATGGAAAAGTAGCCAGAAGATTGTTGATTTACAGACCACCGCAGACAAGGGTGAAATTATCACCATTTTAGTAAAAGCACTGCATGAATCTATCATCTCATTTGCGGTCCGTGAAAAAAATTGCATTTTATAAACGCATTTCATTCAATTCCATGTCATTTTACACGACTGTACGCAAGTTCCACAACAGAGCATCATGACAACGAATGAGCGCATGCTGCAGCACCAGACGTTGTGATTTCTATACAGGCCATTGTTAAAAAAGAGGATAGTCTAAGTCTGGAACAGATCTAAAGTCCATCAACTGTAAGAATTAAGGGACAACAGAACCAGTTACATCTGAAGTATCTGATCATCAATGAATTAGAAAACGTCATTTGTTTTTTTTTAACACAGCAGCCGTATACTTTAAAGTAGGCCTACACAGTGTACAAAACATTAAGAACACCTATTTCCATGACAGACTGACCAGGTGAATCCAGGTGAAAGCTATGATCCCTTATTGATGTCAGTTGTTAAATACACTTCAATCAATGTAGATGAAGGGGAGGAGGCAGGTTGAAGAAGGATTTTTAAGCCTTGAGACAATTTAGACGTGGAGAGTGGTATGTGTCATTCAGAGGGTAAATCAGCAAGACAAAAAAAATGTACGCGCCTTTGAACAGGATAGGGTAGTAGGTGCCATGCGCACCGGTTTGTGTCACGCTGCTGGGTTTTTCACACTCAACGGTTTCCTGTGTGTATCAATAATGGTCCACCACCCAAAGGACATCCAGCCAACTTGACAACTGTGGGAAGGATTGGAGTCAACATGGGCCAGCATCCCTGTGGAACGTTCTTTCGACACCTGGTAGAGTCCATGCCCCGACATATTGAGGCTGTTCTGAGGGCAAAAGGGGGAGGAGGGTGCACCTCAATATTAGGAAGTTTTTCCTAATGTTTGGTATACTCAGTGTCTATGCACTTGTAAAAAGATTCACTTGGGAAACTATAATTTCTATTCCATGATATTGTTGTTACAAAATAGATGTGTTGACTGTGATCAGGGCATGGGAATATAAGAGCATTTGCTAGGCTAAATGAACAAACTAAGCAAGAAAAGCTCACGTATGCTCCTCAAACCAAAGACAGGCCAAACTCCTGTTTCTAAAAGAGAATTCAAAGGCACTGTAGAATGAATGTATGCCTAATAAGGCATTTGGTTCAATCCAAATTCATTTTAACAGCCTAAATGCAACATTTATAGTCGTGTTGAAACGCTGTTGTTGAAATGCTGAGCGCTCCTGCCAGCTTATAGTTGTCACAAACGCTTCACAAATGATTTCTTAAATGGCAAGCTATAGCTTTGAAATAATAATAATAATATTATAGCCTAAATAATACAGGTTTGCTCCTGACTAATTTATAGATAGTATGTTGTTTAATAACCTGTTAAAATGTTGAACGTCAATTGATTGTGACATAATCACATTACTGTACTTCTCCTCTGCAATAAAAGGTTGTAGCACTGCCTCAATGTCAGACATCGTCTGCCCTCGGTTGCAACACTCACTACCGAATTCCAAACTGCCTCTGGAAGCAACATCAGCACAAGAACTGTTTGTCGGGAGCTTCATGAAATGGGTTTTCATGGCCGAGCAGCCGCACACAAGCCTAAGCTCACCATGCGCAATGCCAAGCATCGGCTGGAGTGGTGTAAAGCTTGCCACCATTTGACTCTGGAGCAGTGGAAACGTGTTCTCTAGAGTGATATATCACGCTACACCATATGGCAGTTCGACGGACGAATCTGGTTTTGACGGATGCCAGGAAAACGCTACCTGCCCCATGCATAGTGCCAACTGTAAAGTTTGGTGGAGGAGGAATAATGGTCTGGGGCTGTTCTTCATGGTTCAGGCTAGGCCCCTTAGTTCCAGTGAAGGGAAATCTTAACGCTACAGCATACAATGACTTTCTAGACAATTATGTGCTTCAACTTTAAGGCAACAGTTTGGGGAAGGGCCTTTCCTGTTTTCGCATGACAATGCCCCTGTGCACAAAGCGAGGTCCATACAGAAATGGTTTGTTGATCGGTGTTGAAGAACTTGACTGGCCTGCACAGAGCCCTGATCTCAACCCCATCAAACACCTTTGGGATGAATTGGAACGCCAACTGCAAGCAAGGCCTAATCGCCCAACATCAGTGCCCAACCTCACTAATGCTCGTGGCTGAATGGAAGGAAGTTCCTTCAGCAATGTTCCAACATCTAGTGGAAAGCCTTGCCAGAAGAGTGGAGGCTGTTATTGCAGCAATGGGGGTGTAATATAGTGTAGTCTAGTTTTATATGCACCATCCTAGCAATGCAAAAACTTAGGAAGTACATTTTCTTAGAAATATAACACAGAATATCAGATCTCAACAATGATTGGAGAAGTGTTCAACGTCACCAGTAGGCGTATCTACCAAATCCTTATGATGTTTTCATAAGTGCAACGTGACTGCAAGAGACGGTTATAGAGTTTGAATGTGTTGATAAGATTACAAAAATTATCAGCTTAATATACACTGCTCAAAAAATAAAGGGAACACTAAAATAACATGAATGAAATATTCTTATTAAATACTTTTTTCTTTATATAGTTGAATGTGCTGACAACAAAATCACAAAAATGATCAATGGAAATCAAATTTATCAACCCATGGAGTTCTGGATTTGGAGTCACACTCAAAATTAAAGTGGAAAACCACACTACAGGCTGATCCAACTTTGATGTAATGTCCTTAAAACAAGTCAAAATGAGGCTCAGTAGTGTGTGTGGCCTCCACGTGCCTGTATGACCTCCCTACAACACCTGGGCATGCTCCTGATGAGGTGGCAGATGGTCTCCTGAGGGATCTCCTCCCAGACCTGGACTAAAGCATCCGCCAACTCCTGGACAGTTTGTGGTGCAATGTGGCGTTGGTGGATGGAGCGAGACATGATGTCCCAGATGTGCTCAATTTGATTCAGGTCTGGGGAACAGCCGGGCCAGTCCATAGCATCAATGCCTTCCTCTTGCAGGAACTGCTGACACACTCCAGCCACATGAGGTCTAGCATTGTCTTGCATTAGGAGGAACCCAGGGCCAACCGCACCAGCATATGGTCTCACAAGGGGTCTGAGGATCTCATCTCGGTACCTAATGGCAGTCAGGCTACCTCTGGCGAGCACATGGAGGGCTGTGCGGCCCCCCCAAAGAAATGCCATCCCACACCATGACCGACCCACCGCCAAACCGGTCATGCTGGAGGATGTTGCAGGCAGCAGAACGTTCTCCACGGCGTCTCCAGACTGTCACGTGGGCTCGGTGTGAACCTGCTTTCATCTGAAGAGCACAGGGCGCCAGTGGCGAATTTGCCAATCTTGGTGTTCTCTGGCAAATGCTAAACGTCCTGCACGGTGTTGGGCTGTGAGCACAACCCCCACTTGTGGATGTCGGGCCCTCATACCACCCTCATAGAGTCTGTTTCTGACCGTTTGAGCAGACACATGCACATTTGTGACCTGCTGGAGGTCATTTTGCAGGGCTCTGGCATTGCTCCTCCTTGCACAAAGGTGGAGGTAGCGGTCCTGCTGCTGGGTTGTTGCCCTCCTACGGCCTCCTCCACGTCTCCTGGTAGCGCCTCCATGGTCTGGACACTACGCTGACAGACACAGCAAACCTTCTTGCCACAGCTCGCATTGATGTGCCATCCTGGATGAGCTGCACTACCTGAGCCACTTGTGTGGGTTGTAGACTCTGTCTCATGCTACCACTAGAGTGACAGCACCGCCAGCATTCAAAAGTGACCAAAACATCAGCCAGGAAGCATAGGAACTGAGAAGTGGTCTGTTGTCACAAACTGCAGAGCCACTCCTTTATTGGGGGTGTCTTGCTAATTGCCTATAATTTCCACCTGTTGTCTATTCCATTTGCACAACAGCATGTGAAATTTGTCAATCAGTGTTGCTTCCTAAGTGGACAGTTTGATTTCACAGAAGTGTGATTGACTTGGAGTTGCATTGTATTGTTTAAGTGTTCCCTTTATTTTTTTGAGCAGTGTACATACATAGCACTTACTTAAGCATCTCGCAGGAAAAAGCTAGGGCCACCCATAAAATGCGAGACAATTGTTTGGATATGGGACAAAGGGCCAAAATGCAGGACTGTCCCGCACAAACCGGAACATGTGGACACCCTCCTAGACCCTCCCCTGGTCAAAATGAATTAAAAAACTAAACCCTGCCCCTGATTGAAATGTTTAAATAGCACGACCTCCGCCATTTTTATCCGAGTAACAATTGTGTACATTTCGACCGCTCCATAAGCGGTTTCATAATTTACAAGTATCGACTGATGGTGACTCAATGTTGTTGCTAGAAAATCGAGCAATCAGTTACAACGTTCCTCAACTCAGCCTCGACATAAGAGAATGGAGCGTTCGTCAGGTAACCGTCAACAGGCAACGTGATATATTGTAACTAATGATTCTCAGTGTGACCATGAAGAGATCTTGCTCTTAATTGAAACCACAGTTTCTAAACCATACTAAACTAACTTTGCTGAAACTGTAGCTAGCAACGCAAACCGTGTAACGTTAGCTATACTAGCTAACTAGCCAGCAGCATGTAGCTACGTTTTCCTTGTTTTTCGGTCAAAAGTCTCTGACCTGAAACAGTTACAACATATTTAGGTTCACTCTACTCGTCCGTGCAATATGACTGCTAAACGCGAATTTTAAACCACAAGCCTAGAAAGGTAAAAGCGTTAACCTGATAACACGTTTCTCACCACGTTGATGTCCTTTACTGAAATATTGCTTTCGTCAGGAAACTGGCAGGTTGACGTCCAATGGGATTGCTTCTGCAACCAATCAATTGGGGAGAGGCGGGACTTCAGTTGCCCTTTGAACGTCCACATCTTGTTGACGTAATGATAGGTTATGGGCAACTGAGGGAAGGATGCATTTTGATAACAAGTTTCGACATTTGACATACTGTATAATTCAAAAGAGAAATAAACTCTTCGATATAGTAATGACCATAAGTTACTTTTTCGTAACACGTTAGGAAAATATGATCATTAGGTTAAGGTTAGGAAAGGGGTTAGGGTTAGAGAAAATGTTTTTCCTAACCTGCTACGAAAATCCCTTCCGGTCATAGCTGTAGCGAAGTGCCATGAAATGTCTGTCCCTAATCCAAAGGTGTGCATTACATACAATATACATTATCGATTGATGTATTCCCTGGAGAGTCAATTAAGTGTTCTGCCATGATTTCTCATCATCAGCATGTTTGATCTGTCTGCTATTTACAACTGTGGACAACATTGACTCATCTTTGTGGATGGGCATATAACGCGAACGTCTAGCAACCCAAAGATGTTTTTGAAATAAAAATGTAATATTTGACAGATGCATGGTGCGCAAAGCACAACAGATTTTGACATGTTTATTGTCTACATGTATAGTGATGCAAATGCACCACTACTGTATATGTTTTATTTATTTTTATTTGACCTTTATTTAACCAGGTAGGCAAGTTGAGAACAAGTTCTCATTTACAATTGCGACCTGGCCATGAATATGCATGAATCAGACATGGGATGAGAATAGAATATATTGTGATCCAATTTTCATGCAGTGCTATTGCTACTAAATGTAATTTGTTAGTACAATACAATGTTACATCATATAGAGCCCTTTTTGAATGTCCCTGCAGGCAGAAGCAACAATTTATGAATGAGTACAGTTATACAGTTATGGGGAGATGCATAATTTCAACATTTACTCGGGAACTTATTATAAAGATTTCTTATAACATCTTGGTATAAACATCATTATAAATTCAGCTTCAGACGTTACAACACATTCAAGTAATTACATTATCCTCTCAGCAAGATGGAGCTACTGTAGAAGAGAGATTCATCATATCAGGTTTTGACTAAGGAGGATCCATTGTGCACACGCAGCTGTTGGTTATAATGAACCCTGTGGCCCTGAGTCCCTCATCTCCCTGACGGCTCTGTTCACAGTACAGGGAGGGTCAGGGTGTCACAAACTCTTTTTGTTGAGATGGAAACGCTCCCCTCGAGGGTCTGTAGATGAGTGGCAGTTACAGATCCCTCTGTGGCCGACCTTGCTGAGAGGAGAGAGACAGTAAAAAGCAGTCTGTCTGGAATGCTGCTGCTGCTATGGAAACAAGTCGACCAATCACAAACTTCAAAGAATGCTTCATATGGACCTACTGTCTTCCCTGTCACTCCCGGAAAGTCACCTTTCTGACAATTTATTCTGTTAAAATGCCATTATTTAATTAGCATTGAATAGCATGGGACAAATCAGTGCTCTCCAGACTGATTAAAATGTGCACATTTTTCAAAGACTTGAATCAGCTTTTTGCTGCAATCTAATCATTATGCCTTTGACATTGGACTGGGGGTGGAATCCGGAGGACAGGCTGACCGATGACCTAATAAGGGTGCAGAACGCCTCCCAGAACCGAGACAAGAACTGAGGGCCCCGGTCAGAGACCATGTCGACTGGTAGTCCATGGATCTGAAAGACGTGCTGCACCATGAGCTGGGCCGTCTCCTTGGCAGAGGGTAGTTTGGGGAGAGGAATGAAGTGGGAGGCTTTGGAAAACCGATCCACCACAGTCAGGATGGTGGTGTTGCCATCAGATGGGGGAAGAACCGTGACAAAGTCCAGGGAGATGTGGGACCAGGGACCAGCCGGAGCTTGTTGAGGAGTCTTGTTTTGTGCACATACCGTGCAAGCGGCGATGAATGCTGCTGTTTTCAATCAGGATTTCAGCGATCACTGCCACATTGCGTGCATCCGCTATGGGTCCGTAGTCAAATGACCACCCCTCATCACTGTTAAACGCTCCCTAAAACACTTCTGCGAGCAGGCCTTTCTAATCGACCTGGTTTGGGTATCCTGGAAGGACATCCCGTCAGTCGAGGATGTCTGGTTGTTCTTGAAAAGTAATTTCCTCACCATCTTAAATAACCATGCCCCTTTCAAAACATGTAGAACTAAGAACAGATATAGCCCTTGGTTCACTCCAGACCTGACTGCCCGCGACCAGCAATAAAACATCCTGTGGCGGACTGCACTATCATCGAATACTCCCCGCGATATGCAACTGTTCAGGGAAGTCAGGAACCAATACACGCAGTCAGGCCAAGGCTAGCTTTTTCAAACAGAAATTTGCATCCTGTAGCTCTAACTCCAAAAAGTTTTGGGACACTGTAATGTCCATGGAGAATAAGAGCACCTCCTCCCAGCTGCCCACTGCACTGAAACTAGGTAACACTGTCACCGCTGATAAATCCACGATAATTGAGAATTTCAAGAACCATTTCTCTATGGCTGGCCATGCTTTCCTCCTGGCTACACCTACCCTGGCCAACAGCTCTGCACCCCCCTCAGCTACTTGCCCAAGCCTCCCCAGCTTCTCCTTCACCCAAATCCAGGTAGCAGATGTTCTGAAAGAGTTGCGAAACCTGGACCCATACAAATCAGCTTGGTTAGGCAATCTGCACCCTCTCTTTCTAAAATAATCCGCTGCCATTGTTGCAACCCCTATTACCAGTCTGTTCAGCCAGTATCATCTGAGATCCCTAAAGATTGGAAAGCTGCCGTGGTCATCCCCCTCTTCAAAGGGGGGACACTCTAGACCCAAACTGTTATAGACCTATATCCATCCTGTGCTGCCTTTCTAAAGTCTTTGAAAGCCAAGTTAATAAACGGATCACTGACCATTTCGAATCCCACCGTACCTTCTCCCGCTGTGCAATCCAGTTTCCGAGCTGGTCACGGGTGCACTTCAGCCATGCTCAATGTACTAAATGATATCATAACTGCCATCGATTAAAGACAGTACTGTGCAGCCGTCTTCATCGACCCGGCCAAGGCTTTCGACTCTGTCAATCACCATATTCTTATCGGCAGACTCAACAGCCTTGGTTTCTCAAATGACTGCCTAGCCTGGTTCACCAACTACTTCTCTAATAGAGTACAGTGTGTCAAATCGGAGGGCCTGTTGTCCGGACCTCTGGCAGTCTCTATCGGGGTACGACAGGGTTCAATTCTCGGGCCGACTCTTTTCTCTGTATATATCATTGATGTCGCTCTTGCTGTAGGTGATTCCCTGATCCACCTCTATGCAGACGATACCATTCTGTATACATCTGGCCCTTCTTTGGACACTGTGTTAACAAACCTCCAAGTGAGCTTCAATGCCATACAACACTCCTTCCGTGGCGTCCAACTGCTCTTAAACGCTAGTAAAACTAAATTCTTGCTCTTCAACCGATCGCTGCCCGCACCTGCCCGCCTGACTAGCATCACTACTCTGTACGGTTCCGACTTAGAATATGTGGAATTCTACAAATACCTAGGTGTCTGGCTAGACCAATCCAAAATCAAATCTAGAATCGGCTTCCTATTTCGCAACAAAGTCTCCTTCACTCACGTCGCTAAACATACCCTCGTAAAACTGACTATCTTACCGATCCTCGACTTCAGCGATGTCATTTACAAAATAGCCTCCAACACTCTACTCAGCAAACTGGAAGCAGTCGATCACACTGCCATCTGTTTTGTCACCAAAGCCCCATACATCACCCACCACTACGACCTGTATGCTGTAGTCGGCTGGTCCTCGCTACATATTCGTCGCCAGACCCACTGGCTCCAGGTCATCTATAAGTCTTTGCTAGGTAGAGCTCCGTCTTGTCTCAGCCCACTGGTCACGATAACAACACCCACCCGTAGCACATGGTCCAGCAGGTATATCTCACTGGCCGTCCCCAAATCCAACACCTCCTTTGGCCGCCTATCCTTCCAATTCTCTGCTGCCAATGACTGGAACGAATTGCAAAAATTGCTGAAGCTGGAGACTTATATTTCCCTCACTAACTTTAAACATTAGCTATCTGAACAGCTAACTGATCGCTGCAGCTGTACATAGCCTATCTGTAAATAGCCCATCCAATCTACCTACCACATCCCCATATTGTTTTTATTTACTTTTCTTCTCTTTTGCACATCAGTATTTCTACTTGCACAGTAATCAAACACGGAATACATGTCTAAAATCAAAACATTGAATCAAATCAAATTGTATTTGTCACATTCGCCGAATACAACAGGTGTTGACCGTACAGTGAAATGCTTGCTTACAAGCCCTTAACCAACAATGCATTTTTTAGAAAAGTGTTAAGAAAGTATTTAGTAAAATAAACAAAAATAGAAAAATAATTCAAGAGCAACAATAAAATCTACATGGAGCAGGAAACAGCTGGCTGAATTTCTAAAGTTTTAATGAGATAATGTTACAATATCTTACCTCCACCCCAGTCAGGAAAGAGTGCCTTGTCTTGCCCTGGTTTTGCCCTAGAAAGCCTATGTAAATGAAGATCACCAGAACGGACAAACCAACATTTGTAGACGGCAGTTTTGGGCTCTAAAATTAGTTTATTATGATCAAGTTTGATCCCCACGGTGAATTATGTTATGTTCTCTACAAATCGAGATTCACTGAGATCCAAAAGTACTGGAAAAGTGACACATGTGTTGTTGTTTTGGCTCTGTACTCCAGTACTTTGGATTTGAAATGACACAATGACCATGAGGTTAAAGTGCACACTGCTTTAATTTGAGGGTATTTTCATCCATATCAGGTGAACGTTTACAAATTACGTCACTTTTTGTATATAGTCCCCCCATTTTAGAAGATCAAAAATATTGGAACAAGTTCACTTATGTGTATTAAAGTAGTAAAAAGTTAAGTATTTGGTCCCAAATTAATGGTAAATAATGTATTGTATCATTTTGGAGTCACTTTTATTGTAAATAAGAATGTTTCTAAACACTTCTACACTAATGTGGATGCTACCAGGATTACGGATTATAAAAATAAAAAAACTAATTATTTAGCGTTTATTTAACGAGACAAAATCCGGCTAAACCGGACTACGCTGGGCCAATTGTGCGCCGCCCTATGGGACTCCCAATCAAGTCCGGGTTGTGATACAGCCTGGATTCGAACCAGGGTGACTGTAGTGACGCCTCTAGCACTGAGATGAAGTGCCTTAGACCGAATTGTAAATAATGACACACAGATCGTGGTAAACATTACAAAATAAAGAAACAAATCTCACTCCGTACAAATAGCTCCTTTTTGTGTGGATTAGTGACGCTTTTTAGCATCAATATTCAAAGTGCAAATTACATTGCTATTCTTAAAGTACTACATGGAATAGAAACCCTACATAGCCTAGCCACATCATTATTTGTAGTGGCAGTTAATACCCCAATACCCCCTCAGTTTTACAAAATGACCACCAACCAGCTCCATTGGTAGATGGGTAAAACATGTTTTTTTTTAAAGCAGACATTGAATATCCCTTTGAGAAAGGTTAAATTATTAATTACACTTTGGATGGTGTATCACCACAAAAATAAAGGTGTCCTTCCTAACTCATTTGTCAGAGAGTAAGGAAACCAAACAGTTGCGGAGTTTAATGGCTGTGATCGGAGAAAACTGAGGATGGATCAACAACATTGTATTTACTCCAGAAAACGAACCTAAATAACAGAGTGAAATGTGTCATTTTTATTGTAAATAAGAATATAATATGTTTCTAAACACTTCTACATGAATGTGGATGCTACCAGGAATTATCCATAAAACATGCATCTTGTTTGCAGTAAGGCACTAAAGTAAAACTGCAAGAAATGAGGCAAAGAAATTAACTTTATGTCCTGAATACAAAGTGTTATGTTTGGGGAAAATCCAACACAACATATCACTCAGCACCACTCTTCATATTTTCAAGCATGGAACGCCTGCTTTCAGTTCCTGGTTGCCACTCTCATGGAATTCCCTGAGAACAGCTGGGTTTCGACACATCCAACTAACACACTACCTCTGTATTACTTCAGAGTGTCTGTGCTAATTGCTCCAGTCCAGTAACCTTACATTATGATTGTGTTAATGACATAGCAATAGCAATGAACAACACAGCCATTTGAATTTCCATGTTGTCAGGGTAAGTACATGTTTTGTTTCCTTATGTCATATAATGAGTCTGAACTATGGGTCCATCGGAATTCCCAAAGACCATTCACTGTAAGCCTACACATTTCTTAGTTGTATAGGCATTGTTTAATTGTGTTATACAGTGCAAATGGACAACTCGTATGGATGATACCGTTTATCTCCCTCTTTGATTTCAGGAGTACCAGAAGTGTGGGTAGTCATCATGAGCCTGATGATTGGAACAATGATGTATGCTTTGATGGTGGCCAGAATAACTTCCATAGGGACCAGCGTCAGCAAACACATAATATAAGGTAGTGTTACACATTCGTCTCTTAAACACCGGAGGGCAGTATGAGCATGATGATAAGACAAAGCTTTATTGTTGCCACTGGTGGATGTGCTGTCTCTCTCAACTTTACCCATGTGCTCTGTCCACTAGCTCATGACGACAAGATTCACATGGGTTTCTCAAGACTTATTAAATACCTTCCCTCGGGTGTCTACTCTACGCAACCACGCTAGCACAGATGATCGCTTATTGTGTGTGTGTGTGTGTGTCAAATCAAATCAAATTTTATTTGTCACATACACATGGTTAGCAGATGTTAATGCGAGTGTATCGAAATGCTTGTGCTTCTAGTTCCGACAATGCAGTAATAACCAACTAGTAATCTAACTAACAATTCCAAAACTACTGTTTTGTACACAGTGTAAGGGGATAAAGAATATGTACATAAGGATATATGAATGAGTGATGGTACAGAGCAGCATAGGCAAGATACAGTAGATGGTATCGAGTACAGTATATACATATGAGATGAGTATGTAAACAAAGTTGCATAGTTAAAGTGGCTAGTGATACATGTATTACATAAGGATACAGTCGATGGTATAGAGTACAGTATATACATATGCATATGAGATGAATAATGTAGGGTAAGTAACATTATATAAGGTAGCATTGTTTAAAGTGGCTAGTGATATATTTACATCATTTCCCATCAATTCCCATTATTAAAGTGGCTGGAGTTGAGTCAGTGTCAGTGTGTTGGCAGCAGCCACTCAATGTTAGTGGTGGCTGTTTAACAGTCTGATGGCCTTGAGATAGAAGCTGTTTTTCAGTCTCTCGGTCCCAGCTTTGATGCACCTGTACTGACCTCGCCTTCTGGATGATAGCGGGGTGAACAGGCAGTGGCTCGGGTGGTTGATGTCCTTGATGATCTTTATGGCCTTCCTGTGACATCGGATGGTGTAGGTGTCCTGGAGGGCAGGTAGTTTGCCCCCGGTGATGCGTTGTGCAGACCTCACTACCCTCTGGAGAGCCTTACGGTTGTGGGCGGAGCAGTTGCCGTACCAGGCAGTGATACAGCCCGCCAGGATGCTCTCGATTGTGCATCTGTAGAAGTTTGTGAGTGCTTTTGGTGACAAGCCGAATTTCTTCAGCCTCCTGAGGTTGAAGAGGCGCTGCTGTGCCTTCTTCACAAGGCTGTCTGTGTGAGTGGACCAATTCAGTTTGTCTGTGATGTGTATGCCGAGGAACTTAAAACTTGCTACCCTCTCCACTACTGTTCCATCGATGTGGATAGGGGGGTGTTCCCTCTGCTGTTTCCTGAAGTCCACAATCATCTCCTTAGTTTTGTTGACGTTGAGTGTGAGGTTATTTTCCTGACACCACACTCCGAGGGCCCTCACCTCCTCCCTGTAGGCCGTCTCGTTGTTGTTGGTAATCAAGCCTACCACTGTAGTGTCGTCCGCAAACTTGATGATTGGGTTGGAGGCGTGCGTGGCCACGCAGTCGTGGGTGAACAGGGAGTACAGGAGAGGGCTCAGAACGCACCCTTGTGGGGCCCCAGTGTTGAGGATCAGCGGGGAGGAGATGTTGTTGCCTACCCTCACCACCTGGGGGCGGTCCGTCAGGAAGTCCAGTACCCAGTTGCACAGGGCGGGGTCGAGACCCAGGGTCTCGAGCTTGATGACGAGCTTGGAGGGTACTATGGTGTTGAATGCCGAGCTGTAGTCAATGAACAGCATTCTCACATAGGTATTCCTCTTGTCCAGATGGGTTAGGGCAGTGTGCAGTGTGGTTGAGATTGCATCGTCTGTGGACCTATTTGGGCGGTAAGCAAATTGGAGTGGGTCTAGGGTGTCAGGTAGGGTGGAGGTGATATGGTCCTTGACTAGTCTCTCAAAGCACTTCATGATGACGGAACTGAGTGCTACGGGGCGGTAGTCGTTTAGCTCAGTTACCTTAGCTTTCTTGGGAACAGGAACAATGGTGGCCCTCTTGAAGCATGTGGGAACAGCAGACTGGTATAGGGATTGATTGAATATGTCCGTAAACACACCGGCCAGCTGGTCTGCGCATGCTCTGAGGGCGCGGCTGGGGATGCCGTCTGGGCCTGCAGCCTTGCAAGGGTTAACACGTTTAAATGTCTTACTCACCTCGGCTGCAGTGAAGGAGAGACCGCATGTTTTCGTTGCAGGCCGTGTCAGTGGCACTGTATTGTCCTCAAAGCGGGCAAAAAAGTTATTTAGTCTGCCTGGGAGCAGGACATCCTGGTCCGTGACTGGGCTGGATTTCTTCCTGTAGTCTGTGATTGACTGTAGACCCTGCCACATGCCTCTTGTGTCTGAGCCGTTGAATTGAGATTCTACTTTGTCTCTGTACTGACGCTTGTTTGATAGCCTTGCGGAGGGAATAGCTGCACTGTTTGTATTCGGTCATGTTACCAGACACCTTGCCCTGATTAAAAGCAGTGGTTCGCGCTTTCAGTTTCACGCGAATGCTGCCATCAATCCACGGTTTCTGGTTAGGGAATGTTTTAATCGTTGCTATGGGAACGACATCTTCAACGCACGTTCTAATGAACTCGCACACCGAATCAGCGTATTCGTCAATGTTGTTGTCTGACGCAATACGAAACATGTCCCAGTCCACGTGATGGAAGCAGTCTTGGAGTGTGGAGTCAGCTTGGTCGGACCAGCGTTGGACAGACCTCAGCGTGGGAGCCTCTTGTTTTAGTTTCTGTCTGTAGGCAGGGATCAACAAAATGGAGTCGTGGTCAGCTTTTCCGAAAGGGGGGCGGGGCAGGGCCTTATATGCGTCGCGGAAGTTAGAGTAACAATGATCCAAGGTCTTTCCACCCCTGTTTGCGCAATCGATATGCTGATAAAATTTAGGGAGTCTTGTTTTCAGATTAGCCTTGTTAAAATCCCCAGCTACAATGAATGCAGCCTCCGGATAAATGGTTTCCAGTTTGCAAAGAGTCAAATAAAGTTCATTCAGAGCCATCGATGTGTCTGCTTGGGGGGGGGGTATATACGGCTGTGATTATAATCGAAGAGAATTCTCTTGGTAGATAATGCGGTCTACATTTGATTGTGAGGAATTCTAAATCAGGTGAACAGAAGGATTTGAATTCCTGTATGTTTCTTTCATCACACCATGTCACGTTAGCCATAAGGCATACGCCCCCGCCCCTCTTCTTACCAGAACGATGTTTGTTTCTGTCTGCGTGATGCGTGGAGAAACCCGTTGGCTGCACCGCCTCGGATAGCGTCTCTCCAGTGAGCCACGTTTCCGTGAAGCAAAGAACGTTACAGTCTCTGATGTCCCTCTGGAATGCTACCCTTGCTCGGATTTCATCAACCTTGTTGTCAAGAGACTGGACATTGGCAAGAAGAATGCTAGGGAGTGGTGCACGGTGTGCCCGTCTCCGGAGTCTGACCAGAAGACCGCCTCGTTTCCCTATTTTTCGGAAACGTTTTTTTGGGTCGCTGCATGGGATCCGCTCCGTTGTCCTGTTTGTAAGGATCCGCGTCGCGAAAAACATATTCTTGGTCGTACTGATGGTGAGTTGACGCTGATCTTATATTCAGTAGTTCTTCTCGACTGTATGTAATGAAACCTAAGATGACCTGGGGTACTAATGTAAGAAATAACACGTAAAAAAACAAACTGCATAGTTTCCTAGGAACGCGAAGCGAGGCGGCCATCTCTGTCGGCGCCGGAAGTACGGAGCTCTCAGCACATCTCAGACGGGTCCGAACTGGAATGATCTAAATAATGAGCTTTTACAACACTGTACTTCCGGCGTGTGTGTGTGTGTGTGTGTGTGTGTGTCTGTGTGTGTCTGTGTCTGTGTCTGTGTCTGTGTCTGTGGTGCAGGTTAACAATGTGATCCTGCACCCCAGGATCATCAGCCACCTGGAGAACAGATACCAGGGCAAGTGGTTTTGACGAGAACGCCACCCTCATGGAGCTCTCAGCACATCTCAGACGGGTCCGAACTGGAATGATCCAAATAATGAGCTTTCACAACACTGTTAACCCAACATGAAGAACAACAAACTGCTAGAGTTTTGCACTGACGCATTTTGTGATTTTGGTCTTCCTCTGTATCTGGTTTTCGTAATGGATTTTGTATTAAATGAGTCACTTCATTTCTTATGATGTGTGTTTTGTCTCAACAGGAGGTGATCAGCTACAACTGTGCCAACCTCATTTCCAACATGCCGTGCTTAAAGACGCAGACCCCTTCATCTCTGAGCTGCTGGAGGTGCTGCAGTTTGAGATTTACCAAACAGGGGGCCTGATCATCCGCAGGGGGTTTCTGGGAGACTGCATGTATTTCATCGACAGGGGTACCTTTGAGGTAGAGACCTTCAAATTCACCAATAGACTGTCTGATGGAGACTTCTTTGGAGGTAGTTTTGACACAGCATCACGGACGGCACCACTATCAAACTTTAATCGGTGTTGGTGGGGTATAGGTAGTGCCTCACTATTTGACTTTGTGGACCAAGTGTCTAAAATGGTGGTAGCTCATCCAAAACAAGTAAGGTTGTACATCTGATTGGTTTTGTAAAGCACATGGATCATTAGTATTCTAGATCAGAACTACTAGACTGATCTTTTTATATGAAACAAGATCATGGGGCCTGTAGATGAGATAGAGCTGATGAGCTGTTGCATATAGTGCGGCTCATGTATGGCACTTTATGTTTTAATGGGGAAATTATAGTGAAAGAAGATTTCCAGTTGATTGTGTGTGAATAAAATAAAAAATGTGTGCTCATTAAATAATAAGCCGAATGTGAAAACATCAGTGATTCTTTTGTTGTTGTGATTTAGAGTTTATAGTAAAATGTACAGGGTTGCAGATGTAATAACAGGGTACAGTGACAATATTGAGCTCCAACAATGCAGGCCAAAGTGAAATAAAACCATACAAATAAGAATAAATAATATATACATTTGAACAAATGTGGCAATGAAAAATGTCCATTGGAGTGGGGGCGGGCGGGGGGTGCTCATATACTGACGATGCTCATATATCGCCCGCGTCTGAGTGATGGATATGCAGATGAACATGGCTCGGGTGGCTGGAGTCCCTGATGGTCTTCTTGGCATTCCTGTGACACCTGGTGTTGTAGGTGGCCTGGAGGGCAGGCAGTGTGCACCCAATGGTGTGTTCGGCTGAGCGTACCACCCTCTGTAGCGTCTTGCAGTCAGCGGCGGTGGAGTTGCCGTACCAGGCTGTGATGCAGCCCGATAGTATGCTCTCGATAGTGCTCCTGTAGAACACTGAGGGCGCATGGGAATAGGCTGAATTTCTTCAGCATCCTGAGGTTGAAGAGTCGCTGTTGTGCCTTCTTAACTACAGTGTACTTGTGGTTAGACCGTTTCACCATTGAGACCTGTACGCAGAGGAACTTGACGTTTTTTACCGTCGCCACCCCAGCCCCGGTGATGAGGATGGGGGTGTGCCCAGCCTGGTTCTTCTTGAAGTCCACAATCAGCTCCTTTTGTTTTATTGACATTGAGAATTTGTTTATTTGGCACCACGCCACCACGCCTACCTCCTCCCTATAGGCTGTTTCCTCCTTGTTGGTAATAAGGCCTACTACTGTCGTGTCGTCAGCGAACTTGATGATGGAGTTGGAACAGTGTGAGGCCACGCAGTCGTGGGTATACAAGGAAAAGAGTATCCTGGGGTATCCTGGGTGAAACTTGTAATGTGCTTCAGCATATCCACCTCACACTTTCTCCATTTAAATATACACCAAATTATTTACACCTTCAAGACAGCTCCGATTGAACTGCACATCAGTCAATTACCAAATCAGAAATGTTCTATGATTCCAATTTAGTGTGGAGTCCTTGGCTCCCTTTGGTTCTCCCCTTTTAGATTTTCACCCTGACAGTGACAAATTACTCCTCTGCTTGGCGAGATTGAAAATTAAAAGCATTTAGAGTTGCTCATGCATTTATGCTAATGAGAAATTCAGATATGATTTGCATGCAAAAGAGGCCAGTCTGAAAGCTCATCATTTCCCCCTCTCAACCCCCAGCCTCTTTGCGTTTCTCTGGGCTTTCTTTGACTTTTTATGCAAGCAAAGAAAATCTGCACACTGAATACACTTCAAAAGTAACATGTCACACGCCAAAGTTGTATTATGTGCAGAAAATTCTGTGATGACTGTGGGGTGATGTTAGTTTTTACCCAGCCAAGCATTAGTGGCAAGGTTTTTAACATAGCTATTTAGTATGGTTGGTCACGCTCACTACAAAACATATTTTTTTTTACTTCATGCTGTGAACATTATTATTACGTAACATTTTAAGGACTAAAAAGGTTTGTTTTATGCTAAACATTTACAGAGCCACTGAGATCATTTAGATTGAAATACGTAGCTGACCTGTGTTTTTAGTGAGTCCAACTACTTCTTTACACAGCAAATGCATTTGTGCTATTAATTTGTTTTGTTTCAGTTACTATAATGATTGTAACCAAGGCAAAAGATGCATTAATGAAGGTAGAAAATTAAATGCAGGCTTAATTTGTTTTCTGTTCATGGCTTCTGCAAAATAGGTTTGATTTTTATTGAGGAATTTGATGAGTAGGAAAAGCGCTGACATGACACTTGTATTTGTCATCATGTCACTTCAAGGAGGATGGTGCCGCAATTATGAATATGGGTGCACAGCAATTAAAAACTGTAGCATTCATTAATAATTTTTGTATTAATTTATCAGCGCATACAAAAATCATTGCTACTGCACTGGCTTTCCAATTACACTGCTTAATTAGAAATGTCAATATTAAGAAATAATTAAACTTAGGAATAAATTAAGGTTGTCACATTTACTCCTTAAATGTTTACAACCATCACTCAAATGATATCTCCTGTAATGTGTTTTGTGAGAGAAAAAAAAAAAGTAGGGCTTATCCACTCGGAGGCTTCTCCTGAGTATTTGTAATATACTGATTTAACAATAGCTGTTCTTCTCTCATCTGTCCTTTGCTCCCATTCTGACCTTTAATCTCTCAGAGCTGTGCCTGGTGATGCCGAACGGCAAGAGCAGTGCCGAAGTGACAGCGCTGGCCACCTGCCGGCTCTACTCCCTGTACGTCAAGGACTACAGGAGGGTCCTGATCCGCTTCCCTGAGTTCAAAGCTCAGATAGACGACGTGGCCAAGGAGATACTCATTGTATATGACCCCTTACTGTCTTAGAATGACCCCATCACCAAGCATTGCAATAAAGTACCTACAGTTGAAGTTGGAAGTTTACATACACTTAGGTTGGAGTCAATAAAACTCGTTTTCAACCACTCCACAAATTTCTTGTTAGTAGTTTTGGCAAGTCGGTTAGGACATCTACTTTGTGCATGACACAAGTAATATTTCCAACAAATGTTTACAGAGATTATTTCACTTATTATTCACTGTATCACAATTCCAGTGGGTCAGAAGTTTACATACACTAAGTTGACTGTGCCTTTAAACAGCTTGGAAAATTCCAGAAAATGATGTCATGGCTTTAGAAGCTTCTGATAGGCTAATTGACATAATTTGAGTCAATTGGAGGTGTACCTGTGGATGCATTTCAAGGCCTACCTTCAAACTCACTCCCTGTTTGCTTGACATCATGGGAAAATCAAAAGAAATCAGCCAAGACCTCAGAAAAAAAAAGTTGTAGACCTCCACAAGTCTGGTTCATCCTTGGGAGCAATTTCCAAACGCCTGAAGGTACCACGTTCATCTGTACAAACAATAGTACGCAAGTATAAACACCATGGGACCTTTATATGGGGCCATTATACCGCTCAGGCAGAAGATGCGTTCTGTCTCCTAGAGATCAATGTACTTTGGTGCCAAAAAGTGCAAATCAATCACAGAACAATAGTAAAGGACCTTGTGAAGATGCTGGAGGAAACTGAAAGGCCGATCAGCAAGGAAGAAACCACTGCTCCAAAACCACCATAAAAAAGCCAGACTACGGTTTGCAACTGCACATGGGAACAAAGATCCTACTTTATGGAGAAATGTCCTCTGGTCTGTTGAAAAAAAATAGAACTGTTTGGCCATAATGACCATTGTTATGTTTGGAGGAAAAAGGGGGAGGCTTGCACAGGGGTGGCAGAATCATGTTATGGGGGTGCTTTGCTGCAGGAGGGACTGGTGCACTTCACAAAATAGATAGCATCATGAGGGAGGAAAATGATGTGAAGCAACATCTCAAGATATCAGTCTTTAAAGAGTTAAAGAGTGGTCGCAAATGGGTTTTCCAAATGGACAATGACCCCAAGCATACTTACAAAGTTGTGGCAAGTTGTGGCAAAATGGCTTAAGGACAACAAAGTCAAGGTATTGGAGTGGCCATCGCAAAGCCCTGTTCTCAATCCTATAGAAAATTTGTGGGCAGAACTGAAAAAGCCTGTGTGAGCAAGGAGGCCTACAAACCTGACTCAACTCTGTCAGGAGGAATGGGCCAAAATTCACCCAACTTAGTGTGGGAAGCTTGTGGAAGGCTACCCGAAACATTTGAGCTGAAATAAATAATTCTCTCTACTATTCTGACATGTCACATTCTTAAAATACAGTGGTGATCCTAACTGACCTAAGACATGTAATTTGTATTAGGATTAAATGTTGTGATTGTGAAAAAATGAGTTTAAATGTATTTGGCTAAGGTGTATGTAAACTTCCGATTTTAACTGTATTTCCTATTGCGTCTCACCAACTAGGCTACCACTGAGTTGCTACTAAGTTGCATATGGTTCTACACCAGGCGACGATTGTTCATTCTGACACCATCCCAATGTTGTTTGAGGACATAATTTCCAGGGTTTCTTGTATGTAGTGGTTGTTAGGTGACCTGAATTTGTTCTAGTGAATCTTGGTACATTTTAGTCATTTATCCAGAGCGACTTACAGTAGCAATTAGGGTTAAGTGCCTTGCTCAAGGGCACATCAGCTGATTTTTCATATTGTCGGCTCAAGATTTGTGCCAGCAACCTTTCAGTTAGTGGCCCAACACTTTAACCGCTAAACTACCTGCAACCGTAGTTAACTCTTGTCATTTTACTCTTTTAGGTTCTGAGCTGAAGTAAGCTGAGTCTCAAAAAGCTGCATCCAGAGTGGACAACAAGGTCAAAGCTGGATCCAGAGTGGACAACAAGGTCAAAGCTGGATCCAGAGTGGACAACAAGGTCAAAGCTGGATCCAGAGTGGACAACAAGGTCAAAGCTGGATCCAGAGTGGACAACAAGGTCAAAGCTGGATCCAGAGTGGACAACAAGGTCAAAGCTGGATCCAGAGTGGACAACATGGTCAAAGCTGGATCCAGAGTGGACAACAAGGTCAAAGCTGGATCCAGAGTGGACAACAAGGTCAAAGCTGGATCCAGAGAGGACAAGATCTATCAAGACAAGGATGCAAAAGGATCCCCATATACCACGTGGTAAGTCTTTAAATATCTGTCTTGAATTACTCAAAACTTAAATTTAAAGACAGTGGTGCTTATATACAGTATATGCGTTGTTTTGATTGAATGTTATTGGCCAGAAATCGTTTTGTATTACAGGCGAGAGCAACGTTGGAAATGACACTGATGCATTTCATTACATTCAGCACTTTTGGTCACTGTTTCCACTTACAAAATAAAATCTAGACTTAATATGATGTCCACCTAAATAAACAGGCAAGTGACAATCTATGTACACTACCGTTCACAAGATTGGGGTCACTCCTCCTTCTATTCTGGTTAGAGACAGTTTGCGCTGTTCTCTGAAGGGAGTAGTACACAGCGTTGTACGAGAGCTTCAGTTTCTTGGCAATTTCTCGGTTGGAATAGCCTTCATTTCTCAGAACAAAAATAGACTGACGAGTTTCAGAAGAAACTTTGTTTCTGGCCATTTTGAGCCTGTAATCGAAAACACAAATACTGATGCTCCAGATACTCAACTAGTCTAAAGAAGGCCAGTTTTATTGCTTCTTTAATCAGTACATCTGTTTTCAGCTGTGCTAACATAATTGCAAAGGGGTTTTCTAATGATCTATTAGCCTTTAAAAATGATAAACTTCGATTAGCTAACACAACGTGCCATTGGAACACAGGAGTGATGGTTGCTGATAATGGGCCTCTGTACGCCTATGTAGATATTCCATTAAAAATCAGCCGTTTCCAGCTACAATAGTCATTTACAACATTAACAATGTCTACACTGTATTTCTGATCAATTTGATGTTATTTTAAATGGACAAAAATTAGCTTTTCTTTCAAAAAACAAGGACATTTCTACTTGACCCCAAACTTTTGAACGGTAGTATATGTACTCGCTTTCGAGAGTATCTGTGAGAAATGATCTAGCACAAGATAAGTCAACCAGATATATTCTTGTCTTTATCTTGCCGAGATCATCAACACACTGCAGTGAGCTCTTTAATACTCTAATAACACAATCATACTGTTGAACAGTGTGAATACCGTGTTTACAGTACAAAGTGAAGGTATTTATCACTTCTGAGGTTGAGGGTGACTCTGGGCTTTTTATTGGACTTTTAATCAGTTTAAACCAATCTCCTAAAAGCACCTGTTGGATGCAGTGCATCGAATGAAACGGAGGAAGACTTGAAAGTGTTTCTTGCTCAAAGGAAGGAAGGCTGGGCTCCAATGATAGGATCAGTCTCTGGGCTACAGCATTTTCTCTAGCTAGTTTCGTTTAGCTCAAAGCACATGTGACAGCACACTAATTACACTGCACTATTCCCTCAGTTGTAAAATGTTATTAGCACAGACCTTATTGAAGTTGCTGCCAACTAATTACTTTGTTATTTACCATAGTAAAGGAAACCTTAAACTCATGGAATACTGTTAGCTGAATATGTTTATATACTGTATGTTTAAACAAGGTTGTTTTGATACTCCTATTATACAATGCGAGGCATTTTAAATATGATTAAATCATGGCATTTATCTTCCCATAAACAAGAAGATACCAGGCACCACTCATGCATAAAAAGTGAATGAAGAACAAAGACTGTTTTGGGTGTGATATTTGAGCGTTGTTTGTTTCAGCGGAAGGTCATTTTCAGAACCTTGTCCAATTACATTTCTGTTCACGAGTCGATATACATGTTTTATGAATACATGTGAAAATGGTCTCACTGCCTCTTGCTCTCTCAGCGTCTCTCTCTCAGCCTCTCTCTCTCTCAGCCCCTCACCTCTCTCTCAGCCTCTCTCAGCCTTTCTCGCTCTCTCTCAGCCAGCCTGTGATACTGATAGAGTGAAGTATGATGTTCTGCTGTTATAAACACACCATGACCACGTGAGGTTATTGACCTGACCCTGATGTTTTCTACCTGTCAACATGACTCCTCTGCTTCTCCCTGCTGAACCAACAGGGAGAATAAAGAGACCCTGGCGACTGAAAGGCTGTATCAATCAGGAGAGAGCGAGAGAAAAAAGAGAGCGATTCCATTCTCCAGCCAGCGGCCCCAGATTAGCTCTGAGAGGCAAAGGAGCGCCCCCGCTCTTTGACAAATGAGAAAAGCCTCCGCCGGCCTGGCCAAACTGACAGGGCAAATGGAAGCAATTCCTCCCGAGGCGGGGGAGAGCAGCTGTGACCAAGGCCTGGTGTTCCAGTGCCACTCCAGATGGGGGACGGCCTCGCCACAGTGGCCTTGCCGCTAGACAATTGGCGTTTCTCTCACGATGGCGAGCGGGTGAGCAGGCGGCCCTGGGAAACGGTGTGTAACGCTGACCTGTGTGAAACCCCATCAGTCACGGATCACCGTCCCCCTTTACCTGCCGGGGGGAGCCGCCACTGTGTGTTTGTTTCTCCTCCCACCCCTTCTGAGAAAGAGACGTTTGTGTGTGTCATGTGAAGGTAACAATACAGAGACTTGTATTAAGAGAAAAGTGTGCAGTATGGCCACATGTGGTGGGATAACTCATTGACATCAGGCTAGAAGCAGCAGTTTCCAGTGTCTGGGCATGGTAACCCAGTCTCAGCCCAGCCCAGAGCCCTGTGATGGAGTGAATTACACAGAGATCCTGATGAATTAAACCGTTCCCTGGTGAGATGTACTGCTGCTATCACCGGAGACACAGAGGTGACTGGGATGGGACGATGGAGAGGAGAGAAGTGAAAGAGAGGAATGGTAGAACAATAAGGATTTGGAAAAGGGGGGAAAGAAGAAGAATAGAGTGTATAGGGGAGCAGAGGGAAAGGAGTGCAGTGGGAGATATCCAAGTAAATAGGAGACAGGGTTTGTGGGAGAGGAATGGAAGTTAGCTAACCTTTAGTTGCCCTGTCAGTGTTCAGTGTGTGGGTGTTGAGTCTGACACTGGGGAGGTGAGTGAGCAGAGTGCTGCATCATGGGTGAATGCTGCTTTACCCAGGGCTAAATGGTCCAGGCTTCACAGCCACACAGTGCTAAATGGTCCAGGTTACACAGCCACTATAATTATCTATCCCCGCCTGAAGAATCAATTGTAGCTCAGCCTCATTTTTACCAGACGGAGATCCTGGCATTAAAGTTTTAAAAACCTCAAACTATTCAAAAGTCATGCTTTCAGGGACACACACAGAACATTTGCTGTTAACAAATAACTTAATAACTTTCAATTAATTATTCATGGTCTGTGCTGAATTTGACTCTAGGTTAATTTCTCTGCTTTATACGTTGTTTAAATATGCATCACCTCTTGACTCTTATATAAGTGTGGCTGACAGATCTATCAGCTCTTTGCTGACTTTGAGGGAAACAGCTATGGTCTTTTTGCTCTTTTATAGACCTCACAGACTGGTTTAAATAGTGAGTCCATACAAGTGTAATTGCTGTTATGCATGTTTGCTCCTAAAGCTAATGCCCATAGGCTTTAGCTCAGTGGGTTAACACAGTCTTGAGGCCAACAGACATCTGCGACCAGTGCCAGGATAATCTCATTCTGATTTGCATATTCATATGAACTCCATAATTCAGCAAGTGACTAAAATGGGTCAGGAGGTGATGGAAGATCAGAAAAGTGGAGCTAGCTTTCCATAGCCCCGGTCCCGCTGAAAGCATGAGAAACAATGTGGCAGACCTGAAATAGTTCACAGCTTCAGAACATTCCCTGGGGGGGAGGGGGGGGTGCAAATTGGCTCTCAGAAGAGTAAAAAGAAACAATTGCCCTTTACCTCTGCGGTTGCATGTCGTCTCTCAACCACTCACCGCTGGGCAGATTAAGGTCAAGTAGACCATTTTCCTTCTTACTCTGCTCTGAAGGCAGAGCTAGAAAGAGAATTAGAGGGAAAGAGAGGGATTCTGAAGGTCTTTCAAAGAGGTTTTACAGCCATCCCTGGTGATTTTCTCCCTTTAAACGTTGATAATGGCTGCTTGTCAGGGACGATGAGCTCAGAACTCACCTGCTGTTTCTCAGGCCGACTACGAGATCTCCTTTTACACACATGAATTATGAAAGAAATGCCATGTTGATCTCATTGCTGTTGAATGTGACTCACACATGTCCATGAATAGATTACAAGAGGCAGATATGTTGAGAATGTAGGCAACCCCCAATTTTCTCTCTCTCAAGAATTTAGTAAATACTTAGTAAATCAACTTTCGCCTTTGCAGTAATGTGTAATGAGTCATTGAAATATCGACACAATTTGTGCTCATGTACATATCTACCTCAAATACTATACCTTGTACCTCTGCACATTGATCGGGTAATGGTACTCCCTCCTCCCTGATTCTCACGAAACTGGCACTTGACCAGAAAAACATTGGTAGAAAATTACATTTTCCACCACGATGCCTATTGGGTCACTAAGATTAGGATCTATAGTTATCTATATCTTAATTATTATTATGCTTATTGATCAGATATTATGCATTTTACCACAATTTCCACAACTTCCAATACAAAAATTCTCATTACTGCAAAAGTTTTAAGTCCATAAAAGTAATAAACAAATCAATTTGTAATATTTTTTAACATTGCTCACCTAATGAAAAGGCCTGAATTATACATAACAATAAAAGCAAAGATATATATTGTAGTGTCATTCATCCACCTCATGTTTCAGCATGATAATACACAGCCCCATGTCTCAGATCTATACACAAATCATGGAAGCTGAAAATGTTCCAGTTCTTCCATGGCCTGCATACTCACCAGACATGTCACCCATTGAGCATGTGTGGGATGCTCTGGATCGACATGTATGACATCGTGTTCCAGTTCCCGCCAACATCCAGCAACTTTACACAGCCATTGAAGAGGAGTGGGACAACATTCCACAGGCCACAAGCCTGATCAACTCAATGCGAAAGAGATGTGTTGCGCTGCATAAGGCACACATGGTCACACCAGACACAGATGGTCTTTCTGATCCACGCCCCAAACTTCTTTTAAGGTATTTGTGACAATTTGGGAAATTCTTAGATTAGGGCCTAATGAATTTATTTCAATCGACTGATTTTCTTATACAGTATTAACTGTAACTCAGTAAAATCTTTGAAATTATTGCATGTTGCATTTATATTTTTGTTCAGTATATTTTTTATAGTCAAAATTGGACTTAGGCATCAAAAGGTGACCTTTTTAGAAAAAGTACATTTTCCAAAGTCTTTACGGGTACTATTGGTGTTTTCCATTAAAGACGGCTGTCGGCTAACCGGCTACTTTTTCTACTTACTATTAACTAGGCTACTTTTCATTTAAAATGCTCAATTCACCAGTCTGTCGAGCCCTCTAGAATGAACAATATGTATTCTAGCAATCTATTGATAGGATAGGTGCCTGTCAGTCACAAAGCGAGCGATGACAGGGAAATGCAGTCTGCTGTCTGTCCCGCCTCCCGGTACAATTTGTGTGTGCTGTGGTTGGTTGGAGTCACATTTCTTTACACAGAGGAGGGAGAGAGCATGATGCTCATGAATTTGCATGTGCCATGTAGAGTAATGTGGCAACCTAACGTAGCAGGCGTAAAAAAAACCCGCCTGAAACTAGATCCCCTACATACTAGACTTAACGAGATTGAGAAAAACTGTTGCGAGGTTCTCTTCTGCACTGCTCAACCAATCCAGTAAATGGGGAGGAGGAGTTAAGATGGAGTGTCGCCTTAACGTCCAAAAGCAGAAGATGAGTCACAGGATCTCTTCCCATTTCTCATGAAAACCGGAAAAAACGGTTGTTGAGGGCTCTGGCTGGGCCACTCAAGGACGTTCAGAGACTTGTCTCGAAGCCACTCCTGTGTTGTCTTGGCTGTGTGCTTAGGGTTGTTGTCCTGTTGGAACGTGAACCTTTGCCCCAGTCTGAGGTCCTGAGCGCTCTTGAGCACATTTTCATAAAGTATCTCGCTGTACTTTGCACCATACATCTTTCCCTCGATCCTGACTAGTCTCCCAGTCCCTGCCGCTGAAAAACATCCCCACAACATGATGCTGCCACCACCATGCTTCACCGTAGGGGATGGTGCCAGGTTTCCTCCAGACGTGACGCTTGGCATTCAGGCCAAAAAGTTGGTTTCAGACCAGAGAATCTTGTTTCTCATGATCTCAGTCCTTTAGGAGCCTCCAAGCGGGCTGTCATGTGCCTTTTACTGAGGAGCGGCTTCTGTCTGGCTACTCTACCATGAAGGCCTAATTGGTGGCGTGCTGCAGAGGTGGTTGTCCTTCTGGAAGGTTCTCCCATCTCCACAGAGGAACTCATCGGGTTCTTGGTCACCTCCCTGACCAAAGCCCTTCTCCCCCAATTGCTCAGTTTGGCCAGGCAGCTCTATGGAGAGTCTTTGTGGCTCCAAACTTCTTCTATTTAAGAATGATGGAGGCTTGGGGACCTTCAATGTTGCAGAAAAGTTTTGTTACTCTTCCCCAGATCTGTGCCTCGGCACAATCCTGTCTCCGAGCTCTACGGACAATTCCTTGAACCTCATTGCTTGGTTTTTGCTCTGACATGCACTGTCAATGGTGGGACCTTATATAGACAGGTGAGTGCCTTTCCAAATCATGTCCAATCAATTGAATTTATCACAAGTGAACTCCAATCAAGTTGTAGAAACTTCTCAAGGATGATCAATGGAAACATGATGCACAAGAGCTCAATTTTGAGTCTCATAGCGAAGGGTCTGAATTATTATGTAAATAAGGTATTTATGTTCTTTATTTTTAATACATTTGCAAAATGTCTAAACCTGTTTTCACTTTGTTATTATGGGGTATTGTGTGTAGATTGATGAGGGCATTTTATTTTATTTAATCCATTTTAGAATAAGGCTGTAAGGTAACAAAAGGGGGAAAAGGTCAAGGGGTCTGAATACTTTTCCATTTTTGTGTATTTTATTCCTCTTTTTAAACTCTGCATCGTTGGGAAGGGCTTGTAAGCAAGCATTTTATGGTAAACTCTACACCAGTTGTATTCAGCACATTTGACAAATAAAATGTGGTTTGATTTCTTGTGTTCATTTAAGTATTTGAATGACATAATGTCTGGCCTTTTCATATCAAGGGCAGTCACAGACTGCTTATAATTAAAGAATAATAGTAATTTTCTGGGTCTAGCACGGAGACATGAATATGCAGCAACTTCTTCAGCTCAAATCGAAATTATGCTTATCGGGTACCTCACCTCAGAGAAGGTGAGAGGTCAGTCTGAGCAGGCAGCCAGCATTTCTCTACATAATTGAGAGGAGTTTTGAATTAATTGTATAATTAATCTTGTCAATTTAAGTTACACAGAAGTCTGACCCTGAATTAGGCAGTCTGGAATATTCCAAATTGCCTTAATGTGAAATCTGGCTCCATAATGCACTTTGTTCTCTCATGATGAAATGAGGCAAGTTATTAGCAGAGATAAAAAAAGTGCATGCTGTAATAACCAGTTATTAGTCCTTATCACGCTGTGCCTTTATGTGATTCATTTCCTCACAAAGTAATTCAAGTATTTTTTTAAAGGACGGCTTATTTTATTAGGTCTATGTACATAAATGAAAGTCAAAAATAATGTGCTGGAATTTATGAAATACAAACTAAACGTAACATTGAACAAGATGAAAACTTTGCAGAAATAATAGATTACTTTCACTGTGTTTGTTGGGTAAAAAAAAGTGCAAGAAGTGTTGTCTGCTCCCCTCTTTCTGAACATACTTTATGGTTCTTTAGCATGTACACCATGTCACTCAAGTTTCATATCAATATTCAAACCATTTAGCATATAATCTAAGTCCCTCCCACCTGCCTACATCCTCTTTCCCCTCCAGCCCTGGCTCCCAGCCCTCAGTCTGGACCAGGAGAGAGGAGAGCACTAGCAAGCTGCCTAGCGGTTAAGAGTGTTGTTCCAGTACCCGAAAGGTCGCTGGTTCGAATCCCTGAGCTGGCAAAGTGGAAAAATCTGCTGTTCTGCCCTTGAGCAAAGCAGCTAACCCCTAACAACATGTGATGAATTGTACGTTGATTAAGGCAGCCCCCCCGCACCTGTCTGATTCAGAGGAGACACATTTTGGTTGAATGCATTCAGTTGTGCAACTAACTGTGTATCCCTTCCTCCCTTCCCTGTGTGGAGGGGACTCAGCAGGGGCAATAAAAACAGCATGCGAACACCCTGTCTGCCTAAACGACACCCATTATCACCTGCTTAGCAGTGATGGAACGCTACTTGTTAGGCCCTGTGGCAGCCAGGCAGCTTCAGAGGCCTGGGAGGGAGGCAGGCAGGGTCACATTAGTGCCTGGATCTCTCTGGTCATACTGGGTTTCTGTGTTTTGGAAGCCTGTACTATACCACGGGAAACTCAGCACCCCTTAAATTTAACAGCCTCCATAATGTGGAATCATTATCTCTAATGGTGCACTTGTGTTAACTGTCCGAGTTTTGGTTTTTGAGGGAAGGCTTCTGCAAACCCACTGGGGGGAAGATCATTAGATATACTGGTGGTGGCCGGGCCTCAGTGCAAACTCTCCAAGCAGGCTGGATTCTAAACTGTGTGTGTTGTAACTGTGGGTACACTTAGTTTCACATGCTTCATTCAACATTTTATAGCACACTTGGCTCAATAGTCAGTTCTCACCTATATCTCTCCGCCAAATCTGTTACTGCTCAGTGTATTAAACATTTATATATCTTAAGGTCAAAACAAGGCCTTAACAGCATGTCACACATCACTCAATCAAGTATAACGTTAGGTAGGGTCCAGTAGGGCTGACCCCATTTAATCGACTGGTCTATTTTTTGGTCGACAGGTTGTTGGTCAACCTAGATTTCTTTAGTCGATCAGTAGCAAAACAACAACAACAAAATATCATTGTGTACAAGACACCTCTCCGATTCGCGCTGATTGGACTGATCCGTTGTGGAGTCCATTACTCTAAGCTACTATAGTTATATTACGTAGGAACAATGGTGCAACACTAATACAAATAATAATATTTCATAACAAATTCTCCCCTGTTGGATAGTGGTTGCTGTCTGTGGTTCTGAAACACATCACTGCGCTGTTGAATGTTGTTATGTGCATAATAGCAAAGTTAACCAGTATATTGGTGTTGAGAACAATGTGGCGGAGACAGCAGCGGAATGAGGAGATGAGAAAACAGCCCTTGTCTAATTGTCTAAGAAAAGTGAGAAGAGAGGAAACCCTAACTTAAATAGGTCTATAATCAATAGCCTAACTGTTAGATGTGCCTGGCTTGGGACCTCCGAGTGGCGGGCCAGGTGCATGCACGCTGACTTCTGTCTTCAGTTGTACAGTGTTTCCTCTGACACATTGGTGTGGCTGGCTTCCGGGTTAAGCGAGCAGTGTGTCAAGAAGAAGTGTGGCTTGGCAGGGTCGTGTTTCGGAGGAAGCATGGCTCTTGACCGTCGCCTCTCCCGAGTCCATACAGGAGTTGCAGCGATGGGACAAGACTGTAACTACCAATTGGGGAGAAAAATGGGTAAAAAGTACTACTACTACTAATAATAATAATGTGCCTGGCTTTATAAATCATGCATATATACCACAGGAGCTTAGTGTCACCTTAATTGGGGAGGACAGGCTCATAGTAATGGCTGGAACGGAATGGTATTCCATTTACTCCATTCTAGCCATTATTATGAGCTGTCCTCCCCTCAGCAGCCTCCTGTAATATCTACAGTGTTTGTTTAATAGCCTACTGATTCCGTGAGCACCAAGCCTCACACAACGACATGTCAAGTAAACAATTTCACAAATTCGCTGTTTTAAATCTTTGCTTTGCTGTAATAAAGGCTTTACACATTTTTTGTTGTTGTACATTTTCAGAGAAATAACATTTATAATAATAATAACTCTCCCTTTTCTTGATCTCCTTATTGTTATTATTATTATAATAATAAGTAATGTCATTATCATTAGTAGGCTTAGTATGGCAGCCTTGTATAACCACCACGGAGCAGTAGGCCTAAGAGCGCATCCTGTTTTGCATGTTATTTGGGCATTAATAAGTATCACATATCAGTTTGCAAACAATGTAAAAAAATATAATATTTTTTTGATTTCTTAAGGTAGCTCCTAGCTCAGTGTTTTCTGTGGTGGTGGGCCAACCAGCGAAAAATACAGAGCGTAGGGGTTGGTAATGTTCTCTAGTTGCGCCGTGATTGGCTCAGTGTTTTGTCACTCATGGGGACACTATGTCGCCGCAAAATCTACGGGGATAGAACAAAAATTCAAGCCCCTTGGGTGCAGCCATAGATTCACATTAGAATTGCCCATCTAAGAAGGCTCAAGGTCATTGGCCACAGATAAAATGACATCAAATCACGATATATCTACCGTAGCTTGATTGGACTGATCATGTCAACATCCTACTTTCAAAATCTTAGCTAGCAAGCTAGACAAGCAGTCATCATCATGAATCAAGTCGACAATCTGCTGGCAAATCCTTTTCAATCCTTATCATATGAAGTGCTCATCGGCCACTGGACATAAACATTACACAACACAACAAATTCAACAATGAGGTGTTTGGAAGGAATCAGTGGTTAACTGCAAGCATTGCAAAGCAATCCCTAGTCTGCTATTCACTGAAGAGGGTGTGTGGTCCAAGTCTGGGTTTAAGAGTCTCTTTTCTAAGCTTAAAAGGATAAACATTCACATGCAACACCATGGGCCAGAAAAGGTTGAATACATTGGCCATGCTGTCAATCCAGCATGACAACTGATGCATTCAAAACAACTGGAACCTCAGAACTTGGAAATCTCAGACTTCAATGAGTTCCTTGATGAAAACCTGCTCCAGAGCGCTCAGGACCTCAGACTGGGGCGAAGGTTCACCTTTCAACAGGACAACGACCCTAAGCACACAGCCAAGACAACGCAGTAGTTGAATATCCTTGAGTGGCCCAGCCAGAGCCCAGACTTGAACCTGTCAAACATCTCTGGAGAGACCTGAAAATAGCTGTGCAGCAACGCTCCCAATTCAACCTGACAGAGCTTGAGAGGATCTGCAGAGAAGAATGGGAGAAACTCCCCATATACAGGTCTGCCAAGCTTGTATCATCGTACCCCAAAACACTCTATGCTGTAATCGCTGCCAAAGGTGCTTCAATTTAGGACTGAGTAAAGGGTCTGAATACTTATGTAAATGTGATATTTTTTTAAATAAATTAATAAAAAATTCTGAAAACCTCTTTTTGCTTTGTCATTATGGGGTATAGTGTGTAGATTGATGAGGGGGGGAAAAACTATTGAATCATTTTTAGAATAAGGGCTGTAACATAACAAAATGTGGAAAAGGTCAAGGGGTTTGAATACTGTATGTATACTGTAGCTAAGAAAGTAATACTAAGTGTATGTTGTGTAGTAAGCTGGTAGTAGTCCATGTGCCTCGCCCTAATAATTTGGTCCCTTTCCCCCTCATAACTTAGCCTACTGTTCTGACTTGGTGGTGCAGATGTAGCCGATAGCCTGTTTTAGAGAGATGTCATCATCGAATATTGTAAGACCTTTCATTGTCTGCTTATATGCCCCCTTTATTTATCCTACGGTTCTGACTTGGTGTACAGGGAGAATACTGTAAGAATGGCCCACATTCTGAATTCTGTTGCTATACATTTGAAAAGTTCTGAACAATAGTTTTATTAACTACGTTCGTTTTAGCTCGCTCAGTAATGTATTAATCGAAATTAGGGATTGACGCTCATCGTTCCCTTATGCCATAGTTTGTACATCTCAATTGTCAGTAGAAGCCACATTTGTTTAAGCAAGTCAGCCATATCAGCTATGTTTTAAAAAAAGGCAGTAAATGAGGCTGAAATAACTATTTCACTGCCAGACAAGGCTCCGCTGATAGCCAGGTGTAGCGGTGGTAAGGATTCACTCCATGGTAATGAAAAGATAGCTCTGCTGTTGGGACAGCTTTATGTAGGCCCTAACAGATGGGGGCACCGTTTGTCACTGTTATAGTGCAATTAATTATTGTTTAGTGTTGTGTTGTGTAGTGGCTTTGCTGGAATGCATGTCAACATTTTTGGGGGAGTTTGTCCCACCAATATTTACATGCTAATATCGTCACTGTATATGCTACTGTATCAAAGAATCATTCATTTGTTCATATCATCACACAGCATAGGAGTTGTTTACTGATTTGAACTGCAATCAATCATTTTAGTTTTAAAATAAAATAAAGTGAGCCTTAAATAATTAGCTTAAACAAGAATTAAACCATTTAATTTCAGAAATTGCATTCACGAATGAATGCGACTGTTTTTAGTCTTTGCTGTAATAAAGACTTGACAAAAACAACACAAGACTAAGGTATGCTTATAATGTATTTAGCGTTGTTTACATTGTTCCAAACGGTCAGAAAAATGATATTGTGATCTATACAGCACCTGTTTGGCACACACACATACTCAGTGCTTGCTCCTTGACTTATTTTCTTGATCTCCAGTATTTTCCACAACTAGTCAAATTTATTCCACACATCTGACTTCCCCTTTACCCCATGAGCAACCAGAAAACATTCCCCCGTTTCTGCATCCATTTTGCTGTTATAGTGTTTGGAGTTTGTTATAACCAATTTATTGATGTGATTATGATATGTCATAAGTCAGACCCTATTGGTCACGTAAAGAGAGCAAGGTTTGAGGGAATATGGAATGTTTTTCCTAAACAAATGAGGGATTTCGATAACAGAACCTCAGTCAGAAATGGCTGTAATTATTTCTCAGCTTCAGCAACACGGAGAGCCCTATACACACTGTTGATGTGTGGTGGTCGCTGCAGCAGGGAGGAGAGGGAGACAACACTATACACACTGTTGATGTGTGGTGGTTTGCTGCAGCAGGGAGGAGAGGGAGACAACACTATACACACTGTTGATGTGTGGTGGTCGCTGCAGCAGGGAGGAGAGGGAGACACTATACACACTGTTGATGTGTGGTGGTCACTGCAGCAGGGAGGAGAGGGAGACAACACTATACACACTGTTGATGTGTGGTGGTCGCTGCAGCAGGGAGGAGAGGGAGACAACACTATACACACTGTTGATGTGTGGTGGTCGCTGCAGCAGGGAGGAGAGGGAGACACTATACACACTGTTGATGTGTGGTGGTCACTGCAGCAGGGAGGAGAGGGAGACAACACTATACACACTGTTGATGTGTGGTGGTCACTGCAGCAGGGAGGAGAGGGAGACAACACTATACACACTGTTGATGTGTGGTGGTCACTGCAGCAGGGAGGAGAGGGAGACAACACTATACACACTGTTGATGTGTGGTGGTCGCTGCAGCAGGGAGGAGAGGGAGACAACACTATACACACTGTTGATGTGTGGTGGTCGCTGCAGCAGGGAGGAGAGGGAGACAACACTGTACACACTGTTGATGTGTGGTGGTCACTGCAGCAGGGAGGAGAGGGAGACAACACTATACACACTGTTGATGTGTGGTGGTCGCTGCAGCAGGGAGGAGAGGGAGACAACACTATACACACTGTTGATGTGTGGTGGTCACTGCAGCAGGGAGGAGAGGGAGACAACACTATACACACTGTTGATGTGTGGTGGTCACTGCAGCAGGGAGGAGAGGGATACAACACTATACACACTGTTGATGTGTGGTGGTCGCTGCAGCAGGGAGGAGAGGGAGACAATGGGTGCTAGTCACAGTCACTCACTGTCGTTTTTAAACACTGAGCCCGGCCCGGCACAATCAAATCAATTGCTGGTCGGACTACCTCTAGTCATTTGTGTGTCTTAATTATTTAATGGTCCAGCACACTGCATGACAATTCCAACAGGCAACATATTATCTGTGGAGGGGTGTTGGAAGGTCAGTAGAATCCTCCATTATACTGGTTGTCGTAGGAAGCCTAAAAGGGTACAACTTTAGCGAGGGAATGAGGGAATGGCCTGATATATATGGCTTATGTTGTTTTACAAGTCAAGTCTTATACAAGTCTACTAATTGGAACCTATTGATTTACTGTATGTTTTACTGTGTTTTATATCAATGCTATTGTTTATCTAACTCTAATGACAATGATTTGAATCTGTATAAAAAATGCATGTACAGCCGTCTCTCTCCTGGAAAGCTTGAAGGCCCTGGGGTAAGCCTATCTGCAAGCATAATTACATTTTTTTACGAAACGACCTTGCTGTGACCGCTCTCTTGTCGTTCGATTTAGTCATGGAGGTAGCATGGGAAAATAAGCGGTAAAACATCTCCTTCAGTCAGTTTGTGTGGATGCCAGCTGCATGCCTTTTCAAATAGGCTTTTTATGCTGTGACACACAGTACCGCTGAACTGTTCTCCATAGATGCCATCTCTCTCTGGGAGAGAACTGCTATCCCAGCAGAACACTGTCACCCAGAATACAGATGGACAATCTGTCCTCGTGCACTTCTGAAGTACACTCACATGGATAGCTCTATCTTGTAATGGGGAATGTACTTTTTTCCTCCAGAATATGAATAAAATACATGGTGTTTCCATGAGAGTATATATGAGAAAGTTTTCTGGTTCTGTCTCTGTAGTCTGTGCCAGTCCTTCTCTCCTCCACCCAGTGCTTAGTTCTCACACAGGGTCTGCTGATAGCTCATAGCTGCGGTTTGCTCTCCTCAGGCCAGGGTGAATAGTTTCCTCCCTCTTCTTACAGAGCGCATCAGGATCTTATTTAGGCCCTGTGGTAGAGAACATCATCCCAGGCTGAGAATCCAGGCACTGTGACCCAGCATGTCTGCCCCATGACCACTGGCATGTTGAGAACAACCTCTCTCCCCTCTTCCCTTACGACATCCAGAGCTAATTACGTATTATTCACATTTTATTCCCAAACCAGGCACCCTGCTGGTATCCATTGGAATCACAGTGCACCTAACTGTCTTTGGCTTTATTTTTTCTCTTTTGTGTTCTCTTTGATTGTTCTGGGAAATCTTGTAAATGCAATGGGGCCAAATATAATGTAATTGCTGCTGTGTGATGATTAGGAGAGCAAAATACTGACTTCCCAACCGTAGGGTCAGCCCGGGTTTAATTAGGGGAAGCACAATCAGTGTCATTCCTCTCGGTCTCCTGCCTGCCGGCCTGTCTGCCTGCCTGGTCCGTGACAATACAATCATACTCCCTTCAAGAGGGTGGCAAGAAAATGGCTGCTGAAAAAAATAGGAAAGGAGAGCAGCAGTGGCTTATTTTGTCCTCAACAGGATTGTTTTGGAAATTGAACTTCTGGAGAAGCAAAGGCCTGTCTGCTGGAAGAGTTCAGGGGTAATGAACGAGCCTGTCTGCTGGAAGAGTTCAGGGGTAATGAACGGGCCTGTCTACTGGAAGAGTTCAGGGGTAATGAACGGGCCTGTCTACTGGAAGAGTTCAGGGGTAATGAACGGGCCTGTCTGCTGGAAGAGTTCAGGGGTAATGAACGGGCCTGTCTGCTGGAAGAGTTCAGGGATAATGAACGGGCCTGTCTGCTGGAAGAGTTCAGGGTTAATGAACGGGCCTGTCTACTGGAAGAGTTCCGGGGTAATGAACGGGCCTGTCTACTGCAAGAGTTTAGGGGTAATGAACGGGCCTGTCTACTGGAAGAGTTCAGGGGTAATGAGCTGGCCTGCCTGCTGGAAGAGTTCAGGGGTAATGAACGGACCTGTCTGCTGGAAGAGTTCAGGGGTAATGAACGGGCCTTCCTGCTGGAAGAGTTCAGGTGTAATGAACGGGCCTGTCTGCTGGAAATGTTCAGGGGTAATGAACGGGCCTGTCTACTGGAAGAGTTCAGGGGTAATGAACGGGCCTGTCTACTGGAAGAGTTCAGGGGTAATGAACGGGCCTGTCTACTGGAAGAGTTCAGGGGTAATGAACGGGCCTGTCTGCTGGAAGAGTTCAGGGGTAATGAACGGGCCTGTCTACTGGAAGAGTTCAGGGGTAATGAACGGGCCTGCCTGCTGGAAGAGTTCAGGGGTAATGAACGGGCCTGCCTGCTGGAAGAGTTCAGGGGTAATGAATGGGGCAAAATGGAAAAAGGTCTTGCTACTGTACAGGCTTAGACATCCCTCTTTTTAAGAAAAGCTGCTTGTGAAAGACAGTGGGGAAGCTGAATAGGACAGTCTAACAAAGAACTAGTGTCATCAGACTGAATATCATACATTTTTTGTATGCTTGCCTATGATTAATGCAAACAAATTGTGCACAGCAGGATAATAAATAATTTTATGACAAAAAAACCCATCAATAAATCCCCAAATACTTCTCCTCTCACGAATACACATATTGAAAACAGTACCGTTAGGACCCAGGCTGCACAGATGAGTGAGAACTGCCAGGTAAAATGACTGTGACCAATCTTCATGATTATCCAATCAGTGTTCTGAAACGTCAATTGTTCCCAGTCGATATATAATTAAGGGGGATAATTGGCGGTGTATACTCTGTGGACACTAGAGTTGGTGATGTTCCATGCCTTGCCTCAGCATCCAACTCACGGCATTGTGCCCTGCTCCCCGCCTGCCCCACCCTCACCTATTTTTAAAATGTTATTTACTTTACCAGGCAGGTCAATTAACAACACATTCTTCTTTACAATGATGGCCTGGCAAGAGTCAAAAAGCCTTTGGCAGGGGGGGAACTTTGAAAGAATGTGTAAGACAAGCTGGAAAACCTAGACACAACACACTTGGCAACAGCAAAGATACATCAGCAGACAGACTGTGGAAACAAAGCATCAAGATAAGAGACACCACCACGCTGCATCAAGATAAGAGAGACACCACCACGCTGCATCAAGATAAGAGAGACACCACCACGCTGCATCAAGATAAGAGAGCCACCACCACGCTGCATCAAGATAAGAGAGACACCACCACACTGCATCAAGATAGGAGACACCACTACGCTGCATCAAGATAAGAGAGACACCACCACGCTGCATCAAGATAAGAGAGACACCACCACGCTGCATCAAGATAAGAGAGACACCACCACGCTGCATCAAGATAAGAGACACCACCACGCTGCATCAAGATAAGAGAGACACCACCACGCTGCATCAAGATAGGAGACACCACCACGCTGCATCAAGATAAGAGAGACACCACCACGCTGCATCAAGATAAGAGAGACACCACCATGCTGCATCAAGATAGGAGACACCACCACGCTGCATCAAGATAAGAGAGACACCACCACGCTGCATCAAGATAAGAGAGACACCACCACGCTGCATCAAGATAAGAGAGACACCACCACGCTGCATCAAGATAAGAGAGACACCACCACGCTGCATCAAGATAAGAGAGACACCACCACGCTGCATCAAGATAAGAGAGACACCACCACGCTGCATCAAGATAAGAGACACCACCACGCTGCATCAAGATAAGAGAGACACCACCACGCTGCATCAAGATAAGAGAGACACCACCACGCTGCATCAAGATAAGAGAGACACCACCACGCTGCATCAAGATAAGAGAGACACCACCACGCTGCATCAAGATAAGAGACACCACCACGCTGCATCAAGATAAGAGAGACACCACCACGCTGCATCAAGATAAGAGAGACACCACCACGCTGCATCAAGATAAGAGAGACACCACCACGCTGCATCAAGATAAGAGAGACACCACCACGCTGCATCAAGATAAGAGACACCACCACGCTGCATCAAGATAAGAGAGACACCACCACGCTGCATCAAGATAAGAGAGACACCACCACGCTGCATCAAGATAAGAGAGACACCACCACGCTGCATCAAGATAAGAGAGACACCACCACGCTGCATCAAGATAAGAGACACCACCACGCTGCATCAAGATAAGAGAGACACCACCACGCTGCATCAAGATAGGAGACACCACCACGCTGCATCAAGATAAGAGAGACACCACCACGCTGCATCAAGATAAGAGAGACACCACCACGCTGCATCAAGATAGGAGACACCACCACGCTGCATCAAGATAAGAGAGACACCACCACGCTGCATCAAGATAAGAGAGACACCACCACGCTGCATCAAGATAAGAGAGACACCACCACGCTGCATCAAGATAAGAGAGACACCACCACGCTGCATCAAGATAAGAGAGACACCACCACGCTGCATCAAGATAAGAGAGACACCACCACGCTGCATCAAGATAAGAGACACCACCACGCTGCATCAAGATAAGAGAGACACCACCACGCTGCATCAAGATAAGAGAGACACCACCACGCTGCATCAAGATAAGAGAGACACCACCACGCTGCATCAAGATAAGAGAGACACCACCACGCTGCATCAAGATAAGAGACACCACCACGCTGCATCAAGATAAGAGAGACACCACCACGCTGCATCAAGATAAGAGAGACACCACCACGCTGCATCAAGATAAGAGAGACACCACCACGCTGCATCAAGATAAGAGAGACACCACCACGCTGCATCAAGATAGGAGACACCACCACGCTGCATCAAGATAAGAGAGCCACCACCACGCTGCATCAAGATAAGAGAGACACCACCACGCTGCATCAAGATAAGAGAGCCACCACCACGCTGCATCAAGTTAAGAGAGACACCACCACACTGCATCAAGATATGAGTGGTAGGTACTGTAGCCTAGCGGTAAAAAGCATTGGGTCAGTAACTGAGTGGTCGCTGGTTTAACTCCCCTTGCTGACTTTTCAAAAAATATGACTGTGCCCTTGAGCAAGGCACTTACCCCTAATTGCTCCTGTAAGTCGCTCTGGATAAGAGCGTCTTCTAATTGACTAAATTGTCAATCAAATATATTAAGTGTCTGGGCTTTGGTAAAATGCCTCTGTAGCATTAGCCTGGAAAAAGACTGAGCAATTGGACTGTAATTCCTTTCCAGCTATTAGCCCGTCACAGTTTTCTGTTCGTCTTGTTTCTTGCCCCAACCGCCTTAATTCATTAACTCACAAACAAATCACATCTCGGCCCGGGCACCTCAAGTTCTCGTGACAAAATATGGGGTCTCATTTAGCTTAATAATTTGTGGGTTTGTTAAGTTTTGTTTACGCTCCGAGGAACAGCTACTGTATGGATCTCGTATATATCTGGCCCAATGAGGCAAATCAGTTATGCTGTATTGATTTAGATTGACTGTGCACTCCTCCACCTCTCCTCCACCTCTCCCCACACCCCTCTGCACCTCCCTCCCCACACAGCATGCATTCATCTGGACTCAGCCCTAGCCTTCAGACTGGCTCTTATTCAAAATCTAGCAGCTCCCAGGACACAATTCAGTCCCCATCACTCAATATCCCCATTATCAGACTCATTAGTTCAGTCATTGTTTTGCTCTCATTAAGGAGAGATCCATCGTCTCGGACACCTCCGAATTAACATGTCACCCCACTGCTGCTTCTGAAATATCAGCAATACGCTCTAAGCATAGTCTGAGCACATCCCACTGTGTGTGTGTGTGCGCCACGTCGACCTTGAGTTTGCTGACATGCAGGCCTCTCTAGAAACCTGCTGACACACTTCATGCATGCAGATGTGTATACCCCCACCCCTCACACACACACACACACACACACACACACACACACACACACACACACACACACACGGAATTGCACAAATATCAACAGTAAGACAGGAGATGGCGGGCAGGGCAGGTTTAAGATGCGAGGCAGGTGTGTGTGTGTGTGTGTGTGTGTGTGTGTGTGTGTGTGTGTGTGTGTGTGTGTGTGTGTGTGTGTGTGTGTGTGTGTGTGTGTGTGTGCGTGTGTGCTGGTGTGCGTGTTTGTGTATCGATCCTGTTTTTGGCTCTCATGCCCCTTCCCCAACAGTGGAGGCTATTCATCATGGAGGACATGACTGGGGGCTGAGCCACCACTCTCTGTCAGGGTAAGGCAGACCTGGGCTAGGCTGGACTGGGTGTTTCACAGGAGCCGGCTGCTGACATGGACTGGCCCAATAACTCATCTCAGAATGCACTGTCATGTGTTAACTCGGTTTCTGTTATTTGTGCACGATGTGGGTTTACGTTAGTCTAATGTAATTGGAACGTGGCATTGAAAATCCTTCTCAAAGAACCATCATCCTACAAGCCCTATGTCTAAAAAGAATATAGTATATTCATTTGTCTTCAGCATTATTTTGCTTGGATTTAATGTATGCATGTCTCCCGCAGTCCCTTCATCACAACCTGCCACACCTTCGCAGTCTGTCAGGCTCTCCCAGTGACGCTTTGATTGCTAGCGTCTTCAGGAGCCACAGGGAGACATTTGTCTTGCCTGTACACAGCTGGCCCAGGGTTGGCGGTGACGAGGACGGAGCAGAGCGCAGAGGGAGCGGAGCGTGGCCCGCCGTCAGATGTGTTCTAAATAACTTTGACAGAGGAGTTTTACTGTCTCTCAGGGCTGCAGCTAATCTGATGTGAGGGAATGACACGCTGAGGCAGAGACAGGACAAAGACAGAGAGAGATAGAGGCAGACATTCAGCTGGTAGGAAACCTGCCCTCTGAATCTCTCCATCTCTCTCGCTCTTTCCAGGCTCGCTTCCTTTCCTGCCTCTCCCTCTCCCTCTCTCTACAGATGATTTGGGAAGTTAGCCTTTCCCTTCCATTCATGAAATTGATCACGTATTTTCTCTCTCTCGCTCTCTCTCTCTCTCTCTCTCTAGACTCTCAGCTGGTGGGAAATCTGCCCCCTGAATAGGATTGCAAAACTACTGGTAATTTACCAGTTACCGGAATATTGATCAAATTTGGTAATTAACAGGTAATCGATCTGTTAACTTTGGTAATTTATACTTGAATATGTACTCATATATGGTATACATTTTTTATATACTTGTCCATATTTATTTATATATATTTGTCCATGAATTTCCAGTGGATAGACCATATGGTTCAAGAGAAAATAACCTCATTAATGAACAAAACATCATCAACAATGGCATTATTTTGAATTAACTGAAACTCTGCCACCAAACTGCCACCAGTTTGGAGCCAAAACATTTACAACAAAGACATATTGACAGTAAAATAAATAAATATATAAATTATATTTCATGCTGAAACCCTCTTATTTAACATCAATAGTATTCACTAAGTTGATGGTTTATATTTAGGATAATGTTTAACAGCTTTGTCATTCTATTGTTTATTTAAAAATCATCTTATTTTTGTATTTTATATATTTTACATGTGATAATGGCACAAAGAGGGCCAGAGATAATTAGACACCTGTGATAATCTGAAGTGCCCAAAAAGGTTGTCAGATGTCATCTGATAAAATTCCCCCAAAAACTTGAAAGTTACCAAAATGATGGTTGTTTACTGGTAAACTTTTAAAGTTTCCAGTAATATACCCTCCCTTTGCAACCCTACCGTTGAATCTTTCCCCCCTCTCCCTTTCTCTTGCCTCTTGCTCTTTCCGGGCTCACTTCCTTTCCTGTCTCTCCCTCTCTTTACAGATGATTTGAGAAGTTACACCCTTTCCCTTCTCATTTATGAAATTATATTTTCTCTCTCTCTCTTCCTCTCCTCTCTCTCCCCATAAGTCCATGTGTATCAGTGTTAATGTTGACACTTTATTTATTTATTCTAGTCTTATTCATTGTGACAAATATATCATTGTCTTATTCACATTTTTGTCATTTGAATAATTATATTGTCAAACGGACGAAAATAGTGGGCCATTTTAGTAAAATTAATGCCCTTTCATTTTAGTTACATTACATTTGTATTGCCTCATCAACCAATAGTAAATACAGTGGGGAGAACAAGTATTTGATACACTGCCGATTTTGCAGGTTTTCCTACTTACAAAGCATGTAGAGGTCTGTAATTTTTTATCATAGGTACACTTCAACTGTGAGAGACGGAATCTAAAACAAAAATCCAGAAAATCACATTGTATGATTTTTAAGTAATTCATTTGCATTTTATTGCATGACATAAGTATTTGATCACCTACCAACCAGTAAGAATTCCGGCTCTCACAGACCTGTTCATTTTTCTTTAAGAAGCCCTCCTGTTCTCCACCCATTACCTGTATTAACTGCACCTGTTTGAATTCGTTACCTGTATAAAAGACACCTGTCCACACACTCAATCAAACATACTCCAACATCTCCACAATTGCCAAGACCAGAGAGCTGTGTAAGGACATTAGGGATACAATTGTAGACCTGCACAAGGCTGGGATGGGCTACAAGACAATAGGCAAGCAGCTTGGTGAGAAGGCAACTGTTGGCGCAATTATTAGAAAATGAAAGAAGTTCAAGATGACGGTCAATCACCCTCAGACTGGGGCTCCATGCAAGATCTCACCTCGTGGGGCATCAATGATCATGAGGAAGGTGAGGGATCAGCCCAGAACTACACAGCAGGACCTGGTCATTGACCTGAAGAGAGCTGGGACCACAGTCTCAAAGAAAACCATTAGTAACACACTACGCCGTCATGGATTAAAATCCTGCAGCGCACGCAAGGTCCCCCTGCTCAAGCCAGCGCATGTCCAGGCCCGTCTGAAGTTTGCCAATGACCATCTGGATGATCCAGAGGAGGAAAGGGAGAAAGTCATGTGGTCTGATGAGAAAAAAATAGAGCTTTTTGGTCTAAACTCCATTCCGTGTTTGGAGGAAGAAGAAGGATGAGTACAACCCCAAGAACACCATCCCAACCATGAAGCATGGAGGTGGAAATATCATTCTTTGGGTATGCTTTTCTGCTAAGGGGACAGGACGACTGCACCGTATTGAGGGGAGGATGGATGGGGCCATGTATCGCGAGATCTTGGCCAACAACCTCCTTCCCTCAGTAAGAGCATTGAAGATGGGTCGTGGCTGGGTCTTCCAGCATGACAACGACCCGAAACACACAGCCAGGGCAACTAAGGAGTGGCTCCATAAGAAGCATCTCAAGGTCCTGGAGTGGCCTAGCCAGTCTCCAGACCTGAACCCAATAGAAAATCTTTGGAGGGAGCTGAAAGTCCGTATTGCCCAGCGACAGCCCCGAAACCTGAAGGATCTGGAGAAGGTCTGTATGGAGAAGTGGGCCAAAATCCCTGCTGCAGTGTGTGCAAACCTGGTCAAGAACTACAGGAAACGTATGATCTCTGTAATTGCAAACAAAGGTTTCTGTACCAAATATTAAGTTCTGCTTTTCTGATGTATCGAATACTTATGTCATGCAATAAAATGCAAATTAATTACTTAAAAATCATACAATTTGATTTTCTGTATTTTTGTTTTAGATTCCGTCTCTAACAGTTGAAGTGTACCTATGATAAAAATTCCAGACCTCTACATGCATTGTAAGTAGGAAAACCTGCAAAATCGGCAGTGTATCAAATACTTGTTCTCCCCACTGTAAACATTTTTGGCCGTGTCCAAATACCCATACTAGCATACTACTGTGCATACTTAAACTGCATACTATGTACTCATTGTCGCATACTATTTAAAATGTAGCGTTTAGTAAAAACTATGCAGTATGCCACGGCCACAACATAGTTGTGGCTCCTGGCTGGCTGAGTAGGTGGGGCCAAATTTAACAGACATGCGTCACATCAACCAGGCTGATAATAGCTATTTTCCAATACAATTAATTTCTCTAAACTCTGCATAGAATAGGAATGGAGTTATAGGCCCACATAGGCTGGTATATAGGCAGACTTTCACATTCGACCTATACTGCAGCCCATATAGCCCATATATCCTACTTAAAAAGGACTGAAGACAGAAACTGATCACTTGATTGCATTTCAACACATTTATATCAAATCAAATCAAATTGTAATTGTCACACGCGCCAAATACAACAGCGAAATGCTTACTTACAAACCCTTAACCAGCAATGCAGTTTTAAGAAAAATATGTGTTCAGTTAAAAAAATTGAGAAGTAAAAAATAAGAAATAAAAGTAAGAAATAACAATAGTGATGGGGTACCGGTACAGAGTCAATGTGTGGCGGCACCGGTTAGTCAAGGTAATTTAGGTAATATGTACATGTAGGTAGAGTTTTTAATTAGATTTTTACCTTTATTTAACTAGGCAAGTCAGTTAAAAACAAATTCTTATTTTCAGTGACGGGCTAGGAACAATGGGTTAACTTCCTTGTTCAGGGGCAGAAGGGATTCGATCTTGCAATCTTTCGGTTACAAGTCCAACGCTCTAATTGCCGCCCCGGCAAGTGACTATTAGTGATGCGCCCCAGGTTATTGGTGAAATTTAAGTAGCCTAGTACACACACCAAAACTTTTCAAATCAAAAGGCTATTGCACAGAAAAACATGGACTGTGCATCGCAAATTCTGAATAGCTGGACAGTAACATGATAAACTGAAGCACTGATCATTGAGAACGAGACCAGAATGATTGTTAAGGCTAGATCCATAAATGTAGTAATTCAATAGGTAGCCTAGCCGACAAAACTAAAACAATCCATATTTCCTAATCAAAAGGCCTGATTTACATGACATCAATAACGCAGCCACATTCCGAGTCCCCGGAGCCGACACATTCTGAAATAAAAAGATGGTTTAGTATTTCACTTAAAAGCTCTGACGACGGCAAAGAGAACAAGAAACCCTTTTCATTGAGAACAGAAACAAGACTTCTGTTTTCAAAGATGTAGCCTACGATGCAATACTGGTGATCATTTCAAGGAGAACAAAAACTACTTAGCCTACATTTGAATACCACCGCAGAAGTTTTGCTATTCGCCATCTTCCCAATTAAGTAGCCTTGTTTTGTTGTTTGGCTACTTGAAGAGAACTATAAGAGGACTATCACTCGCAGACCACCTCTTCCAATGCATTGTGGAAAAGTGTGCATCGAATTCTACTAGACGAAGAGCTGAAATGAGTATAACATCCTGGCATCTAAATCATAAATCATCTAAATCATACTTGATTTTTCGAACAAACAAATAAGAATTATATTATATAAGAATTATCTGGCCATGTGTGAGAGAGAGAGAGATGCAGAGAGAGATGCAGAGAGACACACACACAAAGAGAGAGAGACACACACAATGCGAGAGAGATACACACAGAGCGAGAGAGACACTGCGAGAGAGACACAGAGAGAGAGAGGCAGAGAGAGAGAGAGACAGAGAGCGAGAGAGAGAGAGAGAGAGAGAGAGAGAGAGACACAAAGAGAGAGACACCGAGCGAGGCACACACAATGCGAGAGAGATACACACAGAGTGAGAGAGACACAGCCAGAGAGAGAGAGAGAGACAGAGAGAGACAGAGAGAGAGAGAGAGAGAGAGAGAGAGAGAGAGAGAGAGAGAGACAGATAGTGAGAGACACAGAAAGTGAGAGACACAAGACAACAGTATGGGTATGGGTTACCGCAAAGTAGTATGTGTTGCACCTCCATCACTCGGTCGAGTCATTGCCATTGTTATCAACAACACCACAGACGCCGCAGCCACATCAATGTCCAAAAGTAGAACAGGAGCTAATGACTGTTTCGCCCAGTGATGTAGTCGAGTCACTAAACCTCGAGTCCGAATCTAGTCCCAAGTCCCCTGTGATCGAGTCCAAGTCCGAGTCACCAATGGTTGAGACACGTGTCCCTATGGCTGAAATCCGAGTCTCAGTGCTCGAGTCCTGGTCCAAGTGCTCAAGTCTAAGTCACTGGGTCCACATTAACTCAAAGTTCTTTACCCAGTCAGATATAGCATAGTGGCAAGAGGAATTTAGTCAATAAATAGCTTGCTATCCCTTTTCCTTTCTTTCTGTGCCACCAAATGTTTGCACATAGGCTACTGGCAATGTACCAGGGCCACGTTCAGTTGAAAAACCTTCTTGAATGTTGCAGATAGAAATTCCACGAGTAGAGCCAACGTTATTCCTTATTCAACATGCCAAAGGCATGTTTGTTCTACATAGCATATTTATATCTGAACTTGTCCTGCTGAATGTGCCCCAGGTAAGGAGGTAACATGACTGAATAAGGTGTAGCCTAAACAAATGGTGAACGATCCGGTTCACAATTGGCCTAGTTTTAGAAGGGCCCACAATGTGCTTTATAAATGCAAAATGCGGCCCACCAAAACACAATAGAAAGAAAAAAAACAGAATGGTATTATGGGCCATATCTTTTGAAAGGTAGCCTAACAGCAAGAATCAAGCCAAAAGATGGAGACTTATGTTGGCTACAGAAAAACATAGCTAGATAGACTGTTTAACTATTAAACTCAATGCTGCTATTGTTTTTAATTTTGTAAATCCGCTTGTATTTCTTAACCAGGCAAAGGGTAGCTAACTAGAAGGCTGGTGGTGATTGGTTAGCTAAGGTGAAGCAAGAGAGTCACCTGCACGATGTGTATAATCGGAGGCAGAGCTGGAGCAGCGCCTGTCTGCCCACACTCATCGCTTGCTCCCCCGCAGCACACCAACTGATGTAGGCTGTGTTTGATAGGTGTGACACGCCCTTCCCACAGAACTGCATTAAATAATAGGTGTTTGACAAATATTTGAGTCAGTATTTTTCTTGACGAAGTTAACACTGTTGTAGATGTACCCTCTCAGCAGTCTCTGAGAGTCAAATTCCATCCCGAGAGAGCAGCTATGTGGGGAGTTTTCAAAATTCATAGCAGGGTAATCCTTTCTCCCCATGGGATGACTGGCCCTGACATTCCCCCTGCATCACCGCCGCTCACCCTTAATCCGCACCCGTGCCCTCGTATCACAACTAAGGACAGGCTCTGTGGTTTTAATGGCTGTAGCATTGTCATTGTGTGTCTGTGGTTGATGTGGTCAGACAGGGAGAGTTAAAGGACCTTGAGTGCCTGTCTCTGTTTGCATGACAGACTGTTTCAGGGCCTGTGTTAGAGGGCAAAGGGAGAATTATGGTTTTACATTAAATGGGATGACAAAGGCTGTCTGAATGACAGAGGGAGAGACTCAATTGCATTCGTGTGTTTGTGAGTGTCTTTCAAGCTTGAGTGTATATGTGATGCACACAGAGAGAGAGAGAGAAACTGAGTGAAATGGTGAGCGCGAAAGAGAGAGATGCCTGTCCTTGTGCCTCCTCTCCGCTCCTCATGCATCATTACCTCTCGCCAGCAGGCTGCTCCCTGGGAGTCTGTGAGGAGAACTGTCCTCCTGCAGACGGGCCGGCCTCAGCACTGCCCTCCAGAAATTAATCAACACACAAACCCCATGAGCACCTCCAACGGACAGACTGGCCACCATGTCTACGCACGCGCCTGCAAATTAGACAGTCCACTTCACAGTGGAGGAGGGGACGACATGAAAAAGTTTGATGGGGGACAATATGTTTCTTCCAAGCGAAGAGAGAGTGGACATTTACAGTAAAGTGAGTACACAGGCAAACATATTTTACCTCTTGTCAAATCCATATTCAAGACAGCCGAGTTCAGATCTCCCTGAAGTGATTGATTACCAATGGTAGACTGTGTATGAATCAGCTTGTCTGTTTTAAACCTGTGACAGACTGCCAGGTGTGCCCTCACCCAGGAGACATGCCCAGGGTAACCGGGCAGAGTGCATGAATGCCAGTTTGGGTACAGAATGACTTGTCATTGACAGAGAGAACGCGAAGATCCCTGATGCCTGTTGGTGACATGTTCTGGCTGACTTCCCTCTCCGACTCGAGGACTGTACCCAGGACTGTATTCACACTGACTGTATAAGTGACCTCGTGTCTCCGGGAGACGGACTCTCTGGCAGGAGATCAGAATATGAAATGATTATATTATTAAAGCTGTACCTTTGACATTGTCCTCTGGTAATGCGTTTGTTGCAGCTCGTTTTTCTAGCATTGATTTAAATGCATGCAGCTACTCTTTACAGTGACCTGAACATGTATCCCCAGAAATCTTGTGGGAAAGACATTGGCTAACTCAGGTTCAAGTTTAGAGTTTAGTTTGGAGATATTATTAGTCACATGCACATGGTCACATATGTAATTGTGGGCTCACACTGAAATTCTTAAGCTCTGAGCTCCAACAGTGCAGGTCAAAAGATGTGAATGGGACAATAATGTAGATCTGTAACAATGATAAATGGGGCGGGGGGGTAAAAAGCTATTGGCCAGTCTTTCAGTTTTTGCCATAATGCTCCTGTACTGCCAGCGTATGAGTGATGGAAGCAGGGGGAGAACAGGTTGTGGCTTGGGTGGCTGAGGTCCCTGATGATCTTTTTGGCCTTCCTGGGTCACCTGATGCTGTAGGTGTCCTGGATGTCAGGCAGTGTGCACCAAATGGTGCATCCGGCTGAGCGTACCACCCTTTGTAGAGCCTTAAGGTCAGCAGCAGTGTAGTTACCGTATCAGGCTGTGATGCAACCTGACAATATACTCTCGATGGTGCTCCTGTAGAACACTATGAGGGCCCTAAGAGACGGGACACATTTCTTCCGCCTCCTGAGGTTGAAGAATCGCTGTCATGCCTTCTTCACCACGGTGTCCTTGTTGATTTACCCTTCCAGCTCCTCGGAGATGTGTATGCAAAGGAACTTGAAGTTTTTGACTGTCTCCACAGTGGCCCCGTTGATAAGGATAGGGGCGCGCTCAGCCTGGTTCCTCCTGAAGTCCACAATCAGCTCCTTTGTTTTGCTGACGTTGAGGGAGAGGTTGTTTACCTGACACCATGCCGTCAGAGTGACTATCTCCTCTCTGTAGGATGTCCCATTGTTGTTGGTAATCAGACCTACTACTGTCGTGTCGTCAGCGAACTTGATGATGGAGTTGGAACAGTGTGAGGCCACACAGTCGTGGGTAACCATACGGAAAAGTCATATATGGAAAAATACTGTATGTATGTTACTTATGTTTTAAATGGGTATATATGATGAAAACACACAGTGCATCTTCAGAAAGTATTCAGACCCCTCAACGTTTTCCACATTTTGTTACGTTACAGCCTTATTCAAAAAATGATTAAATTGTTTTTTTCCCCCTCATCAATCTACCCACAATACCACGTGATGACAAAGCAAAAACTGTTTTTTCAACAACAAAAACCTGAAATATCACATTTACATAAGTATTCAGACCCTTTACTCAGTACTTTGTTGAAGCACCTTTGGCAGTGATTACAACCTTGAGTCTTATTGGGTATGACACTATGCTAAGCTTGGCACACCTGTATTTGGGGAGTTTCTCTCATTCTTCTCTGCAGATCCTCTCAAGCTCCGTCAAGTTGGATGGGAGTGTTACTGCACAGATATTTTCAGATCTTTTCAGGTTTGTTCGGGTTCAAGCCCGGGCTCTGGTTAGGCCACTCAAGGACATTCAGAGAGACTTGTACCAAAGCTACTCCCGCGTTGCCTTGGCTGTGTGCTTAGGGTCCTTGTCCTGTTGGAAGTTGAAGCTTCACCCCAGTCTGAGGTGCTGAGCACCCTGGAGCAGGTTTGCATCAAGGATCTCTCTGTACTTTGGTCCGTTCAGCTTTGCCTCGATCCTGACTAGTCTACCAGTCTCTGCTGTTGAAAAACATCCCCACAGCATGATGCTGCCACCACCATGTTTCACAGTAGGGATGGTGCCAGGTTTCCTCCAGACGTAACGCTTGGCATTCAGGCCAAAGAGTTCAATCTTGGTTTCATCAGACCATCTTGTTTGTCATGGTCTGAGAGTCTTTAAGTGCCTTTTGGCAAACTCCAAGCGGGCTGTCATCTGCCTTTTACTGAGAAGTGTCTTCCGTCTGGCCACTCTACCATAAAGGCCTAATTGGTGGAGTGCTGCAGAGATGGTTGTCCTTTTAGAAGGTTCTCCCATCTCCACAGAGGAACTATATAGCCCTGTCAGAGTGACCATCGGGTTCTTGGTCACCTCCCTGAGCAAGGCCCTCTCCCCCAATTGCTCAGTTTGGCTGGGCGGCCAGCTCTAGGAAGAGTCTTGGTGGCTCCAAACGTATTCCATTTAAGAATGATGGGGGTCACTGTGTTCTTGTGGACATTCAATGCTGCAGAAATATTTTGGTACCCTTCCCCAGATCTGTGCCTCGACACAATCCTGTCTCAGAGCTCTACGGACAATTCCTTCGACTTCATGGCTTGGATTTGGCTCTGACATGAACTGTCAAATGTGGGACCTTATATAGACAGGTGTGTGCCTTTCCAAATCATGTCCAACCAATTGAATGTACCAAAGGTGGACTCCAATTAAGTTGTAGAAACCTCTCAAGGATGATCAATGGAAACAGGATGCACCTGAGCTCAATTTCGAGTCTCGTAGCAAAGGGTCTGAATACTTATGTAAATAAGCTATTTCCGTTTTTTATTGTTAATACATTTGCAAAAATGTCTAAAAACCTGTTTTCACTTTGTCATTCTGGGGTATTGTGTGTAGATTGCTGAGGAAATTGTTTTATTTAATACATTTTAGAATAAGGCTGTAACACTATCATTACATTACACCATCACTACCATTACAAAATGTGGGAAAGTCAAGGGGTCTGAATACTTTCCAAAGGCACTGCATGGTAATACACTACATTACCAAAAGCATTCCAAAATCATGGGCATTAATATGGAGTTGGTCCCCCCTTTGCTGCTATAACAGCCTCCACTCCTCAGGGAAGACTTTCCACGCAATGTTAGAACATTGCTGCAGGGACTTTCTTCCATTAAGGCCTGGCTCGCAGTCGGCGTTCCAATTCATCCCAAAGGTGTTTGATAGGGTTGAGGTCAGGGCTCTGTGCAGGCCAGTCAAGTTCTTACACACCTGTCTCGACAAACCTTTCTGTATGGACCTCGCTTTGTGCACGGGGCCATTGTCATGCTGACGCAGGAAAAGGCCTTCCCCAAACTGTTGCAGCATAATTGGAAGCACCGAATCGTACAGAGTGTCATTGTATGCTGTAGCCTTAAGATTTCCCTTCACTGGAACTAAAAGGCCCGAACCATGGAAAACATCCCCAGACCATTATTCCTCCTCCACCAAACTTTACACTTGGCTCTATGCATTGGGGAAGGTAGCGTTCTCCTGGCAGTCGGACTGACAGATGGTGAAGCATCAGTCATCGCGTTTCCACTGCTCCAGAGTCCAATGGCGGCGAGCTTTGCACCACTCCAGCCAACGCTTAGCATTGCGCATGGTGATCTTGGGCTTGTGTGCGGCTGCTCGGGCATGGAAACCCATTTCATGAAGTTGCTGATGAACAGTTATTGTGCTGACGTTGCTTCCAGAGGCAGTTTGGAACTCAGTAGTGAGCATTGCAACCGAGGACAAACGATTTCTACACACTTAGGCACTCGGCGGTCCAGGAGCTTTCCTAGACGTTTCCACTTCACAATAACAGAGCTTACAGTGGACCGGGGTAGATCTAGCAGGGCATTGGATGAACTGACTTGTTGGAAAGGTGGCATCCTATGACGGTGCCACGTTGAAAGTCACTGAACTATTCAGTAAGGCCATTCTACTGCTTATGTTTGTCTATGGAGATTGCATGGCGGTGTGCTCAATTTTATACACCTATCAGCAATGGGTGTGTCTAAAATAGCTGAATCCACTAATCTGAAGGGGTGTCCACATACTCTTCTATATAGTGTATATGTATCCACACATATTGGTATATATATGTTGAAATATACAAGAATTGGCTGTATTCAAATGTTTATTCCTTTTACACAGAGTACAAACCATTATGAACCTGCTCTTTCCATGACATAGACTGACCAGGGGAATGCTATGATCCCTTATTGATGTAACTTTTTAAATACACTTTAATCAGTGTAGATGAAGGGGAGTAGACGTTAAAGAAGGATTTTTGAGAGAATTGAGACATGGATTTTGTGTGTGTTGCTTTCAAAGGCTGAATGGGCATGACAAAAGATTGAAGTGCCTCTGAATGAGGTATGGTAGTAGGTGCCAGGTGAACCGGTTTGAGTGTGTCAAGAACTGCAACGCTGCTGTTTTTTTTAAACACTTAACAGTTTCCCGTGTGTATTAGTAATGGGCCACCACCCAAAGGACATCCAGCCAGCTTGACAACTGTGGAGAGCATTGGAGTTAACATTGGCCAGTATCCCTGTGGAACGCTTTCGACACCTTGTAGAGTCCATGCCCTGATGAAATTAAGCTGTTCTGAGTGCAGTTCAGCCATTTCCCATAGATGAACCCATGAATCTCATTTTTATGTCTCTGCCTGCAGTTTGGAGATTATTGAAGTTAGCATAGCACAATTGCTGGAAGTCTCCCGGTATAGTAGCCAGCAGATCGCAATGTTGTATCTGTCTCAATGGCGCTGCCCATGCGCTCACAGCCGCCATAGCGAGACAGATACAACACTGCGATCTCTATGTGACAGAGAATGAGATAGAATGGATAGAATCTTGTTTCTTATGATTATCAGTTAAATTAACGATTTAAAAAATATTGAAAATACTATGAAAAGCTTTGTAATACTATAAATGACCAACCACCGAGCTTTGTAGTACTTAGAAGGTGTCTGTAATGGCTGTTGGAAGGAGAGGACCAAGACGCAGGGTGGTACGTGTTCATGATTTTTATTAAACTAAACACTGAAATTACAAAAAAGAACACCAAGCACGACCAAAAACCGAAACAGTTCTGTCTGGTGCAGACACAAAAGCAGAAAACTACCTACAAAACACAGGTGGGAAAAGGCTACCTAAGTATGGTTCTCAATCAGAGACAACGATAGACAGCTGCCTCTGATTGAGAACCACACCCGGCCAAACACACAGAAATAGAAAACATAGAACACAAAACATAGAATGCCCACCCCAACTCACGCCCTGACCAAACCCAAAATAGAGACATAAAAAGGATCTCTAAGGTCAGGGCGTAACAGTGAAGTGTACTTTGGCTGATGTAAAAAGCGCTTTACAAATATATGTGATTGATTAATTGATTGATCTCGTTCCCTGTTTTTGAGAGGAGCAGGCTACTGTGGGAGACTTCCAGTAATTGCACTAAATTAACAACATGCTAACTTCAATCATCTCTAAACACGCATGCAAAGACAACCTACATCTCTAAACACGCATGCAAAGACAACCTACATCTCTAAACACGCATGCAAAGACAACCTACATCTCTAAACACGCATGCAAAGACAACCTACATCTCTAAACACGCATGCAGAGACAACCTGCATCTCTAAACACGCATGCAGAGACAACCTGCATCTCTAAACACGCATGCAAAGACAACCTACATCTCTAAACACGCATGCAAAGACAACCTACATCTCTAAACACGCATGCAAAGACAACCTACATCTCTAAACACGCATGTAAAGACAACCTACATCTCTAAACACGCATGCAAAGACAACCTACATCTCTAAACACGCATGCAAAGACAACCTACATCTCTAAACACGCATGCAGAGACAACCTGCATCTCTAAACACGCATGCAAAGACAACCTACATCTCTAAACACCCATGCAAAGACAACCTAAATCTCTAAACACGCATGCAAAGACAACCTACATCTCTAAACACGCAAGCAGACAACCTGCATCTCTAAACACGCATGCAAAGACAACCTGCATCTCTAAACACGCATGCAAAGACAACCTACATCTCTAAACACGCATGCAAAGACAACCTACATCTCTAAACACGCATGCAAAGACAACCTACATCTCTAAACACGCATGCAAAGACAACCTACATCTCTAAACACGCATGCAAAGACAACCTACATCTCTAAACACGCATGCAAAGACAACCTACATCTCTAAACACGCATGCAAAGACAACCTACATCTCTAAACACGCATGCAAAGGCAACCTACATCTCTAAACACGCATGCAAAGACAACCTATATCTCTAAACATGCATGCAAATACAACCTACATCTCTAAACATGCATGCAAAGACAACCTACATCTCTAAACACGCATGCAAAGACAACCTGCATCTCTAAACACGCATGCAAAGACAACCTACATCTCTAAACACGCATGCAAAGACAACCTACATCTCTAAACATGCATGCAAAGGCAACCTACATCTCTAAACACGCATGCAAAGACAACCTACATCTCTAAACATGCATGCAAATACAACCTACATCTCTAAACATGCATGCAAAGACAACCTACATCTCTAAACACGCATGCAAAGACAACCTGCATCTCTAAACACGCATGCAAAGACAACCTACATCTCTAAACACGCATGCAAAGACAACCTGCATCTCTAAACACGCATGCAAAGACAACCTATATCTCTAAACACGCATGCAAAGACAACCTGCATCTCTAAACACGCATGCAAAGACAACCTGCATCTCTAAACACACATACAAAGACAACCTACATCTCTAAACACGCATACAAAGACAACCTACATCTCTAAACACGCATGAAAAGACAACCTACATCTCTAAACACGCATGCAAAGGCAACCTACATCTCTAAACACGCATGCAAAGACAACCTACATCTCTAAACATGCATGCAAATACAACCTACATCTCTAAACATGCATGCAAAGGCAACCTACATGCATGCAAAGACAACCTGCATCTCTAAACACGCATGCAAAGACAACCTACATCTCTAAACACGCATGCAAAGACAACCTGCATCTCTAAACACGCATGCAAAGACAACCTATATCTCTAAACACGCATGCAAAGACAACCTGCATCTCTAAACACGCATGCAAAGACAACCTGCATCTCTAAACACACATACAAAGACAACCTACATCTCTAAACACGCATACAAAGACAACCTACATCTCTAAACACGCATGAAAAGACAACCTACATCTCTAAACACACATGAAAAGACAACCTACATCTCTAAACACGCATGCAAAGACAACCTATATCTCTAAACACGCATGCAAAGACAACCTGCATCTCTAAACACGCATGCAAAGACAACCTACATCTCTAAACACGCATACAAAGACAACCTACATCTCTAAACACGCATGAAGCCATGTCAGTGTCTGTAATAATATCCACCACTCTTTCTGCCATGAGTCATTTATGTGTTATATTAGTTTTAAAACAATCGATGAACAAAAACTACTGCGGTCACTTTTTCAGGATCCAGTCAGTCTTTTTTCTCCCCCTTTACCATCTACCACCTAATTGTTCAAACGAAATAAGATCAATGTGTCAAATAATTATCCAAAGTCATAATGACACAGCCAGATATTTACATTTGAGTTAGGTCTGAAGTAAAGATACCTTAATAGAACATTTTTATTTACAGGTGGGCTCAGACATCATTTACAAATTCAGTATTTTGTGTTTAGTGAGTCTGTCAGATCAGACGTAGTAGGGATATTGATAGGTGCATGAATTGGTGTTGATGTCCTGCCTGAGCATACAAAATTTAACGAGTACTTTTGGGTGTCAGGGAAAATGTGATGGAGTAAAAAGTACATATCTTCTTTAGGAATGTAGTAAAGTAAAAGTAAAAAAAAATTGTACAGTACAGATACATAAAAAAAATACTTAAGTAGTACTTCAAAGTATTTTTTACTTAAATACTTTATACCACTGCATACATATGGCATACATATGGCGATTTTCATATAGCGAGTAGAAAGGCCATTCCCAGCCGAAACAGTGTTGGTTTGCGTGAACAGCAAGTAGCCTCTTTTCACAGGTGATGTATCGCCGACACAACACCTGTTATCTATATGTGCATTCTGTGTTGGAGACCCCTCAAAAAATGACCCAATGGGATTGGGTCTTCAAACTTGGAGACAAAATCTATTGAGCCTGAGAAAACTACTCCCTCACCCCAAAGGCCAAGCCCCTCCTAGCCATGATCTCAACACAACGGAGCTGCTCTTCCTCCCATGGAAGGCCTGCCCGTTCCAAGACCTCTCCATCATTGTTGACAACCCTCCAGACGTTCTTTGGGACGGTAATGTTCGAGACAGGGTGAATTTCGATCAGCAAAACACAAATAATTCTCACAGATGCTGTAAAAAACTAGAAAGTACTGTAACTAACTACACTGAACTAAAATATACATGCAACATGCAACAATTTCAATGATTTTATAGTTCATATCAGGATACATTTGTTAGGCCTAATCTATGGATTTCACATGACTGGGAATATGGATATGCATTTGTTGTTGACAGATGCCTTAAAAAAAAAGTATGGGTGTGGGATCAGAAAACCAGTCAGTATCTGGTGTGACCACCATTTGCCTCTTGCAGCCCGATACATCTCCTTCGCGTAGAGTTGATCAGGATGTTGATTGTAAACTGTGGAATATTGTCCCACTCCTCTTCAATGGCTGTGAGAAGTTTCTGGATATGTGCGGGAACTGGCCCACGCTGTTGTAAACGTCAATCCAGAGCATCCCAAACATGCTCAGGTGGATGGATTATCTTGGCAAAGAAGAAATTCTCACTAACAGGGGTGTAAACTAATTTGTGCACAACATTTTTGAGAAATAAGCTTTAAGTAAGTGTAATTGCTTGTCCTTCCAGTGCTGTGTGTCTTTGGTAAAGGCTTGGTTATAGTTCTGTAGTATACCATCATAATAGCTCGTCCAGTGCTGTCTCTGTTTCCTGGGTGTTCCTACAGCCTCTCTGTTCTAATGGACTGGATGGACACGGGGTAGTCGCCTTTTCTTTTCACCACCACACTGTGCAATTTAAACCTGCCTGGGGCATGTAGATATTATTCCCCAGTGATAAGAACCAAAATGAATGGAAATTGTTTTCGAGGGATCATTATTACCATTCTCCTTTGGATGTGTTTTTTTCTTCTTCACATCACCACAGATTCTCTTCACTATTCTTTTTCTTTTTTCATGTTTGAGAAATGTACGCAGGTTTTCCTGTTGTGGGTTGGGGGTTGAGGAACCATCGTGTCTGCATGAGCAAATATGAGTTATTATACTGATAATGAGTAATTGTGCTATCACTTTTATTTAACTTTCTAACTCATGCCAGTTTGGTCAACTCTCAAAGTTCTACAGTATGTTTTTGGAGCAGTCATGAACATTTAATACCTTATTTTTAGGTTGTGTTTTCCCCTCTACTGTGAGTGCATCACTGCATATAGCAACACATCATCCTCATGTCAGGCGATGGAATGACATTCCCTCCGTACTGCTCTATGTGACACCTCTGGCTAGATAGATTAAGAGGCGTCTTTGCTCAAGGCCTGCTTGGGAAAGGGTAAATATCACCCTTGTTCCTGTGGCAGGGAAATCCGCTATTTAAATGGTACGTAATATAATTGACATTTTCCAGTTCATTATGCAGCCCCTGACCTTCAGGATATATGACTGGGATCGTTCTGCAGCGTGTGTACTCACACTTCCCTCTAATGGGAAAAGTTTGACCTTGTCAGAGACGCAGGGAGGTCAGGAATGAAGGAGGCTGAGCTTCACTTCACTCTAGAGAGAGAGGAAGTAAAGAGGACGTAGTGGATGAGAAGATGGCAATAACACCTAGAATACCCTGCCTTGAGAGATGTTACATGGCCAAGACATGCAAACATGTCATTTATTATGGAAATTAAGTAGGTTTGATGGTACCAAAATGTCAGTCAAACACACATTTTGGACATTTGTAGCATTCTTACTACAGTATAGTAAGAAAACGATACCAGTCACGCGTTTGGAATCAAGTAGTAATCAAAAAAGCGTTAAACAAATCAAAATATATTTTAGATTTTAGATTCTTCAAACCCTTTGCCTTGATGACAGCTTTGTACACTCTTGGCATTCTCTCAACCAGCTTCATGAGGTAGTCACCTGGAATGTATTTCAATTAACAGGTGTGCCTTAATTTGTAGAATTTCTTTCCTTAATGCTTTTGAGCCAATCAGTTGTGTTGTGAAAAGGTAGGGGTGGTATACAGAAGATAGCCCTATTTGGTAATGACCAGGTCCATAGTATGGCAAGAAAAGCTCAAATAGGCAAAGAGAAATGACAGTTTCAAGAACTTTGAACGTTTCTCAAGTGCAGTCGCAAAAACCATCAAGCACTATGATGAAACTGGCTCTCATGAGGACCACCACAGGAAAGGAAGACCCAGAGTTACCTATGCTGCAGAGGATAAGTTCATAAGAGTTATCAGTCTCAAAAATTGCAGCCCAATTAAATGCTTCACAGAGTTCAAGTAACAGACACGTCTCAACATCAACTGTTCAGAGGAGACTGCGTGAATCAGGCCTTCATGGTCGAAACAACTACTGAAGGACACCAATAAGAAGACACTTGCTTGGACCAAGAAACACAAGAAATGGACATTAAACCGGTGGAAATCTGTCATTTGGTCTGATGAATCCAAATGTAAAATGTTTGGTTCCAACTGTCATCTCTTTGTGAGATGCAGAGTAGGTGAACGGATGATCTCAGCATGTGTGGTTTCCACCGTGAAGCATTGAGGAGGGGGTGTGATGGTGTGGGGGTGCTTTGCTGGTGACACTGTCAGTGATTTATTTAGAATTCAAGGCACACTTAACCAGCGTGGCTACTACTGCATTCTGCAGCGATACGCCATCCCATCTGTTTTGCGCTTAGTGGGACTATCATTTGGTTTTCACAGAACGATGACCCAACACACCTCCAGGCTGTGTAAGGGCTATTTGACCAATAATGAGAGTGATGGAGTGCTGCATCAAATGACCTGGCCTCCACAATCACCCGGCCTCAACCCAATTGAGATGGTTTCGGATGAGTTGGACCTCAAAATGAAGGAAAAGCAGCTAAGTACTCAGCATATGTGGGAACTCCTTCAAGACTGTTGGAAAAGCATTCCAGGTGAAGCTGGTTGAGAGAATGCCAAGAGTGTGCAAAGCAGTCATCAAGGAAAGGGTGGCTACTTTGAAGAATATAAAATATGAAACACTTTTTTGGTTACTACATGATTCCATATGTGTTATTTCATAGTTTTGATGTCTTCACTATTATTCTACAATTTAGAAAATAGTAAAAATAAAGAAAAACCCTTGAATGAGCAGGTGTGTCCAAACTTTTGACTGGTACTGTACACTCTACACAGTGGAGTAAAGTACTTAAGTAAAAAATACTTTCAAGTACTACTTAAGTCGTTTTTTGGAGTATCTGTACATTATTTTACTATTCATATTTTTGACAACTTTTACTTTTACTTTACTACATTTCGAAAGAAATGAATGTAATTTTTACTCCATACATTTTTCCTGACACTCAAAAGTACTAGTTACATTTTGAATGCTTAGCAGGACAGAAACATTGTCCAATTCACACACAAGAACATCCCTGGTCACCCCTACTGCTTCTGATCGGTCGGACTCATGAAACATAAATGCTTCTTTTGTAAATGATGTCTGAGTGTTGGAGTGTGCCCCTGTCTATCCGTAAAATAATTCCACAAGAAACTCGTGCCGTCTGGTTTGCTTAATATAAGGAATCTGAAATGATTTATACTTTTACTTTTACTTTTGATACTTAAGTATATTTAAAACCAAATACTTTTGGACTTTTACTCAAGTAGTATTTTACTGGGTGACTTTCACTTTTACTTGAGTCATTTTCTATTAAGGTATCTTTACTTTTACTCAAGTGTTACAATTGGGTACTTTTTCTACCACTGCTGCTGTACATCTGAATAAGATTTTATTTTGAAGTGATTGTAATTCTCTGGTGTGAAGTGTCTAGCATGTTAGACCTTGATCTTGGTTGGTGTCTGTGTTTGTCTGTTTGTGTGGTTGTGTGGTTGTGTACAGAACTAGGAAGATTATGCCTATTGGACCAGTAGTATCTTCGTTCATTCAACTTCAAATTCAACTGAACAAAATCTTTGACTGAGTTTTCCTGTTGCGTTTGGTTGCATTTTGAAATACTAAGACTCTCACTTATGGATTCAGTGTTAAATCCATCTCTCTCCGTCACCAAACTTAATGAAAGAATAATCATAATGAGTCATTCATAGAGTCTTTCATGGATTAGGGCATTTTGAATGTGACTTGTAATCTCTCCCATTTGTATGAAACACAATGATGTCCACTGGCCGCTCTGTAGAGATAATCTTATTACTTGGTCGTCTTTTTGTTTTTAGCTCCCTGACTTTTATTCTTTATTAAAACATTCTGGTGCATTAAACATGCTAATTTGTAACTGTGCGTAATTGAGGTCCTGCTTTTAAAAACCTCTCCCCATTTGTCAGAAGATTATGAATTTCATCCTGTGGATTACATTTTGGTAGAGTTCAGTTCCATGAAATGGACTTGGTTCCAATTATTTTGTAAGGCTGAATCAAGCTTATTAACGTAAAAAGAGCATTTGTCATAGCCAAAAGCCTTGTCATACTAAATGTGACGGTGTGCCATTTAGACTTCATTTCCCCTTTGGTTTAAATAATTGAGTTCCGTTCTGGTTTAGGCTTCCAGATAACAGGTGGATGTTGGTGATTTGCAGGTCGGCATTCTCAAACTGATCAGTTCAACATTCAGAAGGATCGCGTCAACACTGTAGCATGTGATCTTTGTCCCAAACATCTATACTTGTATGTGACTAACTAGATTAGACCAGAGCTAGTCCAGAATGGAGTGGACAGTGTCCTATGGATGTTTGAACTGGTTTAAAACAGGTATTACACAAAAGTCATTGATCATTGGATATTTTTATTTCATGGGACTTACAGTAGATGCTAGGAAATGGGCGATGAATGTGACTGGGGGATGATAGCTCATTTTCAAAAGAAAAATAATAAGATGAAAAACGACATATCTGGTGAGGACGTCAAAAGCGTCTAGCTGGGTGTGTTGTTCAGGCTGTCTGTCTGGTTCACGCTGTGGCTTAACAAATGTTCATATGGATCAGGGAGTCTCTCTATTCAAATATTGATAAACTTTTGATTTTGTGTCAAAACATATTTAAATTTTAACACCACCGCCCTGTCTCCTGTGTGGGGATGCCTCTCTTCCTGGTTGTCACTAGAGGCGGGGAGCGTGCAATTTTGCCGATACCAGACTGCTTTCATATCCTTGGTGACACAAGTGCCAGTGTGATACAAAGAGGCTCTTTTTTAATTGTTTGGACAGATCACTCAGGGGAGAAGTCTTTGATTATGTGTGTTGGCAGAATAGGCACAGGCTTGCTGAGTGACTGTCGTGTCTGCATGTCGGCCTGCTCCTCTGCCGCTCTGCTATCATTGATTGTGATAGGTTGATTGTTTCAGTCCTCCTCACCATGGCTAAAGGGAAGCCATAGCCCGAACCCCTGACACACTGGTGTTTATGGGCCTTCTCTTAAAATCGGTTACATTAGGGAAATGAAAATGTCATGTTCTGAGAATGAACCAACTGGACTTACTTAGCCTATACTCAATTATCAGTGGGCCTAATTATCAATCTAATTTTGGATGAAATGGCTGACTGAGAAGACTGAGTACTGTATATGAGAAAAGGTATGAGAGCGTACCTAAAGGTGAAGGCCTGTGAGTAACATGTGGTGTTAATGTCAACACCTGTTGATGCCCTATAATCCCTCCTGTCTGTCTGTCTAACAGGAGAGAGCGGAGAGGTCCATGTCATTAGTATTCTAACAGCTGAGCCTGTGTCTTGGCTCTTTGCTCTCTTGTCTCAGCAGCACTGGGGAATGATTAGGTTGACGGGCAATAGGCGACGACACAAGAAAGCAACAACCCGTCCTCCTCTCTCCTCCCCCACCACTCCCCTCCTTCCCTTCAACGCATCAGCCTCAAATTACCCACTTGGCTCTGAATATTATCAGACCAATCGTCTCTGTTGTAATTACAGTATCTGTGTCGCCTAGCCTCCATTAGCCTAACAAAAGGGCCTCAGAATCAGGCCACTTTCGGCAAATAACGGGAGCACACTTGACTTTTATGGAGAGATCGTCGCTCACATCTGACGCCATTACCGAACAAAAAGCCTTGAATGCCTGGCTGTGGCTGGTGAAGTCTTCGGTGCTACAGTGAGAGAGGCAGACAGTGGGATTTAAACTATCTCTGGATGCACTGCAGTGTACACAGAGAGCCATCGGTATTGTACAGTAGGCCTCATACAGTGACAGCGTTTTCTCTCCGTGCTCTTTCATTCCTTTGACAGCAACACAAAAACAAATATCATCAAACTGTATCCTGGGCTAGCCGAGCTTGTGTTTCAATCACACTGCGTTAGACGCTGCGTTAGACGAGTTACTTTCTCTCAGGCTACGGAGGACGCATTTTGTATTCTGAAGCGTGGCGTGTGTTTGATCTCAGCCATATCCCTAAGACATCATTGTGTAACACCGTGAAAGCAGAGGGATACAGAGCGTATGAAATACCAAGGAAGTTATTCATAAATATTAGATGAGATCAAAACAGCCGCTTGCTCTCCTGCGGCAAGTTCCTGGGTCAAGCCATCGAGATCCCTTTGATTTGTCCCACATGGGCTGAGTGGTGGACGAGACAGCAGGCCTGAAAGGAAAGTGCTCTGAACTAAGATGGAAGCTCTGAAAAACACAAATCCAAATCTCAAGCAATCAAATTGTGTTCCTAATAATAAAATGGTAATAAAGCCAAAATGTTTCTATTTTGTTTCATTTTCTGATCATTTGTATTATTATTTATTATTCTTTTGTTTTGATTGTGTCCCTAGCATAAGCCCAACCTGAGGAGATTCATCTGCATGCATTCTCTCAAACCTTCCTCTCCCTCCACCACAGCTGATGACACAAATTGGTGAAATATCACTTTGATCTTGCCTCCTGAACAACAAACAAAGCACAAACCTAATTAGCTTCATTCAGAATCGTTCCAAATGCCCTGGTTTGTTATGAAAGTGCTCTATGACTTGGAGGAGTTGAAAACAGGAGTTGAAACCAGTCCCACGCCCTTGTATGGATTCTCTCTCTACAGCTAGGACCTTGACATGGTGTGGGCACTGTTGGCAGACGTGCCCTTAAACTGTTGCGTTGCTATACGACCTTTGAACTCTAGGCTCCGTGTAGGCATGATCGCTCCAAGAGGAAAATCAAAATGAAAGACAAGTACCTATATTCAGTGTTTTTAAATCATGTCAGTAAACCATGCCTGTGAGGTATTTCACTTTGAAGTATACAGTGCCTTCATAAAGTATTCATACCCCTTGACTTATTCCACATTTTGTTTTGTTACAGCCTGAATTCAAAATGGATAAAATAGATTTTTCTCTCTCACCCATCTACACACAATATCCCATAATGACACAGTAACACAAAATCTCAATACATTTCAAATTCAGGATGTAACACGACAAAATGTTGAAAAATTCAAGGGGTGTGAATACTTTCTGAAGTCCGTGTAAGTGAGTATGGTATAGTACTGTATGGACTAAGCTGCAAGCTCTCCCCATTACGTTTTGACATCATCAAAAGCAGTAGAAGTTCTTCCCAGGCAGTTAAAAGTGGGCTCAGCTCGGTGGGGATCTTGTAAAGGCAGTCTTTGGATGTGTGCCTCTTGGGGGACACTTCACACAGTGCTCTGCACAGGAGTCTCTGTGAAGAGAGGACAAGTGACAGCCATCAAGGAGGGAGGCTGTGGGCTCTGCCACCTCGCCGCATGGACAGGAACTCTGTTTCCCCTCTCACCATCTTTCTCTCTCTCTGTTTCTCTCTTCCTCCGCTCTTCATGTGGAGAACAATTAGTGTTTGTATCATGTGTATCGTAAGTTTGTATCGTACACATACACTGAACGTACTGAAACGCGGTCTTAGCATGCAGTATGGCACACATAGTCGCTTGTGGTCTCCAGGTCTAGTTAGGTTTTACTCACTTTATGCATTTTTTTATCAAATAGTATGTAATGTATTGTTTATTGCATTCCACCTGCCTGGGGACTAAAGCTCCCTGTTTGTGTATGCAGACACACACACACACACATACACACACTCAGGTCCTCACTGCCTCCCTGCCTGTTCTTGCAGACGGATCAATGCAAATGCTGTTATTTACCCAACCCTGAAATTAAAAGACTATGGATCAATCTGACTTGCTTCCTCAAGCCAAGGTGTGCTCACAATGGCAAGCTGGCTTTTTACATGTGCTGAAAGACCCATAGAAACGGCTGCCATTTTATTCCTATCTCTTGCGCATAGAGACACACGCAAACACCTCATAACCCTCTGTCTCCCTCTTACACATTCAAACAAACGCGTGCGTGCACACAAACACACACACACACACACACACTCACATACTGGCGCTGTGGAAGAGGGCTGCATCCTGAGCTGTTTTTCGGGCTGACCCAATTTCTGTGCTTGGCCAGGCAGGCAGGCTTGTGCTGCTGCTGTGCTGTGTTCTCTGCTGAGGAAGATCCCGGCAGATTCCCCCTGAACAGCCCCCAGCCTCCTGACAGACTAGAATAGTGGCATGTTATCCCCCCATGGATTCAAGGCCTACGCCTGTTTGTTTCTCTCTCTCTGTGTGTGTGTGTGTGTGTGTGTGTGTGTGTGTGTGTGTGTGTGTGTGTGTGTGTGTGTGTTCTCTGTCTGTCTGTCACGCACACACACACGCGTGCGTACACACAGACATTGAGAAATACATTAAAACCCAGATCTGTATTAATTTGGTCCCTCCCCTTCACTGTGTTTGTGTGAAATTCTTGTTTCAATCTTGCTGCATCAGGAGGCCCTGAAAGTTATAAATTAAACATAAATGCAAATGCGCTGAGCCATTGTTCCTCTTCCCATTCAAACAGATCAGTGTGTCTGCGGATTAATGCGAGAACAGTGCGCTTGATAATGAGAGTGGAATATTTTAGTTGTAAAGCTACCATGACACACCCAAAGCAACACTTTCATATACAAGAGCAATGTGTCATATAACCACATATTTCACCATTAACTATAATATTCTTAATGATCTGTAACACCCTCAAGATAATGCTGTTACAATGTCCTTGCAAATCTTCACACACACACACACACACACACACAAACTACACACCAACGTAAAGGTGAACTCTACCCAGGATGTCCTAGAGTCACCTGATCAAGCTGTTCCTTCTCTGCCATCTGCTCTTGATGCTGTGATGTCTGGGCAGGCAGGCAGTTCTAAACGCTAGATAGTGTCAGGACTGTGTAGTTTACTATCATGATCTAATCTCTGTTAGTATTTACCATATGGACCCATCAAGACTAATGGGGAAGAGACTCTATTGATGTATTTTGCTTTCACTTTTCTGCTTTCCAACGAGTGTTTTAAACCGGGACGTTGGAACCATGAATGCTGATTGGCTGAAAGCAATGGTATATCAGACCGCATACCACCGCTACTTGTTTACTGTTTTAATTACGTTGGTAACTAGTTTATAATAGCGATAAGGTTATTCGGGAGTTTGTGGTAAATGGCCAATATACCACAGCTAAGGGCTGTATCCAGACACTCTGCATTGCGTTATGCATAAGAACAGCCCTTAGCCGTGGTATATTGACCATTATACCACACTCCCTCATGCCTTATTTCTTAACTATAACATCAGGTTCACTTCAATGTTCTTTTTCATGTCTGGTCTACTTGTGCTTACACTCTGTCCCCACCAGGGGTCTTTCTAGGTCCCTACTGTCGATGGGAGCTGCAGATGACAGTGAGCGAGAGGAGTCTCATTCACTCAGAGCAGTCAGGTCAAACTGTCACATTCAAAAGCTTGCTATGACATGGGATATAATGTACGTTTACGAGAAATGTGTTCCTCGATTGGGTGCCGTCATCATCATCATCAGCATCATCTTCACTATTTTTACTGTCATCCTCATCAGCGCCAATCTTCGCCATTATTGCTATCATCATCATCCTACTTCTGTAATGAACCGTCTCCATATCAATTCGATACAGCGTTTCCGCTGTTAGTAATCTCCGTCAAGTGAGCTGCTCTCCCTCTACCTATGTAAACCCCAAAGGACTCTCGCATCCAATGCTTTTACTATATTTGGCCAAATGTTACATTAATTACATAGGCCCCGTCATTATTGTAGGGAACTACCAGGGAGTAACTTGTGCAATTATATTGTAGTACAAATGGTAAATGCAGTCTGTTACATAGTACTTAGTATGGTGAATTCTGTTTTCCAAGAAAATACAAAAAGAGGCTTACATCAGATAATCCACTGGTAGTTACTCTGTTCTAAAGGCCTGTGCTCTGTCCGGTGTGACCCTGAAATCGTTAGATCAATGTATACATTTCACCCAAAACGAAACAAGCTGAGAGAACAGACAAAGGGAAAATAAAGGGACCTAATAAGCAAGGGCAGTGACGTCACTCGGGTTTAAATTCTGGAGCCTATTCAACATCAAGAGGATAAAAAGCAATGTGCTCATAACGGCTGAAGATGATTCAAATGTGTGTGGTTACATTTCCCATCTCGACTAGGGCAGTTACAGCGTGTGATTACATACTTATTCTGATGGCAACATTATTGCGCTCAGCAGCGTCTGTGGTTGCGTGTCTGTCTTTCAGAGCTGCAGAAACTGGATTGAGCCGAGGGAGTGCAGAGCGGAGTAGAGCAGGCAACACTCAAACCCAGATCTGGAATTTTGGCATGAATTTAAAATGGAGCTGCCCATCTTTAGAGGACACAAGCCACTCTGAGAGGTAGCCCTAGCCTACGTTCCAACATAATATTGGTATAAAATTAAACGTGGTATATTATGGCGGATATTCCTCTTTTCAATATAAATATTTCCTCCTGATACCATGCTATAATTCAACATTTGTCTTTTGCAAAATAATAGTGACTTTCCTTCGATGGATAACATAGGAAACTCCAGTCCGGGTTTTCCTTGTGATGCGCGTTGGACCCTGGAGGGGGATAATAGCTGGTGGAGCCTACTCTCTCTCATGCCATGCTGGGCCAGAAGGGCTCCGGGAGACATGCACTTACCCATATCCGGGTTGGAGGAAAAAAGTTTCATTTAAACCTGGACAACAAACTTTCAGCATGATGCCTCACTGACAGCGCCACAGCCGCGGCTGTCAGCGACTCATTTCACCGCGGATTATTACGAGCATTACAGCGCTAGAACAGAGCTTCGTTTTTCAATTGAACATTTTTTACCTGCTTGACTTTTTCCTCAGTCTGTTTTTTTTGTTGTGTGTGAGAGTGTTCTTCTCGTGGGTCAGTGTCCCTGTCTGAAATGTTTAAGTGACAATGGCTGCGCAAGTGGCATCAGCACCGACGACAACTAACAATAAGAAAAATAAATTGTCTGGCAGTTTGGGGCAAGAGATACATTCGGGGAAATCGGGAGGAGGAACTATATCGAGATCTGGAGCAATGCTTGGAGCTGGAGATGGGACTAACACAATGAATAATGTAGACCATCACCATCAAAACGAGCTGAACATGGTCAATTCAACTTCTCCGAATAACAATTCTGACACACGGGAGAAGGAGAGTGGAAATAACATAACATCGTCAAATTCGACGACCTCTCTGGAGGGAATGGAGACGGGTTTGATAGCAAACCATAAACAGAACAATGTGAGTGGAGATCCCCCTCTGCACCTCACGCCGCCGCAACAGCAGTCACAATTTAACCCGTTTCCTCAGCATCAGCAGCGCCAGATACAAAGTAACAACATCAACAACAGCCAAGCGACAAGGGGGGAGAGTGAGAATCAGCACCACGGAGGGAAGAGGGGTGTTTTGGCGAGCCAGACAGAGCAGCAGATGCTGAGTAAAGGTGAAGGGGATCATACCTGTAAACCAGGGGAGCGAATGGGTGCCAGGTATGAACATGCCAATTTGGGACCAACGACCGAAATCAGCAGCCAGCCCCAGAGCGCAGGAGGGAACAGCGCTATTTCAGAGTTTAATAACTACTATGGCACTTCCAGAGTAGGGGCCTGCTATGATCAACATGGCGGACAAAACACTGGGATGGGGATGATGCACTCCTCGGGACCCAACAACATGGACCCAGTGCACAACTCCCACGAAGGATACCACAACAGCCAGTACAACCACTACTCTGGCTACCGGCAGGGCTACGGTGGAGCGGGCTACGGTATGATGGCCCCGTCCAGACAGGGCAGTAACATGCTGATTGGCCCTGGCAGCAACACTCCAGCTAGCCATGTCAAGGCTGCTATGGGAGCTGCTTCCTCCGGTTCTGGTGGAAGTGTTGGGGGCTTTCAGAGATTCCCAGGACATACTCAGCATCCCTCGGGAGCCACCCCAACTCTAAACCAACTGCTGACGTCTCCAAGTCCAATGATGCGAGGTTATGGCAGTGGCTATCATCAAGACTATAACAGTCCCTCTGCACAACAACAAGCTGGCATCGGTTTAGGCAAAGACATGACTTCTCAGTATGGCTCCACAACCCATGGCTGGCCAGGGCAACAGAGAAACCACCCGTCCATGAGTCCTGGAAACGGAGGGCAAGGTATCAGCAGACCACAGGTGAGTACTAGTTTTACAAACTCAGCTGTAGCTCATTAACTTGAGAGGCACTCTGTGTCACACCTGGCATGAGCTGTCTGGCAGAGTTGTTGAAATGCACTAGGCCTAGGTTACATGTATTATTGCACTGTAATAACTTGTCCCTCTCGAATTCAAATAAATATGCTGTGTGCTGGTGAATATTGCACTTCTAATATTCATCTACAGGTAAAGTAATTGTAGAAGAGAATACTGTCTAGTTTCAGATCTGCTCAAGGTCACTCTTGCGAGAAAAACAATAGCCTGTCAGTCACGTATGAATGCAATACATTGTCATTCATAACATCTATTTTACACAATTAATTTATTAGTCCATGAAGCGTAAATATAGGCTTGGGAACTAAATATCATTTTGCGCGTAAAGGCGCGTAAAACGGAGTAAAATGATCATTATTCATATTTATTTGGTTAAAATCGATGCAATGCATTTGCTTATACTATGTGTTTATTCTTTACCACAGCCTTTTGAATTGAAGAGCTTTATTTGTGTAAGATATTATGCTATTATTATTTTTTAAATTAAAAACAATTAATGGCGTTGGAGATTCGCTCTCTTGCTGACGTGGTTGGAGACACGTTGCAAAACGCCCTCTGGAAGGACGCGCTGTATAGGCAATCGTCGAATTATAGACTTTATTCATTAATATTGGTTTGAATTACAATAATGTCATATTGCTATCTTCAAAATGTCATATATTTTAATTATTAATCGATGTTTGCACAAATAGAATAGCTGCTATGACTATCAAAGGCGAGACGTGTCTGTGTACCACGCTGTCCGCCTGCGCTATTGGTCTCCATAGCAAGGTTTGGAATTTGAATTGGAGGTAAAGTGGCTGTAATACTCTCCAGACGGCTGCCTCTGAGTTGACATCAAGTCTGCCATCTGATTGGCGCTCCATCTCCCAACTGTGTGCTGAGCGCTGCTAATGTAAATCGAGCTGAACCCTCTGTTCAGGTGCGCGACCCGGGGCATGGTGAGAGCGGGATGGACCATTCACAACTCTGCCTACAGATAGAATGTCGTCTTCTAATGGGGCTGGGCGATATATCGAATGAATTCGATTAACTCGATTTTATGTTTTAGCGCGATGTTCCAAATTAGGTTTTTATTTTTGTTTGTTTTTATGAGCATTCTGTATTTTTGGTCTCCTTCTGTGCTGTGTGCACTGTGCACCTTCCCACTTGCACACAGACACCAAGCCCCCCCCCCCCCCCCCCCCCTGACAGAATGGGTCAAATGGACACCGAAACACAGAGACATTATTGTACCGAAATAGAGGAGACCTTAACCTTTCTAATGATACCCTTTTATGTCTCAACTCCCAAAATGTAGAACAGAGCAGACCCTACGAAAACTAGAGTACTGTATGAATGAACATGTGGAAAATGAATGTTGTGTGCTGCATTGCTGTACCACATACCACTAGCAGCATTTTAGCCACACACTCAGGGCTGGCTCCAGGCGACATAAACGGTTGCATAGGACACCCGGCCATTAGGGGTCCCCGACCCCCCAAAAATTACTTTTTGTTTTACACATTCGGGTTGCAATTTACTGTCGAAAGTTAGAATAGCAGAATACACAAGGTGCCAGTTCAACATTTTATTGTGCTTTAGCAGTTATGCTCTTGTTTTATCAGTCACTGACAGTCACTCAATTAGCCATGTGAGCTAACAATGTTTAGATTGTTAAGTCAGCCTAGCCAGTTGTCTAAACTTGCAGTAATCAAGGCCAAATACCGACCGGGCGAGCAGGGCACGTGCCCAGGGACCCTGACCTACAGTGGGCACCCATTGATATTGTTAGTTACTCACTCAGATATCATGGCATAAGTCATGTGCAAAATGTGTAGAATTGCAGGACATTTGCTTTAACGTGGCAAAAACCTATTTCCACCCAATGGCAGAATGGGTAACAAATTCACTTTAAAACTGCAAAAATGTCTCTCTGCCCCATGGCAAACATTTGTAGAATTGCATAACATGTGTTATTAAATTGCTAAAATGTCTCTCTGCCGCATGACAAAATGTGTAGAACTGCTGAAAACGTGTTTTGAAACTGCTAAAATGTCTCTCTGCCGCATGACAAAATGTGTAGAACTGCTGAAAACGTGTTTTGAAACTGCTAAAATGTCTCTCTGCCGCATGACAAAATGTGTAGAACTGCTGAAAACGTGTTTTGAAACTGCTAAAATGTCTCTCTGCCGCATGACAAAATGTGTAGAACTGCATGAAAACGTGTTTTGAAACTGCAAAAATGTCTCTCTGCCCCATGGAAAAATGAATAGAATTGCATGAAATGTGTTATAAAATTGCTCAATTTTCTCTCTGACACGTGGCAAAATGTGTATAACTGCAGAAAACGTGCTTTAAAACTCAAATCAAATTTTATTTGTCACATGCATTGAATACAGCAGGTGTAGACCTTACTGTGAGATGCTTATTTACAAGTCCTTAACCAACAATGCAGTTTTAAGAAAAATAAGAGTTAAGAAAATATTTACTAAATAAACTAAAGTTTAAAAAAAGGAACGCAATAAAATATATTTTTTATTTATTTATTTTATTTAACCTTTATTTAACCAGGTAGGCAAGTTGAGAACAAGTTCTCATTTACAATTGCGACCTGGCCAAGATAAAGCAAAGCAGTTTGACACATACGACACAGAGTTACACATGGAGTAAAACAAACATACAGTCAATAATACACTATACACAAGTCTATATACGATGTGAGCAAATGAGGTGAGATAAGGGAGGTAAAGGCAAAAAGGCCCCCAAAAGGCTAGAGCCGGCCCTTCACAGACTGTTTTGTGCTAACTGCGTTAGTCTGTGTTTTATACATGTGCAATCAGTATAAAAATATGCATTTATATAAGGAATTGGCAACTCGTTCTCATGCTGAGAAATAAGCATCATCCTATCCAGGAAGGCCACTTGATTTCAATATCTAAACAAAGTGAACAAGTTATGTTGTTCAAACAGTTGGAGACAGACAGAAGGGTGCGTTCATAACAGTTCAACTGTTCTACCTTGTTAGCAAGCAAATAGATCCACGATGGCTAGACTTGAAATATAAATATCAGCTGGCTATTCACTAGCACGTGAGCTTGTGCTTGAGATTGTTTGAGACTTGTGTTAAATTTCTATAATGCCTGCTACAACAAGTTGGCCATTATTAGTGGATGTGCATCGTGTTAACTTTGTAACAAAAAGGGCATTTTCATAGACAGACTTGAAAGCCAGATCAGTGATTATTGCAAAAAAAGTAGGTTAAACAAAATTATGAAATTATGCCTCCCGAGTGGCGCCAGCGGTATAAGGCACTGCATCATAGTGCTTGAGGCGTCACTGCAGACCAGGGTTCGATCCCAGGCTGTGTCACAACCGGCCATAACCCGGGAGTCCCATAGGGCCCAGCGTCATCCAGGTTAGGTTAGGGGAGGGTTTGGCCGGGGGTGCTTTACTTGGCTCATCGCCCTCTAGCGACTCCTAGTGGCGGGCCGACCGCCTGCAGGCTGACTTCTGGTCGTCGGTTGAACAGTGTTTCCTCTGACTCATTGGGGCTTCCGGGTTAAGCGGGCGGGTGTTAAGAAGAGCGGTTTGGTGGGTCATGTTTCGCATGACTCGAACTTCGCCTCTCCTGAGCCCGTTGGGGAGTTGCAGCGATGAGACAAGATCGTAATTGGATATCACAAAGTTGGGGAGAAAAAGGGGGTAAAATACCAACATTGAATTATTAGTGGGTCTTATGGTTGTGGAAGGCTTATATTTAGCCTAGGTATAATTCATTAGATTCTTCCTGACCGTTAGAAATGCAGTGTATTTAATTGTGCAACAAATTAATTGTAGAGAAAATGTACCAAAAAAATCTAGATATGATTTTGAGGTCATATTGCCCAGCCCTATCTTCTAAGCTATTGAATAAAGAAGAGTGGTATACAAACAGTATGCCTCTGGTTGTGTTATTATGTGTGATTGCATTTTTGTTCTCAATGATGCGCTCTGCTGAATTATGACCCAGATATTTGACCCCAGGGCAAAGTGGAGGTGTAGCCTACTCTCGGTCGGTCTCCTTCTTCCAAACAAAACGGTACATTTCTGTAGTTCCCAGGAAGACCTGTGTGCATGGGGGATCTTGATTACTGTTATCATTGTAGTGGGCCTAGTAATTCCATAGTAATTATAGCCCATATTTTATATCTTAGACATGTCATTCAACAGATCATAAACTCTTTGTCTGAAGTAGTTTTAGTACAGTCATAATTTAGGAAATGTGAAGGCCTATTTCTCAATACTCTTTATTACCACATGCCACAGTAGGTTTCATTCCACAATTGTTAATAACATTTTGAGATGCACACCAACCGCTGTGCTATGTATCGACAACACATCATACACCCCACATTGTCATGCATTTTGTCTTACATTACTGTACAGGAAAATAATTCAAAGTCATTTGTAAGATTATGCCAGGTTTCAGAATAGCAGTATGGTGTATTTATTACAATTTACCATGCCATCCAAACATGATGAACTGCCGTGGCTATAATAATAGTTAGTCCTTGGAAGGTAATGATTGGATATGATACATACCGTAGCCGAGCTGTGCAGCCATTTAGATAATAAGCCTCTCCTTCAGCCTCAGAGAATAACGCCTTTCAAATTGTAATTGGTAAATACATTTTAGTAATGATATTTGTCCCTATTATTTAAAGACCTCTGTGGGTTAAAGATTGGATAATGGGTGCAGAAAAATACACAAGATCATACACATTCATTTACAGGCAGAAGATATCTCTAGAGGATATACATTCAAAAATATATCTTATTATTATTCAAATGTACAGTATGTTATGCGCAGGTTGCTTGTAATTGAACTCAGGTTATAATGTTTATATTTTCATACAATAGTATAATCAAGCAATAAGGCACAAGGGGGTGTGGTATATGGTCAATATACCACGGCTAAGGGCTGTTCTTGCCACGACGCAACGCAAAGCCCCAAAATGCCTTATTGCTATTATAAACTAGCTACCAACCTATTTAGAGCAGTAAAAATAAATGCTTTGTCATACCCATGGTATATGGTTTGATATACCACAGCTGTCAGCCAATCAGTATTCAGGGCTCAAATCACCCAGTGTATAATGTATTTTATTTCAACCCCAGAGAAGAGGTTGTATGTTTGCCGTTCCATATCAACAAAGACACTGTATACGTGTGGAAAAACAGGTTTGTAATCGACTGTGAGCTGTACCTCAGTTCACCCACAGGATTTTTGGGTCAGGGCCAGTCTTAGTGTGGATCCTCCAAATTGGCCCATGATCTATGTTTATGCACCTCAAATTGTGTGTGTGTTTGAACACGTCAATATCAACTGTCGACAGAATCTCTCTTTTTCAAGCTCATTTTCCCCACACTACCTCTCTTCGGGAGCTAGCTGTGTGAGGAGAACACTTTCCTCATTTACAAGCCTGTTTCCCTCTCTCTTTTCTGGCCAGCCACCAACAAACAGACTGGGACACACGCACGCACGCACACGCACACCCACACACACACACACACACACACACACGCACGCACGCACGCACGCACGCACGCACGCACGCACGCACGCACGCACACACACACACACACACACACACATACACACACACACACACACACACTACAGGAAGGTGAGCCCTAGTTGAAGCTGTTCGCTCTTTTAAATGGCATTGTCCTGCATTTTCAATTACTCTGGCCAATTTGTTTGAGGAAACGAGAAGAGGAACAGAGTGGTAGTGGTCCAGATACACAGGGCTGGTGCTGGTCAATCAGAACACCTTAGTCAATAAAGAAACTATTTTATTTTAATAAAAGTAAACTGTTCTAGCTTCAGTGTTCACTGATTTAACACATTGCTTATTTTATTCTCTGTCTAGTTATGCCTTTTTGTCTTCAGATTTTTTGACTCACTTATTTTCAGGAGTTTATGTGTGTTCGATTGTGTGTCCTTGTATGTCTGGCTTTATGTTCATTTTCTTGCTTGTCTGTCTGGGCTTGTGTGCACATTATTTTGAATTTAATTGGGTGAGTGTTTGGGTGTGTGCGTGTGTTTGTGTGACAGCGCAGTTGGTTTCAGACAGAAGTAGCCTCGTCAGCGCTAGTATACCAGGCCAGCCTCAACTCCAGCGCTCACTCCTTCCCTTGCTCGTCCTCCATGCTTTGTTTATGCTGGTTTGTTTACATCTCAGGCTCTCCTAGCCCAGTTTAGCTCAGCCTAGCGCTGGCTGATTAGGAACAACACAGTGAAATGTTCATGTACTCTGTTGCTTCCGATAAGGGGCTGATAGACGGCCTGGGTTTTCATCTTGCAGGATAGAAAAACAATACTCAGGAGCGTAATTGGCAGCTAGGTTATCCCAGGACTGCACGTGGTTTTCTTAAAATGCCAATTAATTCTGATTTGCCATAAAAAATTGACCAGTCATATCGTCAACTGTACATATAATTAGCTGCTAATAAAATAATTGTAGCTTTTTGTTCGGGCCTGTGATGCACTTACAACAAACAGAGTCAAAGGTTAGCAGACAAATAACTTGAAGCAGAGCTGTTCCCTAATTATATATATTTTTTAAATCTGTATTATTTTTGTTTGGGTTTTGGCTGTTTGGACCATAGGGTGCAACTTTATTCAACCCAATATCACAGATTATTGTGAAATAGACACTAATTGCTTAAAATATTTGTTTTGCATACAGTGCATTTCAATTACAGATAAAGACATTAGGTTACTTAAGACAGAAACAACAAGAGAGAGGCTGGTCAGGGAGGATGGGTGGGTGTATAAAGTGAACATCTAGCAACACAAAGTGTGTGTTCAAATCTCATCATACATTTAGCTAATTAGCTACTTTGCAACTACTTACTACTTTTTAGCTACTTTGCAACTACCATAACCCTTTAACCAAACTCCTAAACCTTTAACAACTTAGCTAGCATGTTAACTAACCCTAACCGTTTAAAAAAATATACAGTGCCTTGCGAAAGTATTCGGCCCCGTTGAACTTTGCGACCTTTTGCCACATTTCAGGCTTCAAACATAAAGATATAAAACTGTATTTTTTTGTGAAGAATCAACAACAAGTGGGACACAATCATGAAGTGGAACGACATTTATTGGATATTTCAAACCTTTTTAACATTTCAAAAACTGAAAAATTGGGCGTGCAAAATTATTCATCCCCTTTACTTTCAGTGCAGCAAACTCTTTCCAGAAGTTCAGTGAGGATCTCTGAATAATCCAATGTTGACCTAAATGACTAATGATGATAAATACAATCCATCTGTGTGTAATCAAGTCTCCGTATAAATGCACCTGCACTGTGATAGTCTCAGAGGTCTGTTAAAAGCTCAGAGAGCATCATGAAGAACAAGGAACACACCAGGCAGGTCCGAGATACTGTTGTGAAGAAGTTTAAAGCCGTATTTGGATACAAAAAGATTTCCCAAGCTTTAAACATCCCAAGGAGCACTGTGCAAGCGATAATATTGAAATGGAAGGAGTATCAGACCACTGCAAATCTACCAAGACCTGGCCGTCCCTCTAAACTTTCAGCTCATACAAGGAGAAGACTGATCAGAGATGCAGCCAAGAGGCCCATGATCACTCTGGATGAACTGCAGAGATCTACAGCTGAGGTGGGAGACTCTGTCCATAGGACAACAATCAGTCGTATATTGCACAAATCTGGCCTTTATGGAAGAGTGGCAAGAAGAAAGCCATTTCTTAAAGATATCCATAAAAAGTGTTGTTTAAAGTTTGCCACAAGCCACCTGGGAGACACACCAAACGTGGAAGAAGGTGCTCTGGTCAGATGAAAACAAAATTGAACTTTTTGGCAACAATGCAAAACGTTATGTTTGGCGTAAAAGCAACACAGCTGAACACACCATCCCCACTGTCAAACATGGTGGTGGCAGCATCATGGTTTGGGCCTGCTTTTCTTCAGCAGGGACAGGGAAGATGGTTAAAATTGATGGGAAGATGGATGGAGCCAAATACAGGACCATTCTGGAAGAAAACCTGATGGAGTCTGCAAAAGACCTGAGACTGGGACGGAGATTTGTCTTCCAACAAGACAATGATCCAAAACATAAAGCAAAATCTACAATGGAATGGTTAAAAAATAAACATATCCAGGTGTTAGAATGGACAAGTCAAAGTCCAGACCTGAATCCAATCGAGAATCTGTGGAAAGAACTGAAAACTGCTGTTCACAAATGCTCTCCATCCAACCTCACTGAGCTCGAGCTGTTTTGCAAGGAGGAATGGGGAAAAATTTCAGTCTCTCGATGTGCAAAACTGATAGAGACATACCCCAAGCGACTTACAGCTGTAATCGCAGCAAAAGGTGGCGCTACAAAGTATTAACTTAAGGGGGCTGAATAATTTTGCACGCCCAATTTTTCAGTTTTTGATTTGTTAAAAAAGTTTGAAATATCCAATAAATGTCGTTCCACTTCATGATTGTGTCCCACTTGTTGTTGATTCTTCACAAAAAATACAGTTTTATATCTTTATGTTTGAAGCCTGAAATGTGGCAAAAGGTCGCAAAGTTCAAGGGGGCCGAATACTTTCGCAAGGCACTGTATATTAACCTTTATTTAACCAGGTAGGCCAGTTGAGAACAAGTTCACATTTACAACTGCGACCTGGTCAAGATAAAGCAAAGCAGTGCGACACAAACAACAACAGAGTTACGCATGGAGTAAACAAACGTACAGTCAATAACACAATAGAAACATCTATATACAGTGTGTGCAAATGTTGTAAGATTACGGAGGTAAGGCAATAAATAGGCCATAGTGCCAAAATAATTACAATTTAGAAATTAAACACTGGAGTGATAGATGTGCAGAAGATGAATGTGCAAGTAGGGATACTGTTGTGCAAAGGGAAAAAAATAACGATATGGGGATGAGGTAGTTGGGTGGGCTAATTTACAGATGGGCTGTGTACAGGTGCAATGATCGGTAAGCTGCTCTGACAGCTGATGCTTAAAGTTAGTGAGGGAGATATAAGTCTCCAGCTTCAGTGATTTTTGCAATTCGTTCCAGTCATTGGCAGTAGAGAACTGGAAGGAAAGGCGGCCAAAGAGAATTTGGCTTTGAGCGCGTGCTACAAGTGGGTTCTGCTATGGTGACCAGTGAGCTGAGATAAGGCGGGGCTTTACCTAGCAAAGACCCTAACCCCGTGCCTAGCTAAAGTTAGCCACAACAAATTGGAATTTGTATAATGTATACAAATGCGTTATGAAGAAAGAAAAGTGTGGTATACACACAAAATGCATTGTGATGAAAATCGTGTAATACACATGAAAAGTTGTTGTCTTAGCTCTCCTAATCAGCACCTGTGTTTGCTTTATGCCTCTCCAATGTAAATATGCCATGTCTACTGCTGTCTTGGCTAGTTCTTACTGTTTTATTTCACTGTAGAGCCCTCAGTCCCGCTCAAAATGCCTTAGTTAGCTCTTTTGTCCCACCCCACACACATGCGGAGACCTCAACTTGTGCCTCCAGAGACGAAACCTCTCTCATCGTCAATCAACGCCTAGGTTTACCTCCCCTGTACTCACATCCTACCATACCATTGTCTGTACATTATGCCCTGAATCTTTTCTACCACACCCAGAAATCTGCTCCTTTTATTCTCTGTCCCCAACGCACTAGACAACCAGTTCTTATAGCCTTTAGCCCGTATCCTACTCCTCCTCTGTTCTCTTCTGGTGATGTAGAGGTCCTGTAGCCCCCAGTTCCACTCCTATTCCCCAGGTGCTATCTTTTGTTGACTTCTGTAACCTTAAAAGCCTTGGTTTGATGCATGTTAACATAGAAGCCTGTTAATTAACACAGAAGCCTCCTCCCTCAGTTTGTTTTATTATAACACACTCCGCCAACCCTGATGTCCTAGCCGGGTCTGAATCCTGGCTTAGGAAGGCCACCAAAAATTCTGAAATGTCCATCCCCAACTACAACATTTTCCGCCAAGATAGAACTGCCAAAGGGGGTGGAGTTGCAATCTACTGCAGAGATAGCCTGCAGAGTTATGTCATGCTATCTAGGTCTGTGCCAAAACAGTTTGAGCTTCTACTTTTAAAAATCCACCTTTCCAGAAATAAGTCTCTCACTGTTGCTGCTTGTTATAGACCCACCTCAGTCACCACCTGGACACTGTATGTGAATTAATTGCCCCCCATTTATCTTCAGTTTGTACTGTTAGGTGTCCTAAACTGGGATATGCTTAACACCCCAGCCGTCCTACAATCTAAGCTAGATGCCCTCAATCTCACACAAATGATCAAGGAACCTACCAGATACAACCCTAAATCCTTAAACATGGGCACCCTCATAGATAACATCCTGATGAACCTGCCCTCTAAATACACCTCTGCTGTCTTCAACCAGGATCTCAGTGATCACTGCCTCATTGCCTGCGTCCGTAATGAGTCCGCGGTAAAACGACCACCCCTCATCACTGTCAAACGCTCCCTAAAATACTTCAGCGAGCAGGCCTTTCTAATCGACCTGGCCCGGGTATCCTGGAAGGATATTGACCTCATTCCGTCAGTAGAGGATGCCTGGTTATTCTTCAAATGTGCTTTCCTCACCATCTTAAATAAGCATGCCCCATTCAAAAAATGTTGAACTAAGAACAGATATAGCCCTTGGTTCACTCCTGACTTGACTTTCATTACACAAGGTGAGACCCAGATGCAGACACAGGAGGCAGATGGTTGGAGTTGAAGATGTTTAATAATCCAAAAAGGAGTAGGCAAGAGAATGGTCGTGGACAGGCAAACGGTCAAAACCAGTTCAGGAGGTACAGAGTGGCAGACAGGCTCGAGGTCAAGGCAGGCAGAATGGTCAGGCAGGCGGGTACAGAGTCCAGAAACAGGCAAGGGTCAAAACCGGTAGGACTAGAAAAAGGAGAATAGCAAAGGCAGGAGAACGGGGAAAACCACTGGTTGACTGGAAACGTACAAGACGAACTGGCACAGAGAGACAGGAAACACAGGGATAAATACACTGGGGAAAACAAGCGACACCTGGAGGGGGTGGAGACAATAACGAGGACAGGTGAAACTGATCAGGGTGTAACATTGACTGCCCTTGACCAGCACAAAAACATAATGTGGCGTACTGCATTAGTATCGAATAGCCCCCGCGATATGCAACTTTTCAGGGAAGTTAATGAGAACCAATATACACAGGCAGTTAGGAAAGCGAAGGCTATCTTTTTCAAACAGAAATTTGCATCCTGTAGCACAAACTCAAAAAAGTTATTGGACACTGTAAAGTCCATGGAGCATAAGAGCACCTCCTCCCAGCTGCCCACTGCACTGAGGCTAGGAAACACTGTCACCACCGATGAATCTACAATAATCGAGAATTTCAATAAGCATTTTTCTACAGCTGCTTTCCACCTGGCTACCCCTACCCCGGGCAACAGCTCTGCACCCCCCACAGCAACTTACCAAAGCCTTCCCCATTTCTCCTTCACCCAAATCCAGACAGCTGATGTTCTGAAAGAGCTGCAAAATCTGGACCCCTACAACACAGGTGGGCTAGACAATCTAGACCCTCTCTTTCTAAAATTATCCACCATAATTGTTGCAACCCCTATCACTATCCTGTTAAATCTCACTTTAGTATCGTCTGAGATTCCTAAAGATTGGAAAGCTGCCACGGTCGTCCCCCTCTTCAAAGGGGGAGACACTCTAGACCAGAATTGTTACAGACCTATATCTATCCTACCCTGCCTTTCTAAAGTCTTCGAAAGCCAAGTTAACAAACAGATCACCGCCCATTTCAAATCCCACCGTACCTTCTCCGCTATGCAATCTGGTTTCCGAGTGGGTCATGGGTGCACCTCAGCCATGCTCAAGGTCCTAAGCGATATCATAACCACTGCCACTGTGAGGCGATCAGCTGACCGTCCTGTCTCCCTACAGCGCTGTAGTAGGCATCTCACAGTACTGACATTGCAATTTATTGCCCTGGCCACATCTGCAGTCCTCATGCCTCCTTGCAGCATGCCTATGGCAAGTTCACGCAGATGGGCAGGGACCTTGAGCATCTTTCTTTTGGTGTTTTACAGTCAGTAAAAAGGCCTCTTTAGTGTCCTAAGTTTTCATAACTTTCATAACTTAATTGCCTACCATCTTTAAGCTGTTAGTGTCTTAACGACCGTTCCACAGGTGTATGTTAATTAATTGTTTATGGTTAATTGAAAAGCATGGGAAACAGTGTTTAAACCCTTTACGATGACGATCTGTGAAGTTATTTGGATTTTTACGAATTATCTTTGTAAGACAGGGTCCTGAAAATGGGGCGTTTCTTTTTTTGCTGAGTTTACATTTGCACACACTGTATATAGATTTTTCTATTGTGTTATTGATTGCACGTTTATTTATCCCATGTGTAACTCTGCGTTGTTTGTGTCGCACTGCTTTGGCCAGGTCGCAGTTGTAAATGAGAACTTGTTCTCAACTGGCCTACCTGGTTAAATAAAGGTGAAATAAAAATACATAAAATAAAATATATAATAATATATAAACAAGTTGAGTTTTTCGTGTGCATGGCACATATATTTAGAATAAGTCATTTGTGTCTATTTCACAATAAACTGCGATAGTGTGTTGAGTTTATTTCCAATCCCAAACTGCACTGTCTGTCTGTCTGTCTGTCTGTCTGTCTGTCTGTCTGTCTGTCTGTCTGTCTGTCTGTCTGTCTGTCTGTCTGTCTGTCTGTCTGTCTGTCTGTCTGTCTGTCTGTCTGTGAGACTTCAGGGAAGCTCCTGTCAACACTGCCTCAGCTCCACCAGCCAAACTTCTCTTTGGTTATTCCTCCCAGCAGGGGTGTGAAGAGGGCCTCATAGTGTCTTTTCTGTGGAGAGAGAGAGAGTGTGAGGCAATCGGAAAAGGATGGAAATATAGCAGCGAGCGACAGCAGCATTTGAACTCACACAGGGCTACTGAGGCATGGGGCAGACTTCAGAGACTGAGAGAGGGAGTTGTGAACAGGGGAAATGTCAGAGTATTTATAGCCCTCCATGTGAAACTTGCCCCAACCTCTCCAAGTCAAAAGAAAGGGATGATTATACAGTAATATGTGTTTACGACCAGAGTGGTTGGTCGGGTGATTTCAGCCCCTGGTATTCTGTGGTATCCTGGAGCTATCCTATCCCCCTCCAGTGGTGTGGCAGGCTGGCTGGCTGGCTGGCTGGCTGGCTGGCTGGCTGCCTGGCTGGCTGGTGGGAGGGGAGAGCTGGGCTGGGCAGGGAGCCAGGTCGGGGGCCTCACTCACCTCCCACAATCCCCCTGACCTTCACACATGCAAATTAGCCACGTGCGGCCGGTGAATGGGAGGAGAGCAGAGCACACACTACCCCCTCCTCTCAGAGGAAAAGGGATTTCTCTCTCTCTATTTCTTGTTATTGTTCCAGCCTGCCTGTCTCCCCCACTCTTGCTCCCCCTCTCCTCTCCTCTATTCTCTGATCTCCTGGGTGTTTTCTAAGCATGTGGTCCTCCAGTGGACTACTGGAGGACCACACTTTTCGACTCCAAAGGGAGTCGAAAAGAGGGGATATACCCCAGTGGGGCTATCTCTACCTCTATATCCTCCCATCTGCATCTCTCTCTTCCTTTGCTGCCTCTTCCTCTCTCGCTCCCTCTGCCTCAGTACAGGAAAGAGTCAGGGGTTCATGGAGAGGAGAAAAGCGAGAGGTGTTTGAATGCTACAATATTTATACACGAGAGTATATCAGTATCATTCTGACATCACCCCCTTCCCCTTTGCCCAAGGGGAGAATGCTAGATGATAGGCCGGCACTCACTTTGTGTGTGTGTGTGTGTGTGTGTGTCTGTGTGTGTGTGTGTGTGTGTGTGTGTGTGTGTGTGTGTGTGTGTGATGATCGGCACACTTCTCCGCCTGGCTGCCGGGGACTTGTTTGTTCGTCCGACACATTGAGACATAGCAGTCTGGCAGGCAGTTTGTTTGTCTCCATGTGTCTGATGGACAATATTCAACTGTTACTATTGTTTTGGTGACCGTATGTGAAGGTGATGATGATGACGATTTAGAGTCTGTGGTGAGACACGGGACTGTGTTGACCACCTCTGTCGGAACAGGCTGTCATTTACACAAATCAAGACTGTAATAATATCATCTAGATCCCCAACACACATATGACACAGAAACACTGGCTGACTGGACATCAGCACAAAAGCATGAGAAAATATAGACGCCGTGTCTCTGTAAGTGAGCGCGCAAACAAACTCAGTAAACCCGTTCAAGTATTTCTGTGCAATCTTGAGAAATAATTTGGGAGTAAGGGAAGGTTTTGTTTGAAAATACGCTTGCAGATAGATCAATATGTAAATTCACTAACCGGTTTGTACCTACACTGTAGTTACACACTGAAAATATATTGTCTTAGCATAAGCACCTACAACTGATTTAAAATTGAATGCAAAAAGCAGAGTTTCTGGCGTATTTCACTGAACGCACGAAACACTGCAAACACGAAACAGAAACTTGTTGTAACACCACCTCCCTCCGCCATGCCATGTTGTGTCTTCTTGATGAACATCCATTGGTATTGTTGAACCAACATGTAAATAGTTTACCATAATGTCAGCTGTATGTCAGAGGGCTGGTTGCTCTGATGGAGATTACGTTAGCATAGTCCATAGTTGGGCTAACAACGGGCTGCTCTGCCCAGTAGGGAGGCTGTGACATGCTCTGGGCTAGAAGGGACCTGGGTGTATTCAGACTGATGTGGTGGCGCGTGATGATCACACCCTGACACATTTGACATTTAACCTAAATGGAGTTAACTGTAAGGGAATGCTTTTTAATACCAACATCTCCAGTAGTATATTACACCACATACAGAGTCTCGTCATTTCTTTTCACTGCGTATGTGGCTATTTGTTTATGTGTTGGAAATCACAGACCTGCACATTTCTCCGAAAATTCTGGAACAG